>NW_026645049.1:337060-674120 GCF_030020395.1 Manis pentadactyla
GAGTCAGCAGGCGAGAAGGAGGTAAAAGAGGACAGAGGACAGAGATATGGGTTCAAGTCCCTGGACAACCATTTACTGGTTTTGTAAGCACACACGGCAGACTCGACCTGCAATTGTCTCAGTGTACCCAGTGCTCACCATACGTCCTAGTTACTTGGCAAGATTTTTGGAAGCATAATGTAGGGAAGTGACATAGGCGATGTTGTTAACTGTTCTGTACATAAGGATAGATGGGAAGACAAAAATATGATTGATTCATAGATACATAGATAGATGAGAGATTATAGATAGATGATAGACACGATAGATAGATGATAGGAAGATAGAGAGATACATAGATAGAAAGATAGAAGGATAGATAGATTGATAGATAGACAGACAGTTACACAGATTCAGATAGATATCGTTTAACACAAAGCTATTGCTCATAACCAACAGATCAATGGTGAAAGCACATAGGGAAACTACAAACAAAAAGGAAGAATGAAGTCCAGTTTAAAAAGTGCAGTAAGCAGCCATAAGAAGAAAACAAATCCTACCATTTGCAAGGATGTGGATGTAGCTAGACGGTAGCATGCTCAGTGATATATACCAGGTGGAGAAAGACAAGTAGCCAATGATTTCACTCATGTGTGGAGTATAACAACAAAGAAAAACTGGAGGAAATAAACAGCAGCAGACTCACAGAACCCGAGAGTTCAATAAAAGTTACCAAAGGGAAAGGGAATGGGCAGGGTGTGTGGGAAGGGAGGGATAAGGGCAGGGAGAAGAAAGGGGACATTAGGATTAACATGTATAATGCGTGGGCTCGGGGGGGCAAAGGGAGGGATGTACAACACAGAGAAGACAAGTAGAGATTCTACAGCATTTACTACACGCTGATGGACAGCGACTGTAATGGGGTGTTTGTGGGGCAACATGGTGAAGCAGTCTACAGCATACAACAATGCTTATGGACAACGACTGTAAGAGGTTTTGGTGGGGACTTGGTGAAGGTGGGAGCCTAGTAAATATGACGTACTTCACGTGATTGCAGATTAATGATAAAAAAAAATGTTTTTAAGTGCAATATGGGCACAGCAATAAAACAGGCTTTGCGAGCTCCAAACAAAAGACACAGGGTTAAAAGAAGGGATGAAAACTCAAGATCAAATAAGTGCTCCCCTATAGGAGACTCACTTGAGATCCAAAGACACAGACAAACTACAATCCGAAATGGTGGGGACAGCAACCCTACACAAGTGTAACTGAAAAGCAAACAAACCAACAAATGGATTTTGTTTGAGTCCCCAGAGACAGTCAGTAGAAAATAGCCCTATCTAGACACCGTGAATTCTTTTTGTTTGGTTTCAGCAGTGCCCAGCCATAGATTTAGTGGTACAGCAACGTCCTTCTCATTTTTTCTCACCTCAACAACTGAATTGCTGTAATAATATGTGTCTGGGCTTTTGAAATCAGTGGATTTTATGATGTTCTTGAAAGTAAAGTAGTAATAACCACCTAAAGAGGATAGTTTGGACACTCAAACAAACACGTAACTCCACAACACTCTCTTTGCTCCAAAATGCTGCTGCCTAGAAATAGGTGTTCTTTTTATTTGTCCCTCCTCCTATCAGCGGTGATCATGCCATTGTCCCTCAAAGTTGGTGGTGAGCAAAGCACCAAGTATACTTTTCTGTCTAAACAGGCCCAGAGGAAGGAGAGTTGTGGTCTTCTGGAAGCACTTAGTCAACGAAAGTGGCTGAATACAGTCAGCAAGCGAGAAGGAGGTAAAAGAGGACAGAGGACAGAGAGATGGGTGCAAGTCCCTGCACCACCATAAATTACTGGATTTGTAAGCACAAGCGGCTGACTCGACCTGGAAGCGTCTCAGTGAACCCAGTGCTCTCCCTAAGGACTAGTTACTTTGCAATATTTTTGGAAGCATAATGTAGGGAACTGACATAGATGATGTTGTTAACTGTCCTGTACATAAGGATAGATGGGCAGACAAAAAGATGATTGATTCATAGATAGATAGCTAGAGAGACGACAGATGAAAGATAGATAGTTAGGTACATAGATTGATGATAGACATCATCGATAGATGATAGGAAGATAGATAGATAGATAGATAGATAGATAGATAGATAGATAGATAGACAGATAGATAGACAGACAGATGTATAGATAGATATAGGTACATATTGATTAACGTAAATTTATTGCTAATAACGAGGAGAGCAATGGTGAAAGCACATAGCGAAACTACAGACAAAAGAGAAGACAGAAATCTAGTTTAAAAAGTTCAGTAAGCAGCCGTAAGAAGAAAAAAATCCTACCATTTGAACAACGTGGATGGATCTAGAGGATATTATGTTCAGTGAAAAAGGCCATGCGGAGAAAGACAAGTACCAAATGATTTCACTCATGTGTTGAGTATAACAACAAAGAAAAACTGAAGGAAAAAAACAGCAGCAGACTCACAGAACCCAAGAGTGGACTAACAGCTACCAAAGGGAAAGGAACTAGGCAGGGTGGGTGGGAATGGTTTGATAAATGTGGGGAAAAAGAAAGGGGGAATTAGGATCAGCATGTATAATGTGTGGGTGGGGGGAGCATGGGGAGGGCTGTACAACACAGAGAAGACCAGTAGTGATTCTACAGCATCTTACTACACGCTGATGGAAAGCGACTGTAACGGGGTGTTGGGGGGACATGGTGAAGGGGTCTACAGCATCCAACTATGCTGATGGACAGCTACTGTAATGGGGTTTTTGTTGGGGACGTGGTGTACTTGGTTAACATAATGTTCTTTGCGTGATTGTGGATTAATGATAACAAAAAAATTTTTTAAAGTGCAATAAGGACATAGCTCTCAATTCTAAGAATAAAAGGACAGGCTCTTAAGGACTACAATGAAAAGACACAGGGTTAAAAGAAGGGATGAAAACTCAAGACCACCTACGTGCTCCCTTACAGGAGACTAACATGAGATCCAAGGACGAAGATGAACTACAAGTTGAGGGGCCTGGAAACATAGCTCTCAACGCTACTATTCCAATTCAGATAGACCTCAATCACATCTAAATACGTAAATGCACTGAAATTCCACCTCCACCTTGACAGCAGAGGGGAGCAGTTTCCCCACAAGCTAGCAGGGCTGCCACCTCAGCAAGTCCATGGGCCACTGGCCCAGAAGGACCCCGCGTGTCACCAAAAGGCAGTTCCCTTAACCAGTGACTACACACATACTCTCTGAAGATGGGCCACCAAGCAGGGCCACCGAGGTAACATCAGTGCACAGGCAAAAACACATACTACTGGGCATGTACCTACCACGGACCCCTCAGGCCCGCCAGGGTGCTCCATGCATGGGGACTCGGATATCCCCTGCAGCTCATGCAGCCGCCACAGCAGGAACGGCCCTGGGGCAGAGCAGCTGGAGGGCACTGGGCTGCACAGTATCAAGAGCGCAGCCCACCAACCACACTATCCACACCCAGCAGACTCGTGCCACCTACGCAGGAGAAGTTCCCACCCAAGGCCACTCCTCTCAAGACCCAAACACAAAGCTAACTCACAAAAACAAACACAAGGAATTGACACTGAGAAGGACACAGAGGAATCAAAGTGCACCTAGGGACAGAACGTGACAAAAGTGAGAAAACAGATATAGAGAGAGACAAATGATTGATACATAGATTCGACTGATATACATAAATATAGATGATAGATTAATTAGATAGATACACAGATGATAGTAGAGAGATGACAGATAGATAAATAGAAAGATTACATAGGTAAAGAGATAGATAAGTAGGTAGATAGGAAAGCATCATACTAAACTAAGCTATCTTTCACTCAAGATCATGTATGTGCTACCTTACATGAGACTCACTTGAGATCCCAGGACACGGACAAATTAAAAGCTGAAGGGGCGTTGACAGGTACCCAAAAAAAGTGAAACTGAGAAACAAACAAACAAACAAATGGATTCTGTTTGAGTCCCCAGAGACAGTCAGTAGAAAATAGCCCTAGCTGGCCACCATGAATTTTTTTTTGTTTGGTTTCAGCAGTGCCCAGAAATAGATACCGTTGTACAGCGAAGTCCTTCTCAATTTTTCTCACCTCAATAACAGAAATGCTGTAATAAAATGCGTCTGGGCTTTTGAAATCAGTGCGTTTTATGATGTTCATGAATGTAAAAAAGAAATAACCACTTAAGAGTGAAGGTTGGACACTCAAATAAACACGTCACTCCACAACACACTCTTTGTTCAAAACTGCTCCTGTCTAGAAATAGGTGTTCATTTTTATTTGTCCCTCGTCCTATCAGAGTTGATCACGCCGATGTCCTTCATACTTGGTGATGAGCAAAGCACCAAGTATACTTTTCTGACTATAACAGGCCCAGAGGATGGATACTTTTAGTCTTTAGGGAAGACTTAGTCAATTATTGTGGCAAGTTAGAGTCAGCAGGCGAGAAGGAGGTAAAAGAGGACAGAGGACAGAGATATGGGTTCAAGTCCCTGGACAACCATTTACTGGTTTTGTAAGCACACACGGCAGACTCGACCTGCAATTGTCTCAGTGTACCCAGTGCTCACCATACGTCCTAGTTACTTGGCAAGATTTTTGGAAGCATAATGTAGGGAAGTGACATAGGCGATGTTGTTAACTGTTCTGTACATAAGGATAGATGGGAAGACAAAAATATGATTGATTCATAGATACATAGATAGATGAGAGATTATAGATAGATGATAGACACGATAGATAGATGATAGGAAGATAGAGAGATACATAGATAGAAAGATAGAAGGATAGATAGATTGATAGATAGACAGACAGTTACACAGATTCAGATAGATATCGTTTAACACAAAGCTATTGCTCATAACCAACAGATCAATGGTGAAAGCACATAGGGAAACTACAAACAAAAAGGAAGAATGAAGTCCAGTTTAAAAAGTGCAGTAAGCAGCCATAAGAAGAAAACAAATCCTACCATTTGCAAGGATGTGGATGTAGCTAGACGGTAGCATGCTCAGTGATATATACCAGGTGGAGAAAGACAAGTAGCCAATGATTTCACTCATGTGTGGAGTATAACAACAAAGAAAAACTGGAGGAAATAAACAGCAGCAGACTCACAGAACCCGAGAGTTCAATAAAAGTTACCAAAGGGAAAGGGAATGGGCAGGGTGTGTGGGAAGGGAGGGATAAGGGCAGGGAGAAGAAAGGGGACATTAGGATTAACATGTATAATGCGTGGGCTCGGGGGGGCAAAGGGAGGGATGTACAACACAGAGAAGACAAGTAGAGATTCTACAGCATTTACTACACGCTGATGGACAGCGACTGTAATGGGGTGTTTGTGGGGCAACATGGTGAAGCAGTCTACAGCATACAACAATGCTTATGGACAACGACTGTAAGAGGTTTTGGTGGGGACTTGGTGAAGGTGGGAGCCTAGTAAATATGACGTACTTCACGTGATTGCAGATTAATGATAAAAAAAAATGTTTTTAAGTGCAATATGGGCACAGCAATAAAACAGGCTTTGCGAGCTCCAAACAAAAGACACAGGGTTAAAAGAAGGGATGAAAACTCAAGATCAAATAAGTGCTCCCCTATAGGAGACTCACTTGAGATCCAAAGACACAGACAAACTACAATCCGAAATGGTGGGGACAGCAACCCTACACAAGTGTAACTGAAAAGCAAACAAACCAACAAATGGATTTTGTTTGAGTCCCCAGAGACAGTCAGTAGAAAATAGCCCTGTCTAGACACCGTGAATTCTTTTTGTTTCGTTTCAGCAGTGCCCAGCCATAGATTTAGTGGTACAGCAACGTCCTTCTCATTTTATCTCACCTCAACAACTGAATTGCTGTAATAATATGTGTCTGGGCTTTTGAAATCAGTGGATTTTATGATGTTCTTGAAAGTAAAGTAGTAATAACCACCTAAAGAGGATAGTTTGGACACTCAAACAAACACGTAACTCCACAACACTCTCTTTGCTCCAAAATGCTGCTGCCTAGAAATAGGTGTTCTTTTTATTTGTCCCTCCTCCTATCAGCGGTGATCATGCCATTGTCCCTCAAAGTTGGTGGTGAGCAAAGCACCAAGTATACTTTTCTGTCTAAACAGGCCCAGAGGAAGGAGAGTTGTGGTCTTCTGGAAGCACTTAGTCAACGAAAGTGGCTGAATACAGTCAGCAAGCGAGAAGGAGGTAAAAGAGGACAGAGGACAGAGAGATGGGTGCAAGTCCCTGCACCACCATAAATTACTGGATTTGTAAGCACAAGCGGCTGACTCGACCTGGAAGCGTCTCAGTGAACCCAGTGCTCTCCCTAAGGACTAGTTACTTTGCAATATTTTTGGAAGCATAATGTAGGGAACTGACATAGATGATGTTGTTAACTGTCCTGTACATAAGGATAGATGGCCAGACAAAAAGATGATTGATTCATAGATAGATAGCTAGAGAGACGACAGATGAAAGATAGATAGTTAGGTACATAGATTGATGATAGACATCATCGATAGATGATAGGAAGATAGATAGATAGATAGATAGATAGATAGATAGATAGATAGATAGATAGACAGATAGATAGACAGACAGATGTATAGATAGATATAGGTACATATTGATTAACGTAAATTTATTGCTAATAACGAGGAGAGCAATGGTGAAAGCACATAGCGAAACTACAGACAAAAGAGAAGACAGAAATCTAGTTTAAAAAGTTCAGTAAGCAGCCGTAAGAAGAAAAAAATCCTACCATTTGAACAACGTGGATGGATCTAGAGGATATTATGTTCAGTGAAAAAGGCCATGCGGAGAAAGACAAGTACCAAATGATTTCACTCATGTGTTGAGTATAACAACAAAGAAAAACTGAAGGAAAAAAACAGCAGCAGACTCACAGAACCCAAGAGTGGACTAACAGCTACCAAAGGGAAAGGAACTAGGCAGGGTGGGTGGGAATGGTTTGATAAATGTGGGGAAAAAGAAAGGGGGAATTAGGATCAGCATGTATAATGTGTGGGTGGGGGGAGCATGGGGAGGGCTGTACAACACAGAGAAGACCAGTAGTGATTCTACAGCATCTTACTACACGCTGATGGAAAGCGACTGTAACGGGGTGTTGGGGGGACATGGTGAAGGGGTCTACAGCATCCAACTATGCTGATGGACAGCTACTGTAATGGGGTTTTTGTTGGGGACGTGGTGTACTTGGTTAACATAATGTTCTTTGCGTGATTGTGGATTAATGATAACAAAAAAATTTTTTAAAGTGCAATAAGGACATAGCTCTCAATTCTAAGAATAAAAGGACAGGCTCTTAAGGACTACAATGAAAAGACACAGGGTTAAAAGAAGGGATGAAAACTCAAGACCACCTACGTGCTCCCTTACAGGAGACTAACATGAGATCCAAGGACGAAGATGAACTACAAGTTGAGGGGCCTGGAAACATAGCTCTCAACGCTACTATTCCAATTCAGATAGACCTCAATCACATCTAAATACGTAAATGCACTGAAATTCCACCTCCACCTTGACAGCAGAGGGGAGCAGTTTCCCCACAAGCTAGCAGGGCTGCCACCTCAGCAAGTCCATGGGCCACTGGCCCAGAAGGACCCCGCGTGTCACCAAAAGGCAGTTCCCTTAACCAGTGACTACACACATACTCTCTGAAGATGGGCCACCAAGCAGGGCCACCGAGGTAACATCAGTGCACAGGCAAAAACACATACTACTGGGCATGTACCTACCACGGACCCCTCAGGCCCGCCAGGGTGCTCCATGCATGGGGACTCGGATATCCCCTGCAGCTCATGCAGCCGCCACAGCAGGAACGGCCCTGGGGCAGAGCAGCTGGAGGGCACTGGGCTGCACAGTATCAAGAGCGCAGCCCACCAACCACACTATCCACTCCCAGCAGACTCGTGCCACCTACGCAGGAGAAGTTCCCACCCAAGGCCACTCCTCTCAAGACCCAAACACAAAGCTAACTCACAAAAAGAAACACAAGGAATTGACACTGAGAAGGACACAGAGGAATCAAAGTGCACCTAGGGACAGAACGTGACAAAAGTGAGAAAACAGATATAGAGAGAGACAAATGATTGATACATAGATTCGACTGATATACATAAATATAGATGATAGATTAATTAGATAGATACACAGATGATAGTAGAGAGATGACAGATAGATAAATAGAAAGATTACATAGGTAAAGAGATAGATAAGTAGGTAGATAGGAAAGCATCATACTAAACTAAGCTATCTTTCACTCAAGATCATGTATGTGCTACCTTACATGAGACTCACTTGAGATCCCAGGACACGGACAAATTAAAAGCTGAAGGGGCGTTGACAGGTACCCAAAAAAAGTGAAACTGAGAAACAAACAAACAAACAAATGGATTCTGTTTGAGTCCCCAGAGACAGTCAGTAGAAAATAGCCCTAGCTGGCCACCATGAATTTTTTTTTGTTTGGTTTCAGCAGTGCCCAGAAATAGATACCGTTGTACAGCGAAGTCCTTCTCAATTTTTCTCACCTCAATAACAGAAATGCTGTAATAAAATGCGTCTGGGCTTTTGAAATCAGTGCGTTTTATGATGTTCATGAATGTAAAAAAGAAATAACCACTTAAGAGTGAAGGTTGGACACTCAAATAAACACGTCACTCCACAACACACTCTTTGTTCAAAACTGCTCCTGTCTAGAAATAGGTGTTCATTTTTATTTGTCCCTCGTCCTATCAGAGTTGATCACGCCGATGTCCTTCATACTTGGTGATGAGCAAAGCACCAAGTATACTTTTCTGACTATAACAGGCCCAGAGGATGGATACTTTTAGTCTTTAGGGAAGACTTAGTCAATTATTGTGGCAAGTTAGAGTCAGCAGGCGAGAAGGAGGTAAAAGAGGACAGAGGACAGAGATATGGGTTCAAGTCCCTGGACAACCATTTACTGGTTTTGTAAGCACACACGGCAGACTCGACCTGCAATTGTCTCAGTGTACCCAGTGCTCACCATACGTCCTAGTTACTTGGCAAGATTTTTGGAAGCATAATGTAGGGAAGTGACATAGGCGATGTTGTTAACTGTTCTGTACATAAGGATAGATGGGAAGACAAAAATATGATTGATTCATAGATACATAGATAGATGAGAGATTATAGATAGATGATAGACACGATAGATAGATGATAGGAAGATAGAGAGATACATAGATAGAAAGATAGAAGGATAGATAGATTGATAGATAGACAGACAGTTACACAGATTCAGATAGATATCGTTTAACACAAAGCTATTTCTCATAACCAACAGATCAATGGTGAAAGCACATAGGGAAACTACAAACAAAAAGGAAGAATGAAGTCCAGTTTAAAAAGTGCAGTAAGCAGCCATAAGAAGAAAACAAATCCTACCATTTGCAAGGATGTGGATGTAGCTAGACGGTAGCATGCTCAGTGATATATACCAGGTGGAGAAAGACAAGTAGCCAATGATTTCACTCATGTGTGGAGTATAACAACAAAGAAAAACTGGAGGAAATAAACAGCAGCAGACTCACAGAACCCGAGAGTTCAATAAAAGTTACCAAAGGGAAAGGGAATGGGCAGGGTGTGTGGGAAGGGAGGGATAAGGGCAGGGAGAAGAAAGGGGACATTAGGATTAACATGTATAATGCGTGGGCTCGGGGGGGCAAAGGGAGGGATGTACAACACAGAGAAGACAAGTAGAGATTCTACAGCATTTACTACACGCTGATGGACAGCGACTGTAATGGGGTGTTTGTGGGGCAACATGGTGAAGCAGTCTACAGCATACAACAATGCTTATGGACAACGACTGTAAGAGGTTTTGGTGGGGACTTGGTGAAGGTGGGAGCCTAGTAAATATGACGTACTTCACGTGATTGCAGATTAATGATAAAAAAAAATGTTTTTAAGTGCAATATGGGCACAGCAATAAAACAGGCTTTGCGAGCTCCAAACAAAAGACACAGGGTTAAAAGAAGGGATGAAAACTCAAGATCAAATAAGTGCTCCCCTATAGGAGACTCACTTGAGATCCAAAGACACAGACAAACTACAATCCGAAATGGTGGGGACAGCAACCCTACACAAGTGTAACTGAAAAGCAAACAAACCAACAAATGGATTTTGTTTGAGTCCCCAGAGACAGTCAGTAGAAAATAGCCCTATCTAGACACCGTGAATTCTTTTTGTTTGGTTTCAGCAGTGCCCAGCCATAGATTTAGTGGTACAGCAACGTCCTTCTCATTTTTTCTCACCTCAACAACTGAATTGCTGTAATAATATGTGTCTGGGCTTTTGAAATCAGTGGATTTTATGATGTTCTTGAAAGTAAAGTAGTAATAACCACCTAAAGAGGATAGTTTGGACACTCAAACAAACACGTAACTCCACAACACTCTCTTTGCTCCAAAATGCTGCTGCCTAGAAATAGGTGTTCTTTTTATTTGTCCCTCCTCCTATCAGCGGTGATCATGCCATTGTCCCTCAAAGTTGGTGGTGAGCAAAGCACCAAGTATACTTTTCTGTCTAAACAGGCCCAGAGGAAGGAGAGTTGTGGTCTTCTGGAAGCACTTAGTCAACGAAAGTGGCTGAATACAGTCAGCAAGCGAGAAGGAGGTAAAAGAGGACAGAGGACAGAGAGATGGGTGCAAGTCCCTGCACCACCATAAATTACTGGATTTGTAAGCACAAGCGGCTGACTCGACCTGGAAGCGTCTCAGTGAACCCAGTGCTCTCCCTAAGGACTAGTTACTTTGCAATATTTTTGGAAGCATAATGTAGGGAACTGACATAGATGATGTTGTTAACTGTCCTGTACATAAGGATAGATGGGCAGACAAAAAGATGATTGATTCATAGATAGATAGCTAGAGAGACGACAGATGAAAGATAGATAGTTAGGTACATAGATTGATGATAGACATCATCGATAGATGATAGGAAGATAGATAGATAGATAGATAGATAGATAGATAGATAGATAGATAGACAGATAGATAGACAGACAGATGTATAGATAGATATAGGTACATATTGATTAACGTAAATTTATTGCTAATAACGAGGAGAGCAATGGTGAAAGCACATAGCGAAACTACAGACAAAAGAGAAGACAGAAATCTAGTTTAAAAAGTTCAGTAAGCAGCCGTAAGAAGAAAAAAATCCTACCATTTGAACAACGTGGATGGATCTAGAGGATATTATGTTCAGTGAAAAAGGCCATGCGGAGAAAGACAAGTACCAAATGATTTCACTCATGTGTTGAGTATAACAACAAAGAAAAACTGAAGGAAAAAAACAGCAGCAGACTCACAGAACCCAAGAGTGGACTAACAGCTACCAAAGGGAAAGGAACTAGGCAGGGTGGGTGGGAATGGTTTGATAAATGTGGGGAAAAAGAAAGGGGGAATTAGGATCAGCATGTATAATGTGTGGGTGGGGGGAGCATGGGGAGGGCTGTACAACACAGAGAAGACCAGTAGTGATTCTACAGCATCTTACTACACGCTGATGGAAAGCGACTGTAACGGGGTGTTGGGGGGACATGGTGAAGGGGTCTACAGCATCCAACTATGCTGATGGACAGCTACTGTAATGGGGTTTTTGTTGGGGACGTGGTGTACTTGGTTAACATAATGTTCTTTGCGTGATTGTGGATTAATGATAACAAAAAAATTTTTTAAAGTGCAATAAGGACATAGCTCTCAATTCTAAGAATAAAAGGACAGGCTCTTAAGGACTACAATGAAAAGACACAGGGTTAAAAGAAGGGATGAAAACTCAAGACCACCTACGTGCTCCCTTACAGGAGACTAACATGAGATCCAAGGACGAAGATGAACTACAAGTTGAGGGGCCTGGAAACATAGCTCTCAACGCTACTATTCCAATTCAGATAGACCTCAATCACATCTAAATACGTAAATGCACTGAAATTCCACCTCCACCTTGACAGCAGAGGGGAGCAGTTTCCCCACAAGCTAGCAGGGCTGCCACCTCAGCAAGTCCATGGGCCACTGGCCCAGAAGGACCCCGCGTGTCACCAAAAGGCAGTTCCCTTAACCAGTGACTACACACATACTCTCTGAAGATGGGCCACCAAGCAGGGCCACCGAGGTAACATCAGTGCACAGGCAAAAACACATACTACTGGGCATGTACCTACCACGGACCCCTCAGGCCCGCCAGGGTGCTCCATGCATGGGGACTCGGATATCCCCTGCAGCTCATGCAGCCGCCACAGCAGGAACGGCCCTGGGGCAGAGCAGCTGGAGGGCACTGGGCTGCACAGTATCAAGAGCGCAGCCCACCAACCACACTATCCACACCCAGCAGACTCGTGCCACCTACGCAGGAGAAGTTCCCACCCAAGGCCACTCCTCTCAAGACCCAAACACAAAGCTAACTCACAAAAACAAACACAAGGAATTGACACTGAGAAGGACACAGAGGAATCAAAGTGCACCTAGGGACAGAACGTGACAAAAGTGAGAAAACAGATATAGAGAGAGACAAATGATTGATACATAGATTCGACTGATATACATAAATATAGATGATAGATTAATTAGATAGATACACAGATGATAGTAGAGAGATGACAGATAGATAAATAGAAAGATTACATAGGTAAAGAGATAGATAAGTAGGTAGATAGGAAAGCATCATACTAAACTAAGCTATCTTTCACTCAAGATCATGTATGTGCTACCTTACATGAGACTCACTTGAGATCCCAGGACACGGACAAATTAAAAGCTGAAGGGGCGTTGACAGGTACCCAAAAAAAGTGAAACTGAGAAACAAACAAACAAACAAATGGATTCTGTTTGAGTCCCCAGAGACAGTCAGTAGAAAATAGCCCTAGCTGGCCACCATGAATTTTTTTTTGTTTGGTTTCAGCAGTGCCCAGAAATAGATACCGTTGTACAGCGAAGTCCTTCTCAATTTTTCTCACCTCAATAACAGAAATGCTGTAATAAAATGCGTCTGGGCTTTTGAAATCAGTGCGTTTTATGATGTTCATGAATGTAAAAAAGAAATAACCACTTAAGAGTGAAGGTTGGACACTCAAATAAACACGTCACTCCACAACACACTCTTTGTTCAAAACTGCTCCTGTCTAGAAATAGGTGTTCATTTTTATTTGTCCCTCGTCCTATCAGAGTTGATCACGCCGATGTCCTTCATACTTGGTGATGAGCAAAGCACCAAGTATACTTTTCTGACTATAACAGGCCCAGAGGATGGATACTTTTAGTCTTTAGGGAAGACTTAGTCAATTATTGTGGCAAGTTAGAGTCAGCAGGCGAGAAGGAGGTAAAAGAGGACAGAGGACAGAGATATGGGTTCAAGTCCCTGGACAACCATTTACTGGTTTTGTAAGCACACACGGCAGACTCGACCTGCAATTGTCTCAGTGTACCCAGTGCTCACCATACGTCCTAGTTACTTGGCAAGATTTTTGGAAGCATAATGTAGGGAAGTGACATAGGCGATGTTGTTAACTGTTCTGTACATAAGGATAGATGGGAAGACAAAAAGATGATTGATTCATAGATACATAGATAGATGAGAGATTATAGATAGATGATAGACACGATAGATAGATGATAGGAAGATAGAGAGATACATAGATAGAAAGATAGAAGGATAGATAGATTGATAGATAGACAGACAGTTACACAGATTCAGATAGATATCGTTTAACACAAAGCTATTGCTCATAACCAACAGATCAATGGTGAAAGCACATAGGGAAACTACAAACAAAAAGGAAGAATGAAGTCCAGTTTAAAAAGTGCAGTAAGCAGCCATAAGAAGAAAACAAATCCTACCATTTGCAAGGATGTGGATGTAGCTAGACGGTAGCATGCTCAGTGATATATACCAGGTGGAGAAAGACAAGTAGCCAATGATTTCACTCATGTGTGGAGTATAACAACAAAGAAAAACTGGAGGAAATAAACAGCAGCAGACTCACAGAACCCGAGAGTTCAATAAAAGTTACCAAAGGGAAAGGGAATGGGCAGGGTGTGTGGGAAGGGAGGGATAAGGGCAGGGAGAAGAAAGGGGACATTAGGATTAACATGTATAATGCGTGGGCTCGGGGGGGCAAAGGGAGGGATGTACAACACAGAGAAGACAAGTAGAGATTCTACAGCATTTACTACACGCTGATGGACAGCGACTGTAATGGGGTGTTTGTGGGGCAACATGGTGAAGCAGTCTACAGCATACAACAATGCTTATGGACAACGACTGTAAGAGGTTTTGGTGGGGACTTGGTGAAGGTGGGAGCCTAGTAAATATGACGTACTTCACGTGATTGCAGATTAATGATAAAAAAAAATGTTTTTAAGTGCAATATGGGCACAGCAATAAAACAGGCTTTGCGAGCTCCAAACAAAAGACACAGGGTTAAAAGAAGGGATGAAAACTCAAGATCAAATAAGTGCTCCCCTATAGGAGACTCACTTGAGATCCAAAGACACAGACAAACTACAATCCGAAATGGTGGGGACAGCAACCCTACACAAGTGTAACTGAAAAGCAAACAAACCAACAAATGGATTTTGTTTGAGTCCCCAGAGACAGTCAGTAGAAAATAGCCCTATCTAGACACCGTGAATTCTTTTTGTTTGGTTTCAGCAGTGCCCAGCCATAGATTTAGTGGTACAGCAACGTCCTTCTCATTTTTTCTCACCTCAACAACTGAATTGCTGTAATAATATGTGTCTGGGCTTTTGAAATCAGTGGATTTTATGATGTTCTTGAAAGTAAAGTAGTAATAACCACCTAAAGAGGATAGTTTGGACACTCAAACAAACACGTAACTCCACAACACTCTCTTTGCTCCAAAATGCTGCTGCCTAGAAATAGGTGTTCTTTTTATTTGTCCCTCCTCCTATCAGCGGTGATCATGCCATTGTCCCTCAAAGTTGGTGGTGAGCAAAGCACCAAGTATACTTTTCTGTCTAAACAGGCCCAGAGGAAGGAGAGTTGTGGTCTTCTGGAAGCACTTAGTCAACGAAAGTGGCTGAATACAGTCAGCAAGCGAGAAGGAGGTAAAAGAGGACAGAGGACAGAGAGATGGGTGCAAGTCCCTGCACCACCATAAATTACTGGATTTGTAAGCACAAGCGGCTGACTCGACCTGGAAGCGTCTCAGTGAACCCAGTGCTCTCCCTAAGGACTAGTTACTTTGCAATATTTTTGGAAGCATAATGTAGGGAACTGACATAGATGATGTTGTTAACTGTCCTGTACATAAGGATAGATGGCCAGACAAAAAGATGATTGATTCATAGATAGAAAGATAGATGACAGATGACAGATAGACAGACGATAGACATGATAGGTAGATAGGAAGATAGATTGATAGACAGATGATAGATAGAAAGATAGATAGAAAGATAGATAGATAAATTGAAAGATAGAAGGATAGACAGATAGATAGATAGATAGAAAGATAGATAGATAGAAAGATACATACAGATACATATTAAATAACACAAAGCTACTGCTCATAAAAAGGAGATCAATGGTGAAAGCACATAGTGAAACTACAAACTAAAAGGAAGAATGAAGTCCAGTTTAAAAACTGCCGTTTGCAGCCATAAGAAGAAAACAAACGCTACCATTTGCAATGACGTGGATGGAGCGAGACGGTAGTATGCTCAGTGAAATATTCCAGGCGGAGAAAGACAAGTACCAAATGATTTCACTCATGTGTGGAGTATAACAACAAAGAAACACTGAAAAATACAAAACAGCAGCAGACTCACAGAACCCGAATGTGGAGTAACAGTTACCAAAGGGAAAAGGACTGAGAAGGTTGGTTGGGAAGGGAGGGATAAAGGTGGGGAGAAAGAAAAGGGAGATTAGGAAAAGCATGTATAATGCGTGAGGGCGGGGTCGCATGGCGAGTGCTGTACAACACAGAGAAGACAAGTAGATATTCTACAGCATCTTACTACACGCTGAAAGACAGCGACTGTAATGGGGTGTGTGTGGGGGTACATCGTGAACGGGTCTACAGCATCCATCTCTGCTAACTGACAGCAACTGTAAGAGGTTTTTGGGAGGGACTTGGTGAAGGGGGGAGTCTAGGAAACATAATGTTCTACACGTGATTGTAGATTAATGATAACAAAAACAATTTTTAAGTGCAATAAGGGCACATCTCTGAATCATCAGAATAAAAGGACAGGCTTTGAGTGCTCCAACCAAATGACACAGGGTTAAAAGAAGGGATGAAAATTCAAGACCACCTTCGTGCTCCCTTACTTACAGGAGACTCTCTTGAGATCCAAGGACACAGACAATCTAAAAGCCGAAGGGGTGTGTACAGGTAGCCAACACAGTGAAACTGAAAAACAAACAATCCTAGAATGGATTCTGTTTGAGTCCACAGAGACAGTCAGTAGAAAATAGCCCTATCTGGCCAACGTGAATTCTTTTTGTTTGATTTCAGCATTGCCCAGCCATAGATTTAGTGGTACAGCAACGTCTTTCTCATTTTCTCTCAACTCAACAATTGAATTGCTGTAAAAGTATACGTCTGGACCTTTGAGATCAGTGGGTTTTATGAAGTTCACGAATTTAAAGAAGGAATAACTATATAAAGAGGGAAGTTTGGACACTGAAATAAACACGTCACTCCACAACACACTCTTTGCTCCCAACTGCTCCTGTCTAGCAACTGGTGTTCCTTTTCATTTGTCGTTCCATCCTATCAGCGGTGATCACGCCGATGTCCCTCAAACATGGTGGTGAGCAAAGCACCAAGTTTTCTTTCTGTGGACAACAGGCCCAGAGGAACAATACCTGTGGTCTTCACGGAGCACTTAGTCAATGAATGTGGCTAAATAGAGTCAGCCAGTGAGAAGAAGATAATAGAGGATACAGACACAGGTTCAAGTCCCTGCACAACCACTTACTGGATTTGTAGGTACACGTGGCTGACTCGACCTGGAAGTATCTCAGTGAACCGAGTGCTCTTTCTACAGCCTAGTTACCTTGAAAGATTTTTGGAAGCATAATGTAGGGAAGTGACAAAGGCGATGTTGTTAACTGTTCTGTACATAAGGATAGATGGGCAGACAAAAAGATGATTGATTCATAGATAGATAGCTAGAGAGACGACAGATGAAAGATAGATAGGTACATAGATTGATGATAGACATCATCGATAGATGATAGGAATATAGATAGATAGATAGATAGATAGATAGATAGATAGATAGATAGACAGATAGATAGACAGACAGATGTATAGATAGATATAGGTACATATTGATTAACGTAAATTTATTGCTAATAACGAGGAGAGCAATGGTGAAAGCACATAGCGAAACTACAGACAAAAGAGAAGACAGAAATCTAGTTTAAAAAGTTCAGTAAGCAGCCGTAAGAAGAAAAAAATCCTACCATTTGAACAACGTGGATGGATCTAGAGGATATTATGTTCAGTGAAAAAGGCCATGCGGAGAAAGACAAGTACCAAATGATTTCACTCATGTGTTGAGTATAACAACAAAGAAAAACTGAAGGAAAAAAACAGCAGCAGACTCACAGAACCCAAGAGTGGACTAACAGCTACCAAAGGGAAAGGAACTAGGCAGGGTGGGTGGGAATGGTTTGATAAATGTGGGGAAAAAGAAAGGGGGAATTAGGATCAGCATGTATAATGTGTGGGAGGGGGGAGCATGGGGAGGGCTGTACAACACAGAGAAGACCAGTAGTGACTCTACAGCATCTTACTACACGCTGATGGAAAGCGACTGTAACGGGGTGTTGGGGGGACATGGTGAAGGGGTCTACAGCATCCAACTATGCTGATGGACAGCTACTGTAATGGGGTTTTTGTTGGGGACGTGGTGTACTTGGTTAACATAATGTTCTTTGCGTGATTGTGGATTAATGATAACAAAAAAATTTTTTAAAGTGCAATAAGGACATAGCTCTCAATTCTAAGAATAAAAGGACAGGCTCTTAAGGACTACAATGAAAACACACAGGGTTAAAAGAAGGGATGAAAACTCAAGACCACCTACGTGCTCCCTTACAGGAGACTAACATGAGATCCAAGGACGAAGATGAACTACAAGTTGAGGGGCCTGGAAACATAGCTCTCAACGCTACTATTCCAATTCAGATAGACCTCACTCACATCTAAATACGTAAATGCACTGAAATTCCACCTCCACCTTGACAGCAGAGGGGAGCAGTTTCCCCACAAGCTAACAGGGCTGCCACCTCAGCAAGTCCATGGGCCACTGGCCCAGAAGGACCCTGCGTGTCACCAAAAGGCAGTTCCCTTAACCAGTGACTACACACATACTCTCTGAAGATGGGCCACCAAGCAGGGCCACCGAGGTAACATCAGTGCACAGGCAAAAACACATACTACTGGGCATGTACCTACCACGGACCCCTCAGGCCCGCCAGGGTGCTCCATGCATGGGGACTCGGATATCCCCTGCAGCTCATGCAGCCGCCACAGCAGGAACGGCCCTGGGGCAGAGCAGCTGGAGGGCACTGGGCTGCAGAGTATCAAGAGCGCAGCCCACCAACCACACTATCCACACCCAGCAGACTCGTGCCACCTATGCAGGAGAAGTTCCCACCCAAGGCCACTCCTCTCAAGACCCAAACAGAAAGCTAACTCACAAAAACGAACACAAGGAATTGACACTGAGAAGGACACAGAGGAATCAAAGTGCACCTAGGGACAGAACGTGACAAAAGTGAGAAAACAGATATAGAGAGAGACAAATGATTGATACATAGATTCGACTGATATACATAAATATAGATGATAGATTAATTAGATAGATACACAGATGATAGTAGAGAGATGACAGATAGATAAATAGAAAGATTACATAGGTAAAGAGATAGATAAGTAGGTAGATAGGAAAGCATCATACTAAACTAAGCTATCTTTCACTCAAGATCATGTATGTGCTACCTTACATGAGACTCACTTGAGATCCCAGGACACGGACAAATTAAAAGCTGAAGGGGCGTTGACAGGTACCCAAAAAAAGTGAAACTGAGAAACAAACAAACAAACAAATGGATTCTGTTTGAGTCCCCAGAGACAGTCAGTAGAAAATAGCCCTAGCTGGCCACCATGAATTTTTTTTTGTTTGGTTTCAGCAGTGCCCAGAAATAGATACCGTTGTACAGCGAAGTCCTTCTCAATTTTTCTCACCTCAATAACAGAAATGCTGTAATAAAATGCGTCTGGGCTTTTGAAATCAGTGCGTTTTATGATGTTCATGAATGTAAAAAAGAAATAACCACTTAAGAGTGAAGGTTGGACACTCAAATAAACACGTCACTCCACAACACACTCTTTGTTCAAAACTGCTCCTGTCTAGAAATAGGTGTTCATTTTTATTTGTCCCTCCTCCTATCAGAGGTGATCACGCCAATGTCCTTCATACTTGGTGATGAGCAAAAGCACCAAGTATACTTTTCTGACTACTTCAGGCCCAGAGGAAGGATACTTTTAGTCTTTAGGGAAGACTTAGTCAATTATTGTGGCAAATTAGAGTCAGCAGGCGAGAAGGAGGTAAAAGAGGACAGAGGACAGAGATATGGGTTCAAGTCCCTGGACAACCATTTACTGGTTTTGTAAGCACACACGGCAGACTCGACCTGCAATTGTCTCAGTGTACCCAGTGCTCACCATACGTCCTAGTTACTTGGCAAGATTTTTGGAAGCATAATGTAGGGAAGTGACATAGGCGATGTTGTTAACTGTTCTGTACATAAGGATAGATGGGAAGACAAAAAGATGATTGATTCATAGATACATAGATAGATGAGAGATTATAGATAGATGATAGACACGATAGATAGATGATAGGAAGATAGAGAGATACATAGATAGAAAGATAGAAGGATAGATAGATAGATTGATAGATAGACAGACAGTTACACAGATTCAGATAGATATCGTTTAACACAAAGCTATTGCTCATAACCAACAGATCAATGGTGAAAGCACATAGGGAAACTACAAACAAAAAGGAAGAATGAAGTCCAGTTTAAAAAGTGCAGTAAGCAGCCATAAGAAGAAAACAAATCCTACCATTTGCAAGGATGTGGATGTAGCTAGACGGTAGCATGCTCAGTGATATATACCAGGTGGAGAAAGACAAGTAGCCAATGATTTCACTCATGTGTGGAGTATAACAACAAAGAAAAACTGGAGGAAATAAACAGCAGCAGACTCACAGAACCCGAGAGTTCAATAAAAGTTACCAAAGGGAAAGGGAATGGGCAGGGTGTGTGGGAAGGGAGGGATAAGGGCAGGGAGAAGAAAGGGGACATTAGGATTAACATGTATAATGCGTGGGCTCGGGGGGGCAAAGGGAGGGATGTACAACACAGAGAAGACAAGTAGAGATTCTACAGCATTTACTACACGCTGATGGACAGCGACTGTAATGGGGTGTTTGTGGGGCAACATGGTGAAGCAGTCTACAGCATACAACAATGCTTATGGACAACGACTGTAAGAGGTTTTGGTGGGGACTTGGTGAAGGTGGGAGCCTAGTAAATATGACGTACTTCACGTGATTGCAGATTAATGATAAAAAAAAATGTTTTTAAGTGCAATATGGGCACAGCAATAAAACAGGCTTTGCGAGCTCCAAACAAAAGACACAGGGTTAAAAGAAGGGATGAAAACTCAAGATCAAATAAGTGCTCCCCTATAGGAGACTCACTTGAGATCCAAAGACACAGACAAACTACAATCCGAAATGGTGGGGACAGCAACCCTACACAAGTGTAACTGAAAAGCAAACAAACCAACAAATGGATTTTGTTTGAGTCCCCAGAGACAGTCAGTAGAAAATAGCCCTATCTAGACACCGTGAACTCTTTTTGTTTGGTTTCAGCAGTGCCCAGCCATAGATTTAGTGGTACAGCAACGTCCTTCTCATTTTTTCTCACCTCAACAACTGAATTGCTGTAATAATATGTGTCTGGGCTTTTGAAATCAGTGGATTTTATGATGTTCTTGAAAGTAAAGTAGTAATAACCACCTAAAGTGTATAGTTTGGACACTCAAACAAACACGTAACTCCACAACACTCTCTTTGCTATAAAATGCTGCTGCCTAGAAATAGGTGTTCTTTTTATTTGTCCCTCCTCCTATCAGCGGTGATCATGCCATTGTCCCTCAAAGTTGGTGGTGAGCAAAGCACCAAGTATACTTTTCTGTCTAAACAGGCCCAGAGGAAGGAGAGTTGTGGTCTTCTGGAAGCACTTAGTCAACGAAAGTGGCTGAATACAGTCAGCAAGCGAGAAGGAGGTAAAAGAGGACAGAGGACAGAGAGATGGGTGCAAGTCCCTGCACCACCATAAATTACTGGATTTGTAAGCACAAGCGGCTGACTCGACCTGGAAGCGTCTCAGTGAACCCAGTGCTCTCCCTAAGGACTAGTTACTTTGCAATATTTTTGGAAGCATAATGTAGGGAACTGACATAGATGATGTTGTTAACTGTCCTGTACATAAGGATAGATGGCCAGACAAAAAGATGATTGATTCATAGATAGATAGATAGATGACAGATGACAGATAGACAGACGATAGACATGATAGGTAGATAGGAAGATAGATTGATAGACAGATGATAGATAGAAAGATAGAAAGAAAGATAGATAGATAGATAGATAAAAAGATAGAAGGATAGACAGATAGATAAATAGACAGTTAGATAGAATGAAAGTTACAAAGAGATACATATTAAATAACACAAAGCTATTGCTCATAACCAGGAGATCAATGGTGAAAGCACATAGCGAAACTGCAAACTAAAAGGATGAATGAAGTCCAGTTTAAAAACTGCCGTTTGCATCCATAAGAAGAAAACAAATGCTACCATTTGCAATGACATGGATGGAGCGAGACGGTAGTATGCTCAGTGAAATATTCCAGGCGGGGAAAGACAAGTACCAAATGATTTCACTCATGTGTGGAGTATAACAACAAAGAAACACTGAAAAAAAAAAAAGCAGCAGACTTACAGAACCCGAATGTGGAGTAACAGTTACCAAAGGGAAAGGGACTAGGCAGTGTGGGTGGGAAGGTTTTGATAAATGTGGGGAGAAAGACAGGGGGCATTAGGATTAGCATGTATAATGTGTGGGTGGGGGGAGCATGGGGAGGGCTGTACAACACAGAGAAGACCAGTAGTGATTCTACAGCATCTTACTACATGCTGATGGAAAGCGAATGTAACGGGGTGTGGGGGGGACATGGTGAAGGGGTCTACAGCATCCAACTATGCTGATGGACAGCTACTGTAAAGGGGTTTTTGGGGGGGACGTGGTGTACTTGGTGATCATAATGTTCTTTTAGTGATTGTGGATTAATCATAACAAAAAAAATTTTTTAAGTGCAATAAGGACATAGCTCTCAATTCTCAGAATAAAAGTACAGGCTCTTCAGAACTTCAATGAAAGGACACAGGGTTAAAAGAAGGGATGAAAACTCAAGACCACCAACGTGCTCCCTTACTGGAGACTCTCTGGCGATCCAAGGACACAGACAATCTACAAGATGAAGGGGCGGGGACAGATTACCTATGCAAGTGAAAATAAGAAACAAACAAACAAATGAATTCTGTTTGAGTCCCCAGAGAGAGTCAGTAGAAAATAGCCCTATCTAGAAACCGTGAATTCTTTTTGTTTGATTTCAGCAGGGCTCAGGCATTGATTTAGTGGTGCAGCAAGTTCTTTCTCATTTCCTCTCACCTCAACAAATGAATTGCTGTAACAATATGCGTCTGGGCTTTTCAAATCATTGCTTTTTATGATGTTCACGAATGTAAAGTAGTAATAACCACCTAAGGAGGGAAGTTTGGACCCTCAAATAAACACTTCACTCCACAACACACTCTTTGTTCCCAACTGCTCCTGTCGAGAAATAGGTGTTCCTTTATATTTGTCCCTGCACCTATCAGCAGTGATCACGCCGATGTCCCTCAAACATGGTGGTGTGCAAAGAACCAAGTACACTTTTCTTTCGACAACCGGACCAGACGAAGGATACCTGTGGTCTTCAGGGATCACTTACTCACTGAATGTGGCTAAATAAAGTCACCAAGCGAGCAGGAAGTATAAGAGGACAGAGGACAGAGATACAGGTTCAAGTGCTTTCACCTCCATTTACTGGTTTTGTAAGCACACGCTGCTGACTCTACATGAAAGTTTATCGGTGAACACAGTGCTCTCCTTATGGCTTAGTTACCTTGCAAGATTTCTGGAAGCATAATGTAGGGAAGAGACATAGGCTATGTTGTTAACTGTTCTGTACAGAAGGCTAGATGGGCAGACAAAAAGATGATTGATTCATAGATAGATAGGTACACAGATGAGAGATGAAATATAGATAGATAAGTACATAGATTGATAGATGATAGACATCATAGATAGATGATAGGAAGATAGATACATACATACATACATAGATACACAGACAGACAGACAGACCATTAGATAGATAGATACAGATACTTATCGATTGACACAAAGCTATTGTTCATAACCAGGAGTTGAATGGTGAATAACATAGCTAAACTACAAACAAAAAGGAAGAATGAAATCCACTTTAAAAAGTGCAGTAAGCAGCCTTAAGAAGAAAACAAATACTACCATTTGCAATGACCTGGATGGAGCTAGACGGTAGTATGTTCAGAGAAATAGGCCAGGCGGAGAAAGACAAGTACCAAGTGTTTTCACTCATGTGTGTAGTATAACAACAAAGAAAAACTGAAGGAAAAAAACAACAGCAGACTCACAGAACCCGACAGTTGACAAAAAGTTAAAAAAGGGAAAAGGACTGGGCAGCGTGGGTCTGAAGGGAGGGATAAGTGTGAGGAGAACGTATGGGGGCATTAGTTTTAGCGTGTACAATGTTTGGTGTCTTGGGGGCATGGGGAGTGCTGTACAACACAGAGAAGGCTAGTAGAGATCATATAGCATCTTACTACTCACTGATGGACAGCGAATGTAACGGGGTCTGTTGGGAGGGACATGGTGAAGGGGTCTACAGCATCCAACTACGCAGATCGACAGCGACTGAAGAGGTTTTTCAGGGTACTTGGTGAAGGGGGGAGCATAGTAAACATAATGTTCTTCAAGTGATTTTAGCTTAATGGTAAAAATAATTCTTTAAGTGCAATAAGTGCACAGCTCTGAATTATCAGAATAAAAGGTCAGGCACTGAGTGCAGCAAACAAAAGACACAGGGTTAAAATAAGGGATGAAAACGCAAGACACCTACGTGCTTACTTACAGGAGACTCACTTGAGATCCAAGGACAAAGACAAACTACAAGCTGAAGGTGTGGGGACAAGTACCCTACACGAGTGAAACTGAAAAACAAACAATCAAACAAATGGATTCTGTTTGAGCCCCCAGAGACAGTCAGTAGAAAATAGCACTATCTGGCCACCGTGAACTCTTTTTGTTTGTTTTCAGCAAGGCCCAGCCATAGATTTAGTGGTGGAGCAACGTCCTTCTCATTTTCTCTCACCTCAACAACTGGGTTGCTGAAATAATAAGAATCTGGGCCTTTGAAATCTGTGGGTTTTATGATCTTCACGAATGTGAAGTAATAACCACCTAAAGAGGGAAGTTTGGACACTCAAATAAACATGTCACTCCACAATACACTCTTAGCTCCCAACTGCTCCTGTCTAGAAATTGGTGTTCCTTTTTATTTGACCCTCCATCCTATCAGTGGTGTTCACATAGATGTCCTTCAAACATGGTGGTGAGCAAAGCAACAATTTTACGTTTCTGTCGTCCACAGGCCCAGAGGAAGGATACTTGTGGTCTTCAGGGAGCACTTAGTGAATGAATGTGGCTATATACAGACAGGAAGTGAGAAGGAGATGAAAGAGGACAGAGGATAGAGACACGGGTTCAAGTCCCTGCACAACCATTTCCTGGTTTTGTAGGTACACTCGGCCGACACGACCTGCAAGTGTCTCGGTGAACCCAGTGCTCTCCCTACAGCCTAGTTACCTTGCAGGATTTTTGGAAGCATAATGTAGGAAAGTGGCATAGGATATGTGGTTAACAGTTCTGTACACAAGGACAGATGGGCAGACAGAAAGATGATTGATTGATTGATTGATTGACTGATAGACAGACAGATAGATAGATATAGGTTCATATCGATTAACACAAAGCTATTGCTCATAACCATGAGAGCAATGGTTGAAGCACATAGCAAACTACAAACGAAAAAGAAGAATAAAATCCAGTTTAAAAAGTGCAGTAAGCAGCCATAAGAAGAAAACAAATCCTATCATTGGCAATAACTTGGATGGAGCTAGAGGGTATTATGCTCAGTCAAATAGGCCAGTCGGAGAAATACATGTACCAAATGATTTAACTCATGTGTGGAGTACGATAACAAAGAAAAACTGAAGGAAGAAACAGCAGCATATACACAGTACCCGAGAGTGGACTAACAGTTACCAAAGAGAAAGGGACTGGGTAGTGTTTGTGGGAAGGGATTGATAAGGGCGGGGAAAAAGAATGGGGGCATTAGGATTAGCATGAATAATGTGTAGGGTGAAGGGTCATTGGGAGGGCTATACAACACAGAGAAGACAAGTAGTGATTCTAGAGCATCTTACGACACGCTGACGGACAGCGACTGAAACTGGGATTTGGCGAGGACTTGGTGAAGGGGTTAGACTAGTTAACATATTGTTCTGCATGTGATTGTATATTAATGAGAACAAAAAAAAATTCAAAGTGCAGTAAGAGCCTAGATGTCAAATATCAGAATAAAAGTACAGGCTTTCACTGCTCCAATCAAAAGACACAGGGTTAGAAGAACTGATGAAAACTCAAGATCACCTAAGTGCTCCCTTACTGGAGACTCACTTGTGATCCAAGGACTCAGACAAACTAAAAGCTGAAGGGGCGGGGACAGGTACCCTATACAAGTGAATCTTTGAAACAAAGAAACAAATGGATTCTGTTTGAGATCCCAGAGACAGTCACTAGAAAATAGTCCTACCTAGCCACCGTGAATTCCTTTTGTTTGGTATCAGCAGTGCCCAGGTATAGATTTAGTGGTACTGCAATGTCCTTCTCATTTTTCTCACATCAACAAATGAATTGCTGTAATAATATGCGTCTGGGCTTTTGAAATCACTGGGTTTTATGATATCCACGATTGTAAAGAAGTAATAACCACATAAAGAGGGAAGTTTGGACACTCAACCAAACACGTCTCTCCACAACACACACTTTGCTCCCAAATGCTCCTGTCTAGAAATAGGTGTTCCTTTTTATTTGTCCCTCCTCCTATCAGTGGTGAACATGCCAATGTCCCTCAAACATGGTGGTGAGTAAAGCACCAAGTATACTTTTCTGTCTACAACAGGCCCAGAGGAAGTATAATTGGGGTCTTCAGTGAGGACTTAGTCAATGAATGTGGCTAAATACAGTTAGCAAGCGAGAAGGAGGTTTAAGAGGACAGAGGACAGAGATACGGGTTCAAGTCCCTGCACCACCATTTACTGGTTTTGTAAGCACACGCGGCTGATTCGATCTGCAATTGTCTCAGTGAGCCCAGTGCTCTCCCTACGGCCTAGTGACCTTGCAATGTTTTTGAAAGCATAATGTAGGGAAGTGACATAGTTGATGTAGTTAACTGTTCTGTACATAAGGATAGATGGACAGACAGAAGATTGTTTCATAGATAGACAGATAGATAGATGACAGATGATCGATAGATTATACACATGATAGAAGACAGGAAGCTAGATAGATGGATGGATAAATAGAGAGGACAGAGAGATAGAAAGAAGGATATATAGAAAGATAGATAGATATACAGACAGACAGAGCGATAGATAGATACAGATACATATCGATTGACACAAAGCTGTTGCTCATAACCAGGAGATGAATGGTGAAATCACATAGCTAAACTACAAACAAAAAGGAAGAATGAAATCCAGTTTACAAAGTGCAGTAAGCAGCCATAAGAAGAAAACAAATCCTACCATTTGCAATGACGTGGATGGAGCTAGACAGTAGTATGTTCAGAAAAATAGGTCAGGCGGAGAAAGACAATATCAAATGATATCACTCATGTGTGGAGTATAACAACAAAGAGAAACTGAAGGAAAAAAACAGCAGGATACTCACAGAACCCGAGAGTTGACTAAAAGTTGCCAAAGGGAAAAGGACTGCACAGGGTGGTTCTGAAGGGAGGGATAAGTGTGGGGAGAAAGATTGGGGGCATTAGGATTACCATGTATATTGCGTGGGGTCGCGCGGGACATGGGGAGAGCTGTACAACACAGAGAAGACTAGTAGAGGTTATATAGCATCTTACTACTCCATGACTGACAGCGACTGTATCGGTGTCTTTGAAGGGGTACATGCTGAAGGGGTTTAAAGCATCCAACTATGCTGATGGACAGCGACTTTAAGAGGTTTTTGCTGGTGGACTTGGATAAGGGGGAGCATAGTAAACATAATGTTCTTCACGTGATTGTAGATTAATGATAACAAAAAAAATTTTTTAAGTGCAATAAGGGCACAGCACTGAATCATCAGAATAAAAGGTCAGGCTCTGAGTGCTGCAAACAAAAGACACAGGGTTAAAAGAACGGATGAAAACTCAAGAAACCTACGTGCTTCCTTACAGGAGACTCACTTGAGATCCAAGGACAAAGACAAACTACAAGCTGAAGGTGTGGGGACAAGTACCCTACACGAGTGAAACTGAAAAACAAACAATCAAACAAATGGATTCTGTTTGAGCCCCCAGAGACAGTCAGTAGAAAATAGCACTATCTGGCCACCGTGAACTCTTTTTGTTTGTTTTCAGCAAGGCCCAGCCATAGATTTAGTGGTGGAGCAACGTCCTTCTCATTTTCTCTCACCTCAACAACTGGGTTGCTGAAATAATAAGAATCTGGGCCTTTGAAATCTGTGGGTTTTATGATCTTCACGAATGTGAAGTAATAACCACCTAAAGAGGGAAGTTTGGACACTCAAATAAACATGTCACTCCACAATACACTCTTAGCTCCCAACTGCTCCTGTCTAGAAATTGGTGTTCCTTTTTATTTGACCCTCCATCCTATCAGTGGTGTTCACATAGATGTCCTTCAAACATGGTGGTGAGCAAAGCAACAATTTTACGTTTCTGTCGTCCACAGGCCCAGAGGAAGGATACTTGTGGTCTTCAGGGAGCACTTAGTGAATGAATGTGGCTATATACAGACAGGAAGTGAGAAGGAGATGAAAGAGGACAGAGGATAGAGACACGGGTTCAAGTCCCTGCACAACCATTTCCTGGTTTTGTAGGTACACTCGGCCGACACGACCTGCAAGTGTCTCGGTGAACCCAGTGCTCTCCCTACAGCCTAGTTACCTTGCAGGATTTTTGGAAGCATAATGTAGGAAAGTGGCATAGGATATGTGGTTAACAGTTCTGTACACAAGGACAGATGGGCAGACAGAAAGATGATTGATTGATTGATTGATTGACTGATAGACAGACAGATAGATAGATATAGGTTCATATCGATTAACACAAAGCTATTGCTCATAACCATGAGAGCAATGGTTGAAGCACATAGCAAACTACAAACGAAAAAGAAGAATAAAATCCAGTTTAAAAAGTGCAGTAAGCAGCCATAAGAAGAAAACAAATCCTATCATTGGCAATAACTTGGATGGAGCTAGAGGGTATTATGCTCAGTCAAATAGGCCAGTCGGAGAAATACATGTACCAAATGATTTAACTCATGTGTGGAGTACGATAACAAAGAAAAACTGAAGGAAGAAACAGCAGCATATACACAGTACCCGAGAGTGGACTAACAGTTACCAAAGAGAAAGGGACTGGGTAGTGTTTGTGGGAAGGGATTGATAAGGGCGGGGAAAAAGAATGGGGGCATTAGGATTAGCATGAATAATGTGTAGGGTGAAGGGTCATTGGGAGGGCTATACAACACAGAGAAGACAAGTAGTGATTCTAGAGCATCTTACGACACGCTGACGGACAGCGACTGAAACTGGGATTTGGCGAGGACTTGGTGAAGGGGTTAGACTAGTTAACATATTGTTCTGCATGTGATTGTATATTAATGAGAACAAAAAAAAATTCAAAGTGCAGTAAGAGCCTAGATGTCAAATATCAGAATAAAAGTACAGGCTTTCACTGCTCCAATCAAAAGACACAGGGTTAGAAGAACTGATGAAAACTCAAGATCACCTAAGTGCTCCCTTACTGGAGACTCACTTGTGATCCAAGGACTCAGACAAACTAAAAGCTGAAGGGGCGGGGACAGGTACCCTATACAAGTGAATCTTTGAAACAAAGAAACAAATGGATTCTGTTTGAGACCCCAGAGACAGTCACTAGAAAATAGTCCTACCTAGCCACCGTGAATTCCTTTTGTTTGGTATCAGCAGTGCCCAGGTATAGATTTAGTGGTACTGCAATGTCCTTCTCATTTTTCTCACATCAACAAATGAATTGCTGTAATAATATGCGTCTGGGCTTTTGAAATCACTGGGTTTTATGATATCCACGATTGTAAAGAAGTAATAACCACATAAAGAGGGAAGTTTGGACACTCAACCAAACACGTCTCTCCACAACACACACTTTGCTCCCAAATGCTCCTGTCTAGAAATAGGTGTTCCTTTTTATTTGTCCCTCCTCCTATCAGTGGTGAACATGCCAATGTCCCTCAAACATGGTGGTGAGTAAAGCACCAAGTATACTTTTCTGTCTACAACAGGCCCAGAGGAAGTATAATTGGGGTCTTCAGTGAGGACTTAGTCAATGAATGTGGCTAAATACAGTTAGCAAGCGAGAAGGAGGTTTAAGAGGACAGAGGACAGAGATACGGGTTCAAGTCCCTGCACCACCATTTACTGGTTTTGTAAGCACACGCGGCTGATTCGATCTGCAATTGTCTCAGTGAGCCCAGTGCTCTCCCTACGGCCTAGTGACCTTGCAATGTTTTTGAAAGCATAATGTAGGGAAGTGACATAGTTGATGTAGTTAACTGTTCTGTACATAAGGATAGATGGACAGACAGAAGATTGTTTCATAGATAGACAGATAGATAGATGACAGATGATCGATAGATTATACACATGATAGAAGACAGGAAGCTAGATAGATGGATGGATAAATAGAGAGGACAGAGAGATAGAAAGAAGGATATATAGAAAGATAGATAGATATACAGACAGACAGAGCGATAGATAGATACAGATACATATCGATTGACACAAAGCTGTTGCTCATAACCAGGAGATGAATGGTGAAATCACATAGCTAAACTACAAACAAAAAGGAAGAATGAAATCCAGTTTACAAAGTGCAGTAAGCAGCCATAAGAAGAAAACAAATCCTACCATTTGCAATAACGTGGATGGAGCTAGACAGTAGTATGTTCAGAAAAATAGGTCAGGCGGAGAAAGACAATATCAAATGATATCACTCATGTGTGGAGTAAAACAACAAAGAGAAACTGAAGGAAAAAAACAGCAGGATACTCACAGAACCCGAGAGTTGACTAAAAGTTGCCAAAGGGAAAAGGACTGCACAGGGTGGTTCTGAAGGGAGGGATAAGTGTGGGGAGAAAGATTGGGGGCATTAGGATTACCATGTATATTGCGTGGGGTCGCGCGGGACATGGGGAGTGCTGTACAACACAGAGAAGACTAGTAGAGGTTATATAGCATCTTACTACTCCATGATTGACACCGACTGTACCGGTGTCTTTGAAGGGGTACATGCTGAAGGGGTTTAAAGCATCCAACTATGCTGATGGACAGCGACTTTAAGAGGTTTTTGCTGGTGGACTTGGATAAGGGGGAGCATAGTAAACATAATGTTCTTCACGTGATTGTAGATTAATGATAACAAAAAAAATTTTTTAAGTGCAATAAGGGCACAGCACTGAATCATCAGAATAAAAGGTCAGGCTCTGAGTGCTGCAAACAAAAGACACAGGGTTAAAAGAACGGATGAAAACTCAAGAAACCTACGTGCTTCCTTACAGGAGACTCACTTGAGATCCAAGGACAAAGACAAACTACAAGCTGAAGGTGTGGGGACAAGTACCCTACACGAGTGAAACTGAAAAACAAACAATCAAACAAATGGATTCTGTTTGAGCCCCCAGAGACAGTCAGTAGAAAATAGCACTATCTGGCCACCGTGAACTCTTTTTGTTTGTTTTCAGCAAGGCCCAGCCATAGATTTAGTGGTGGAGCAACGTCCTTCTCATTTTCTCTCACCTCAACAACTGGGTTGCTGAAATAATAAGAATCTGGGCCTTTGAAATCTGTGGGTTTTATGATCTTCACGAATGTGAAGTAATAACCACCTAAAGAGGGAAGTTTGGACACTCAAATAAACATGTCACTCCACAATACACTCTTAGCTCCCAACTGCTCCTGTCTAGAAATTGGTGTTCCTTTTTATTTGACCCTCCATCCTATCAGTGGTGTTCACATAGATGTCCTTCAAACATGGTGGTGAGCAAAGCAACAATTTTACGTTTCTGTCGTCCACAGGCCCAGAGGAAGGATACTTGTGGTCTTCAGGGAGCACTTAGTGAATGAATGTGGCTATATACAGACAGGAAGTGAGAAGGAGATGAAAGAGGACAGAGGATAGAGACACGGGTTCAAGTCCCTGCACAACCATTTCTTGGTTTTGTAGGTACACTCGGCCGACACGACCTGCAAGTGTCTCGGTGAACCCAGTGCTCTCCCTACAGCCTAGTTACCTTGCAGGATTTTTGGAAGCATAATGTAGGAAAGTGACATAGGATATGTGGTTAACAGTTCTGTACACAAGGACAGATGGGCAGACAGAAAGATGATTGATTGATTGATTGATTGACTGATAGACAGACAGATAGATAGATATAGGTTCATATCGATTAACACAAAGCTATTGCTCATAACCATGAGAGCAATGGTTGAAGCACATAGCAAACTACAAACGAAAAAGAAGAATAAAATCCAGTTTAAAAAGTGCAGTAAGCAGCCATAAGAAGAAAACAAATCCTATCATTGGCAATAACTTGGATGGAGCTAGAGGGTATTATGCTCAGTCAAATAGGCCAGTCGGAGAAATACATGTACCAAATGATTTAACTCATGTGTGGAGTACGATAACAAAGAAAAACTGAAGGAAGAAACAGCAGCATATACACAGTACCCGAGAGTGGACTAACAGTTACCAAAGAGAAAGGGACTGGGTAGTGTTTGTGGGAAGGGATTGATAAGGGCGGGGAAAAAGAATGGGGGCATTAGGATTAGCATGAATAATGTGTAGGGTGAAGGGTCATTGGGAGGGCTATACAACACAGAGAAGACAAGTAGTGATTCTAGAGCATCTTACGACACGCTGACGGACAGCGACTGAAACTGGGATTTGGCGAGGACTTGGTGAAGGGGTTAGACTAGTTAACATATTGTTCTGCATGTGATTGTATATTAATGAGAACAAAAAAAAATTCAAAGTGCAGTAAGAGCCTAGATGTCAAATATCAGAATAAAAGTACAGGCTTTCACTGCTCCAATCAAAAGACACAGGGTTAGAAGAACTGATGAAAACTCAAGATCACCTAAGTGCTCCCTTACTGGAGACTCACTTGTGATCCAAGGACTCAGACAAACTAAAAGCTGAAGGGGCGGGGACAGGTACCCTATACAAGTGAATCTTTGAAACAAAGAAACAAATGGATTCTGTTTGAGATCCCAGAGACAGTCACTAGAAAATAGTCCTACCTAGCCACCGTGAATTCCTTTTGTTTGGTATCAGCAGTGCCCAGGTATAGATTTAGTGGTACTGCAATGTCCTTCTCATTTTTCTCACATCAACAAATGAATTGCTGTAATAATATGCGTCTGGGCTTTTGAAATCACTGGGTTTTATGATATCCACGATTGTAAAGAAGTAATAACCACATAAAGAGGGAAGTTTGGACACTCAACCAAACACGTCTCTCCACAACACACACTTTGCTCCCAAATGCTCCTGTCTAGAAATAGGTGTTCCTTTTTATTTGTCCCTCCTCCTATCAGTGGTGAACATGCCAATGTCCCTCAAACATGGTGGTGAGTAAAGCACCAAGTATACTTTTCTGTCTACAACAGGCCCAGAGGAAGTATAATTGGGGTCTTCAGTGAGGACTTAGTCAATGAATGTGGCTAAATACAGTTAGCAAGCGAGAAGGAGGTTTAAGAGGACAGAGGACAGAGATACGGGTTCAAGTCCCTGCACCACCATTTACTGGTTTTGTAAGCACACGCGGCTGATTCGATCTGCAATTGTCTCAGTGAGCCCAGTGCTCTCCCTACGGCCTAGTGACCTTGCAATGTTTTTGAAAGCATAATGTAGGGAAGTGACATAGTTGATGTAGTTAACTGTTCTGTACATAAGGATAGATGGACAGACAGAAGATTGTTTCATAGATAGACAGATAGATAGATGACAGATGATCGATAGATTATACACATGATAGAAGACAGGAAGCTAGATAGATGGATGGATAAATAGAGAGGACAGAGAGATAGAAAGAAGGATATATAGAAAGATAGATAGATATACAGACAGACAGAGCGATAGATAGATACAGATACATATCGATTGACACAAAGCTGTTGCTCATAACCAGGAGATGAATGGTGAAATCACATAGCTAAACTACAAACAAAAAGGAAGAATGAAATCCAGTTTACAAAGTGCAGTAAGCAGCCATAAGAAGAAAACAAATCCTACCATTTGCAATGACGTGGATGGAGCTAGACAGTAGTATGTTCAGAAAAATAGGTCAGGCGGAGAAAGACAATATCAAATGATATCACTCATGTGTGGAGTATAACAACAAAGAGAAACTGAAGGAAAAAAACAGCAGGATACTCACAGAACCCGAGAGTTGACTAAAAGTTGCCAAAGGGAAAAGGACTGCACAGTGTGGTTCTGAAGGGAGGGATAAGTGTGGGGAGAAAGATTGGGGGCATTAGGATTACCATGTATATTGCGTGGGGTCGCGCGGGACATGGGGAGTGCTGTACAACACAGAGAAGACTAGTAGAGGTTATATAGCATCTTACTACTCCATGATTGACACCGACTGTACCGGTGTCTTTGAAGGGGTACATGCTGAAGGGGTTTAAAGCATCCAACTATGCTGATGGACAGCGACTTTAAGAGGTTTTTGCTGGTGGACTTGGATAAGGGGGAGCATAGTAAACATAATGTTCTTCACGTGATTGTAGATTAATGATAACAAAAAAAATTTTTTAAGTGCAATAAGGGCACAGCACTGAATCATCAGAATAAAAGGTCAGGCTCTGAGTGCTGCAAACAAAAGACACAGGGTTAAAAGAACGGATGAAAACTCAAGAAACCTACGTGCTTCCTTACAGGAGACTCACTTGAGATCCAAGGACAAAGACAAACTACAAGCTGAAGGTGTGGGGACAAGTACCCTACACGAGTGAAACTGAAAAAAAAACAATCAAACAAATGGATTCTGTTTGAGCCCCCAGAGACAGTCAGTAGAAAATAGCACTATCTGGCCACCGTGAACTCTTTTTGTTTGTTTTCAGCAAGGCCCAGCCATAGATTTAGTGGTGGAGCAACGTCCTTCTCATTTTCTCTCACCTCAACAACTGGGTTGCTGAAATAATAAGAATCTGGGCCTTTGAAATCTGTGGGTTTTATGATCTTCACGAATGTGAAGTAATAACCACCTAAAGAGGGAAGTTTGGACACTCAAATAAACATGTCACTCCACAATACACTCTTAGCTCCCAACTGCTCCTGTCTAGAAATTGGTGTTCCTTTTTATTTGACCCTCCATCCTATCAGTGGTGTTCACATAGATGTCCTTCAAACATGGTGGTGAGCAAAGCAACAATTTTACGTTTCTGTCATCCACAGGCCCAGAGGAAGGATACTTGTGGTCTTCAGGGAGCACTTAGTGAATGAATGTGGCTATATACAGACAGGAAGTGAGAAGGAGATGAAAGAGGACAGAGGATAGAGACACGGGTTCAAGTCCCTGCACAACCATTTCTTGGTTTTGTAGGTACACTCGGCCGACACGACCTGCAAGTGTCTCGGTGAACCCAGTGCTCTCCCTACAGCCTAGTTACCTTGCAGGATTTTTGGAAGCATAATGTAGGAAAGTGACATAGGATATGTGGTTAACAGTTCTGTACACAAGGACAGATGGGCAGACAGAAAGATGATTGATTGATTGATTGATTGACTGATAGACAGACAGATAGATAGATATAGGTTCATATCGATTAACACAAAGCTATTGCTCATAACCATGAGAGCAATGGTTGAAGCACATAGCAAACTACAAACGAAAAAGAAGAATAAAATCCAGTTTAAAAAGTGCAGTAAGCAGCCATAAGAAGAAAACAAATCCTATCATTGGCAATAACTTGGATGGAGCTAGAGGGTATTATGCTCAGTCAAATAGGCCAGTCGGAGAAATACATGTACCAAATGATTTAACTCATGTGTGGAGTACGATAACAAAGAAAAACTGAAGGAAGAAACAGCAGCATATACACAGTACCCGAGAGTGGACTAACAGTTACCAAAGAGAAAGGGACTGGGTAGTGTTTGTGGGAAGGGATTGATAAGGGCGGGGAAAAAGAATGGGGGCATTAGGATTAGCATGAATAATGTGTAGGGTGAAGGGTCATTGGGAGGGCTATACAACACAGAGAAGACAAGTAGTGATTCTAGAGCATCTTACGACACGCTGACGGACAGCGACTGAAACTGGGATTTGGCGAGGACTTGGTGAAGGGGTTAGACTAGTTAACATATTGTTCTGCATGTGATTGTATATTAATGAGAACAAAAAAAAATTCAAAGTGCAGTAAGAGCCTAGATGTCAAATATCAGAATAAAAGTACAGGCTTTCACTGCTCCAATCAAAAGACACAGGGTTAGAAGAACTGATGAAAACTCAAGATCACCTAAGTGCTCCCTTACTGGAGACTCACTTGTGATCCAAGGACTCAGACAAACTAAAAGCTGAAGGGGCGGGGACAGGTACCCTATACAAGTGAATCTTTGAAACAAAGAAACAAATGGATTCTGTTTGAGACCCCAGAGACAGTCACTAGAAAATAGTCCTACCTAGCCACCGTGAATTCCTTTTGTTTGGTATCAGCAGTGCCCAGGTATAGATTTAGTGGTACTGCAATGTCCTTCTCATTTTTCTCACATCAACAAATGAATTGCTGTAATAATATGCGTCTGGGCTTTTGAAATCACTGGGTTTTATGATATCCACGATTGTAAAGAAGTAATAACCACATAAAGAGGGAAGTTTGGACACTCAACCAAACACGTCTCTCCACAACACACACTTTGCTCCCAAATGCTCCTGTCTAGAAATAGGTGTTCCTTTTTATTTGTCCCTCCTCCTATCAGTGGTGAACATGCCAATGTCCCTCAAACATGGTGGTGAGTAAAGCACCAAGTATACTTTTCTGTCTACAACAGGCCCAGAGGAAGTATAATTGGGGTCTTCAGTGAGGACTTAGTCAATGAATGTGGCTAAATACAGTTAGCAAGCGAGAAGGAGGTTTAAGAGGACAGAGGACAGAGATACGGGTTCAAGTCCCTGCACCACCATTTACTGGTTTTGTAAGCACACGCGGCTGATTCGATCTGCAATTGTCTCAGTGAGCCCAGTGCTCTCCCTACGGCCTAGTGACCTTGCAATGTTTTTGAAAGCATAATGTAGGGAAGTGACATAGTTGATGTAGTTAACTGTTCTGTACATAAGGATAGATGGACAGACAGAAGATTGTTTCATAGATAGACAGATAGATAGATGACAGATGATCGATAGATTATACACATGATAGAAGACAGGAAGCTAGATAGATGGATGGATAAATAGAGAGGACAGAGAGATAGAAAGAAGGATATATAGAAAGATAGATAGATATACAGACAGACAGAGCGATAGATAGATACAGATACATATCGATTGACACAAAGCTGTTGCTCATAACCAGGAGATGAATGGTGAAATCACATAGCTAAACTACAAACAAAAAGGAAGAATGAAATCCAGTTTACAAAGTGCAGTAAGCAGCCATAAGAAGAAAACAAATCCTACCATTTGCAATAACGTGGATGGAGCTAGACAGTAGTATGTTCAGAAAAATAGGTCAGGCGGAGAAAGACAATATCAAATGATATCACTCATGTGTGGAGTAAAACAACAAAGAGAAACTGAAGGAAAAAAACAGCAGGATACTCACAGAACCCGAGAGTTGACTAAAAGTTGCCAAAGGGAAAAGGACTGCACAGGGTGGTTCTGAAGGGAGGGATAAGTGTGGGGAGAAAGATTGGGGGCATTAGGATTACCATGTATATTGCGTGGGGTCGCGCGGGACATGGGGAGTGCTGTACAACACAGAGAAGACTAGTAGAGGTTATATAGCATCTTACTACTCCATGATTGACACCGACTGTACCGGTGTCTTTGAAGGGGTACATGCTGAAGGGGTTTAAAGCATCCAACTATGCTGATGGACAGCGACTTTAAGAGGTTTTTGCTGGTGGACTTGGATAAGGGGGAGCATAGTAAACATAATGTTCTTCACGTGATTGTAGATTAATGATAACAAAAAAAATTTTTTAAGTGCAATAAGGGCACAGCACTGAATCATCAGAATAAAAGGTCAGGCTCTGAGTGCTGCAAACAAAAGACACAGGGTTAAAAGAACGGATGAAAACTCAAGAAACCTACGTGCTTCCTTACAGGAGACTCACTTGAGATCCAAGGACAAAGACAAACTACAAGCTGAAGGTGTGGGGACAAGTACCCTACACGAGTGAAACTGAAAAACAAACAATCAAACAAATGGATTCTGTTTGAGCCCCCAGAGACAGTCAGTAGAAAATAGCACTATCTGGCCACCGTGAACTCTTTTTGTTTGTTTTCAGCAAGGCCCAGCCATAGATTTAGTGGTGGAGCAACGTCCTTCTCATTTTCTCTCACCTCAACAACTGGGTTGCTGAAATAATAAGAATCTGGGCCTTTGAAATCTGTGGGTTTTATGATCTTCACGAATGTGAAGTAATAACCACCTAAAGAGGGAAGTTTGGACACTCAAATAAACATGTCACTCCACAATACACTCTTAGCTCCCAACTGCTCCTGTCTAGAAATTGGTGTCCCTTTTTATTTGACCCTCCATCCTATCAGTGGTGTTCACATAGATGTCCTTCAAACATGGTGGTGAGCAAAGCAACAATTTTACGTTTCTGTCGTCCACAGGCCCAGAGGAAGGATACTTGTGGTCTTCAGGGAGCACTTAGTGAATGAATGTGGCTATATACAGACAGGAAGTGAGAAGGAGATGAAAGAGGACAGAGGATAGAGACACGGGTTCAAGTCCCTGCACAACCATTTCTTGGTTTTGTAGGTACACTCGGCCGACACGACCTGCAAGTGTCTCGGTGAACCCAGTGCTCTCCCTACAGCCTAGTTACCTTGCAGGATTTTTGGAAGCATAATGTAGGAAAGTGACATAGGATATGTGGTTAACAGTTCTGTACACAAGGACAGATGGGCAGACAGAAAGATGATTGATTGATTGATTGATTGACTGATAGACAGACAGATAGATAGATATAGGTTCATATCGATTAACACAAAGCTATTGCTCATAACCATGAGAGCAATGGTTGAAGCACATAGCAAACTACAAACGAAAAAGAAGAATAAAATCCAGTTTAAAAAGTGCAGTAAGCAGCCATAAGAAGAAAACAAATCCTATCATTGGCAATAACTTGGATGGAGCTAGAGGGTATTATGCTCAGTCAAATAGGCCAGTCGGAGAAATACATGTACCAAATGATTTAACTCATGTGTGGAGTACGATAACAAAGAAAAACTGAAGGAAGAAACAGCAGCATATACACAGTACCCGAGAGTGGACTAACAGTTACCAAAGAGAAAGGGACTGGGTAGTGTTTGTGGGAAGGGATTGATAAGGGCGGGGAAAAAGAATGGGGGCATTAGGATTAGCATGAATAATGTGTAGGGTGAAGGGTCATTGGGAGGGCTATACAACACAGAGAAGACAAGTAGTGATTCTAGAGCATCTTACGACACGCTGACGGACAGCGACTGAAACTGGGATTTGGCGAGGACTTGGTGAAGGGGTTAGACTAGTTAACATATTGTTCTGCATGTGATTGTATATTAATGAGAACAAAAAAAATTCAAAGTGCAGTAAGAGCCTAGATGTCAAATATCAGAATAAAAGTACAGGCTTTCACTGCTCCAATCAAAAGACACAGGGTTAGAAGAACTGATGAAAACTCAAGATCACCTAAGTGCTCCCTTACTGGAGACTCACTTGTGATCCAAGGACTCAGACAAACTAAAAGCTGAAGGGGCGGGGACAGGTACCCTATACAAGTGAATCTTTGAAACAAAGAAACAAATGGATTCTGTTTGAGATCCCAGAGACAGTCACTAGAAAATAGTCCTACCTAGCCACCGTGAATTCCTTTTGTTTGGTATCAGCAGTGCCCAGGTATAGATTTAGTGGTACTGCAATGTCCTTCTCATTTTTCTCACATCAACAAATGAATTGCTGTAATAATATGCGTCTGGGCTTTTGAAATCACTGGGTTTTATGATATCCACGATTGTAAAGAAGTAATAACCACATAAAGAGGGAAGTTTGGACACTCAACCAAACACGTCTCTCCACAACACACACTTTGCTCCCAAATGCTCCTGTCTAGAAATAGGTGTTCCTTTTTATTTGTCCCTCCTCCTATCAGTGGTGAACATGCCAATGTCCCTCAAACATGGTGGTGAGTAAAGCACCAAGTATACTTTTCTGTCTACAACAGGCCCAGAGGAAGTATAATTGGGGTCTTCAGTGAGGACTTAGTCAATGAATGTGGCTAAATACAGTTAGCAAGCGAGAAGGAGGTTTAAGAGGACAGAGGACAGAGATACGGGTTCAAGTCCCTGCACCACCATTTACTGGTTTTGTAAGCACACGCGGCTGATTCGATCTGCAATTGTCTCAGTGAGCCCAGTGCTCTCCCTACGGCCTAGTGACCTTGCAATGTTTTTGAAAGCATAATGTAGGGAAGTGACATAGTTGATGTAGTTAACTGTTCTGTACATAAGGATAGATGGACAGACAGAAGATTGTTTCATAGATAGACAGATAGATAGATGACAGATGATCGATAGATTATACACATGATAGAAGACAGGAAGCTAGATAGATGGATGGATAAATAGAGAGGACAGAGAGATAGAAAGAAGGATATATAGAAAGATAGATAGATATACAGACAGACAGAGCGATAGATAGATACAGATACATATCGATTGACACAAAGCTGTTGCTCATAACCAGGAGATGAATGGTGAAATCACATAGCTAAACTACAAACAAAAAGGAAGAATGAAATCCAGTTTACAAAGTGCAGTAAGCAGCCATAAGAAGAAAACAAATCCTACCATTTGCAATGACGTGGATGGAGCTAGACAGTAGTATGTTCAGAAAAATAGGTCAGGCGGAGAAAGACAATATCAAATGATATCACTCATGTGTGGAGTATAACAACAAAGAGAAACTGAAGGAAAAAAACAGCAGGATACTCACAGAACCCGAGAGTTGACTAAAAGTTGCCAAAGGGAAAAGGACTGCACAGGGTGGTTCTGAAGGGAGGGATAAGTGTGGGGAGAAAGATTGGGGGCATTAGGATTACCATGTATATTGCGTGGGGTCGCGCGGGACATGGGGAGTGCTGTACAACACAGAGAAGACTAGTAGAGGTTATATAGCATCTTACTACTCCATGATTGACACCGACTGTACCGGTGTCTTTGAAGGGGTACATGCTGAAGGGGTTTAAAGCATCCAACTATGCTGATGGACAGCGACTTTAAGAGGTTTTTGCTGGTGGACTTGGATAAGGGGGAGCATAGTAAACATAATGTTCTTCACGTGATTGTAGATTAATGATAACAAAAAAAATTTTTTAAGTGCAATAAGGGCACAGCACTGAATCATCAGAATAAAAGGTCAGGCTCTGAGTGCTGCAAACAAAAGACACAGGGTTAAAAGAACGGATGAAAACTCAAGAAACCTACGTGCTTCCTTACAGGAGACTCACTTGAGATCCAAGGACAAAGACAAACTACAAGCTGAAGGTGTGGGGACAAGTACCCTACACGAGTGAAACTGAAAAAAAAACAATCAAACAAATGGATTCTGTTTGAGCCCCCAGAGACAGTCAGTAGAAAATAGCACTATCTGGCCACCGTGAACTCTTTTTGTTTGTTTTCAGCAAGGCCCAGCCATAGATTTAGTGGTGGAGCAACGTCCTTCTCATTTTCTCTCACCTCAACAACTGGGTTGCTGAAATAATAAGAATCTGGGCCTTTGAAATCTGTGGGTTTTATGATCTTCACGAATGTGAAGTAATAACCACCTAAAGAGGGAAGTTTGGACACTCAAATAAACATGTCACTCCACAATACACTCTTAGCTCCCAACTGCTCCTGTCTAGAAATTGGTGTTCCTTTTTATTTGACCCTCCATCCTATCAGTGGTGTTCACATAGATGTCCTTCAAACATGGTGGTGAGCAAAGCAACAATTTTACGTTTCTGTCGTCCACAGGCCCAGAGGAAGGATACTTGTGGTCTTCAGGGAGCACTTAGTGAATGAATGTGGCTATATACAGACAGGAAGTGAGAAGGAGATGAAAGAGGACAGAGGATAGAGACACGGGTTCAAGTCCCTGCACAACCATTTCTTGGTTTTGTAGGTACACTCGGCCGACACGACCTGCAAGTGTCTCGGTGAACCCAGTGCTCTCCCTACAGCCTAGTTACCTTGCAGGATTTTTGGAAGCATAATGTAGGAAAGTGACATAGGATATGTGGTTAACAGTTCTGTACACAAGGACAGATGGGCAGACAGAAAGATGATTGATTGATTGATTGATTGACTGATAGACAGACAGATAGATAGATATAGGTTCATATCGATTAACACAAAGCTATTGCTCATAACCATGAGAGCAATGGTTGAAGCACATAGCAAACTACAAACGAAAAAGAAGAATAAAATCCAGTTTAAAAAGTGCAGTAAGCAGCCATAAGAAGAAAACAAATCCTATCATTGGCAATAACTTGGATGGAGCTAGAGGGTATTATGCTCAGTCAAATAGGCCAGTCGGAGAAATACATGTACCAAATGATTTAACTCATGTGTGGAGTACGATAACAAAGAAAAACTGAAGGAAGAAACAGCAGCATATACACAGTACCCGAGAGTGGACTAACAGTTACCAAAGAGAAAGGGACTGGGTAGTGTTTGTGGGAAGGGATTGATAAGGGCGGGGAAAAAGAATGGGGGCATTAGGATTAGCATGAATAATGTGTAGGGTGAAGGGTCATTGGGAGGGCTATACAACACAGAGAAGACAAGTAGTGATTCTAGAGCATCTTACGACACGCTGACGGACAGCGACTGAAACTGGGATTTGGCGAGGACTTGGTGAAGGGGTTAGACTAGTTAACATATTGTTCTGCATGTGATTGTATATTAATGAGAACAAAAAAAAATTCAAAGTGCAGTAAGAGCCTAGATGTCAAATATCAGAATAAAAGTACAGGCTTTCACTGCTCCAATCAAAAGACACAGGGTTAGAAGAACTGATGAAAACTCAAGATCACCTAAGTGCTCCCTTACTGGAGACTCACTTGTGATCCAAGGACTCAGACAAACTAAAAGCTGAAGGGGCGGGGACAGGTACCCTATACAAGTGAATCTTTGAAACAAAGAAACAAATGGATTCTGTTTGAGACCCCAGAGACAGTCACTAGAAAATAGTCCTACCTAGCCACCGTGAATTCCTTTTGTTTGGTATCAGCAGTGCCCAGGTATAGATTTAGTGGTACTGCAATGTCCTTCTCATTTTTCTCACATCAACAAATGAATTGCTGTAATAATATGCGTCTGGGCTTTTGAAATCACTGGGTTTTATGATATCCACGATTGTAAAGAAGTAATAACCACATAAAGAGGGAAGTTTGGACACTCAACCAAACACGTCTCTCCACAACACACACTTTGCTCCCAAATGCTCCTGTCTAGAAATAGGTGTTCCTTTTTATTTGTCCCTCCTCCTATCAGTGGTGAACATGCCAATGTCCCTCAAACATGGTGGTGAGTAAAGCACCAAGTATACTTTTCTGTCTACAACAGGCCCAGAGGAAGTATAATTGGGGTCTTCAGTGAGGACTTAGTCAATGAATGTGGCTAAATACAGTTAGCAAGCGAGAAGGAGGTTTAAGAGGACAGAGGACAGAGATACGGGTTCAAGTCCCTGCACCACCATTTACTGGTTTTGTAAGCACACGCGGCTGATTCGATCTGCAATTGTCTCAGTGAGCCCAGTGCTCTCCCTACGGCCTAGTGACCTTGCAATGTTTTTGAAAGCATAATGTAGGGAAGTGACATAGTTGATGTAGTTAACTGTTCTGTACATAAGGATAGATGGACAGACAGAAGATTGTTTCATAGATAGACAGATAGATAGATGACAGATGATCGATAGATTATACACATGATAGAAGACAGGAAGCTAGATAGATGGATGGATAAATAGAGAGGACAGAGAGATAGAAAGAAGGATATATAGAAAGATAGATAGATATACAGACAGACAGAGCGATAGATAGATACAGATACATATCGATTGACACAAAGCTGTTGCTCATAACCAGGAGATGAATGGTGAAATCACATAGCTAAACTACAAACAAAAAGGAAGAATGAAATCCAGTTTACAAAGTGCAGTAAGCAGCCATAAGAAGAAAACAAATCCTACCATTTGCAATAACGTGGATGGAGCTAGACAGTAGTATGTTCAGAAAAATAGGTCAGGCGGAGAAAGACAATATCAAATGATATCACTCATGTGTGGAGTAAAACAACAAAGAGAAACTGAAGGAAAAAAACAGCAGGATACTCACAGAACCCGAGAGTTGACTAAAAGTTGCCAAAGGGAAAAGGACTGCACAGGGTGGTTCTGAAGGGAGGGATAAGTGTGGGGAGAAAGATTGGGGGCATTAGGATTACCATGTATATTGCGTGGGGTCGCGCGGGACATGGGGAGTGCTGTACAACACAGAGAAGACTAGTAGAGGTTATATAGCATCTTACTACTCCATGATTGACACCGACTGTACCGGTGTCTTTGAAGGGGTACATGCTGAAGGGGTTTAAAGCATCCAACTATGCTGATGGACAGCGACTTTAAGAGGTTTTTGCTGGTGGACTTGGATAAGGGGGAGCATAGTAAACATAATGTTCTTCACGTGATTGTAGATTAATGATAACAAAAAAAATTTTTTAAGTGCAATAAGGGCACAGCACTGAATCATCAGAATAAAAGGTCAGGCTCTGAGTGCTGCAAACAAAAGACACAGGGTTAAAAGAACGGATGAAAACTCAAGAAACCTACGTGCTTCCTTACAGGAGACTCACTTGAGATCCAAGGACAAAGACAAACTACAAGCTGAAGGTGTGGGGACAAGTACCCTACACGAGTGAAACTGAAAAAAAAACAATCAAACAAATGGATTCTGTTTGAGCCCCCAGAGACAGTCAGTAGAAAATAGCACTATCTGGCCACCGTGAACTCTTTTTGTTTGTTTTCAGCAAGGCCCAGCCATAGATTTAGTGGTGGAGCAACGTCCTTCTCATTTTCTCTCACCTCAACAACTGGGTTGCTGAAATAATAAGAATCTGGGCCTTTGAAATCTGTGGGTTTTATGATCTTCACGAATGTGAAGTAATAACCACCTAAAGAGGGAAGTTTGGACACTCAAATAAACATGTCACTCCACAATACACTCTTAGCTCCCAACTGCTCCTGTCTAGAAATTGGTGTTCCTTTTTATTTGACCCTCCATCCTATCAGTGGTGTTCACATAGATGTCCTTCAAACATGGTGGTGAGCAAAGCAACAATTTTACGTTTCTGTCGTCCACAGGCCCAGAGGAAGGATACTTGTGGTCTTCAGGGAGCACTTAGTGAATGAATGTGGCTATATACAGACAGGAAGTGAGAAGGAGATGAAAGAGGACAGAGGATAGAGACACGGGTTCAAGTCCCTGCACAACCATTTCTTGGTTTTGTAGGTACACTCGGCCGACACGACCTGCAAGTGTCTCGGTGAACCCAGTGCTCTCCCTACAGCCTAGTTACCTTGCAGGATTTTTGGAAGCATAATGTAGGAAAGTGACATAGGATATGTGGTTAACAGTTCTGTACACAAGGACAGATGGGCAGACAGAAAGATGATTGATTGATTGATTGATTGACTGATAGACAGACAGATAGATAGATATAGGTTCATATCGATTAACACAAAGCTATTGCTCATAACCATGAGAGCAATGGTTGAAGCACATAGCAAACTACAAACGAAAAAGAAGAATAAAATCCAGTTTAAAAAGTGCAGTAAGCAGCCATAAGAAGAAAACAAATCCTATCATTGGCAATAACTTGGATGGAGCTAGAGGGTATTATGCTCAGTCAAATAGGCCAGTCGGAGAAATACATGTACCAAATGATTTAACTCATGTGTGGAGTACGATAACAAAGAAAAACTGAAGGAAGAAACAGCAGCATATACACAGTACCCGAGAGTGGACTAACAGTTACCAAAGAGAAAGGGACTGGGTAGTGTTTGTGGGAAGGGATTGATAAGGGCGGGGAAAAAGAATGGGGGCATTAGGATTAGCATGAATAATGTGTAGGGTGAAGGGTCATTGGGAGGGCTATACAACACAGAGAAGACAAGTAGTGATTCTAGAGCATCTTACGACACGCTGACGGACAGCGACTGAAACTGGGATTTGGCGAGGACTTGGTGAAGGGGTTAGACTAGTTAACATATTGTTCTGCATGTGATTGTATATTAATGAGAACAAAAAAAAATTCAAAGTGCAGTAAGAGCCTAGATGTCAAATATCAGAATAAAAGTACAGGCTTTCACTGCTCCAATCAAAAGACACAGGGTTAGAAGAACTGATGAAAACTCAAGATCACCTAAGTGCTCCCTTACTGGAGACTCACTTGTGATCCAAGGACTCAGACAAACTAAAAGCTGAAGGGGCGGGGACAGGTACCCTATACAAGTGAATCTTTGAAACAAAGAAACAAATGGATTCTGTTTGAGACCCCAGAGACAGTCACTAGAAAATAGTCCTACCTAGCCACCGTGAATTCCTTTTGTTTGGTATCAGCAGTGCCCAGGTATAGATTTAGTGGTACTGCAATGTCCTTCTCATTTTTCTCACATCAACAAATGAATTGCTGTAATAATATGCGTCTGGGCTTTTGAAATCACTGGGTTTTATGATATCCACGATTGTAAAGAAGTAATAACCACATAAAGAGGGAAGTTTGGACACTCAACCAAACACGTCTCTCCACAACACACACTTTGCTCCCAAATGCTCCTGTCTAGAAATAGGTGTTCCTTTTTATTTGTCCCTCCTCCTATCAGTGGTGAACATGCCAATGTCCCTCAAACATGGTGGTGAGTAAAGCACCAAGTATACTTTTCTGTCTACAACAGGCCCAGAGGAAGTATAATTGGGGTCTTCAGTGAGGACTTAGTCAATGAATGTGGCTAAATACAGTTAGCAAGCGAGAAGGAGGTTTAAGAGGACAGAGGACAGAGATACGGGTTCAAGTCCCTGCACCACCATTTACTGGTTTTGTAAGCACACGCGGCTGATTCGATCTGCAATTGTCTCAGTGAGCCCAGTGCTCTCCCTACGGCCTAGTGACCTTGCAATGTTTTTGAAAGCATAATGTAGGGAAGTGACATAGTTGATGTAGTTAACTGTTCTGTACATAAGGATAGATGGACAGACAGAAGATTGTTTCATAGATAGACAGATAGATAGATGACAGATGATCGATAGATTATACACATGATAGAAGACAGGAAGCTAGATAGATGGATGGATAAATAGAGAGGACAGAGAGATAGAAAGAAGGATATATAGAAAGATAGATAGATATACAGACAGACAGAGCGATAGATAGATACAGATACATATCGATTGACACAAAGCTGTTGCTCATAACCAGGAGATGAATGGTGAAATCACATAGCTAAACTACAAACAAAAAGGAAGAATGAAATCCAGTTTACAAAGTGCAGTAAGCAGCCATAAGAAGAAAACAAATCCTACCATTTGCAATAACGTGGATGGAGCTAGACAGTAGTATGTTCAGAAAAATAGGTCAGGCGGAGAAAGACAATATCAAATGATATCACTCATGTGTGGAGTAAAACAACAAAGAGAAACTGAAGGAAAAAAACAGCAGGATACTCACAGAACCCGAGAGTTGACTAAAAGTTGCCAAAGGGAAAAGGACTGCACAGGGTGGTTCTGAAGGGAGGGATAAGTGTGGGGAGAAAGATTGGGGGCATTAGGATTACCATGTATATTGCGTGGGGTCGCGCGGGACATGGGGAGTGCTGTACAACACAGAGAAGACTAGTAGAGGTTATATAGCATCTTACTACTCCATGATTGACACCGACTGTACCGGTGTCTTTGAAGGGGTACATGCTGAAGGGGTTTAAAGCATCCAACTATGCTGATGGACAGCGACTTTAAGAGGTTTTTGCTGGTGGACTTGGATAAGGGGGAGCATAGTAAACATAATGTTCTTCACGTGATTGTAGATTAATGATAACAAAAAAAATTTTTTAAGTGCAATAAGGGCACAGCACTGAATCATCAGAATAAAAGGTCAGGCTCTGAGTGCTGCAAACAAAAGACACAGGGTTAAAAGAACGGATGAAAACTCAAGAAACCTACGTGCTTCCTTACAGGAGACTCACTTGAGATCCAAGGACAAAGACAAACTACAAGCTGAAGGTGTGGGGACAAGTACCCTACACGAGTGAAACTGAAAAACAAACAATCAAACAAATGGATTCTGTTTGAGCCCCCAGAGACAGTCAGTAGAAAATAGCACTATCTGGCCACCGTGAACTCTTTTTGTTTGTTTTCAGCAAGGCCCAGCCATAGATTTAGTGGTGGAGCAACGTCCTTCTCATTTTCTCTCACCTCAACAACTGGGTTGCTGAAATAATAAGAATCTGGGCCTTTGAAATCTGTGGGTTTTATGATCTTCACGAATGTGAAGTAATAACCACCTAAAGAGGGAAGTTTGGACACTCAAATAAACATGTCACTCCACAATACACTCTTAGCTCCCAACTGCTCCTGTCTAGAAATTGGTGTTCCTTTTTATTTGACCCTCCATCCTATCAGTGGTGTTCACATAGATGTCCTTCAAACATGGTGGTGAGCAAAGCAACAATTTTACGTTTCTGTCGTCCACAGGCCCAGAGGAAGGATACTTGTGGTCTTCAGGGAGCACTTAGTGAATGAATGTGGCTATATACAGACAGGAAGTGAGAAGGAGATGAAAGAGGACAGAGGATAGAGACACGGGTTCAAGTCCCTGCACAACCATTTCTTGGTTTTGTAGGTACACTCGGCCGACACGACCTGCAAGTGTCTCGGTGAACCCAGTGCTCTCCCTACAGCCTAGTTACCTTGCAGGATTTTTGGAAGCATAATGTAGGAAAGTGACATAGGATATGTGGTTAACAGTTCTGTACACAAGGACAGATGGGCAGACAGAAAGATGATTGATTGATTGATTGATTGACTGATAGACAGACAGATAGATAGATATAGGTTCATATCGATTAACACAAAGCTATTGCTCATAACCATGAGAGCAATGGTTGAAGCACATAGCAAACTACAAACGAAAAAGAAGAATAAAATCCAGTTTAAAAAGTGCAGTAAGCAGCCATAAGAAGAAAACAAATCCTATCATTGGCAATAACTTGGATGGAGCTAGAGGGTATTATGCTCAGTCAAATAGGCCAGTCGGAGAAATACATGTACCAAATGATTTAACTCATGTGTGGAGTACGATAACAAAGAAAAACTGAAGGAAGAAACAGCAGCATATACACAGTACCCGAGAGTGGACTAACAGTTACCAAAGAGAAAGGGACTGGGTAGTGTTTGTGGGAAGGGATTGATAAGGGCGGGGAAAAAGAATGGGGGCATTAGGATTAGCATGAATAATGTGTAGGGTGAAGGGTCATTGGGAGGGCTATACAACACAGAGAAGACAAGTAGTGATTCTAGAGCATCTTACGACACGCTGACGGACAGCGACTGAAACTGGGATTTGGCGAGGACTTGGTGAAGGGGTTAGACTAGTTAACATATTGTTCTGCATGTGATTGTATATTAATGAGAACAAAAAAAAATTCAAAGTGCAGTAAGAGCCTAGATGTCAAATATCAGAATAAAAGTACAGGCTTTCACTGCTCCAATCAAAAGACACATTTTTAGAAGAACTGATGAAAACTCAAGATCACCTAAGTGCTCCCTTACTGGAGACTCACTTGTGATCCAAGGACTCAGACAAACTAAAAGCTGAAGGGGCGGGGACAGGTACCCTATACAAGTGAATCTTTGAAACAAAGAAACAAATGGATTCTGTTTGAGACCCCAGAGACAGTCACTAGAAAATAGTCCTACCTAGCCACCGTGAATTCCTTTTGTTTGGTATCAGCAGTGCCCAGGTATAGATTTAGTGGTACTGCAATGTCCTTCTCATTTTTCTCACATCAACAAATGAATTGCTGTAATAATATGCGTCTGGGCTTTTGAAATCACTGGGTTTTATGATATCCACGATTGTAAAGAAGTAATAACCACATAAAGAGGGAAGTTTGGACACTCAACCAAACACGTCTCTCCACAACACACACTTTGCTCCCAAATGCTCCTGTCTAGAAGTAGGTGTTCCTTTTTATTTGTCCCTCCTCCTATCAGTGGTGAACATGCCAATGTCCCTCAAACATGGTGGTGAGTAAAGCACCAAGTATACTTTTCTGTCTACAACAGGCCCAGAGGAAGTATAATTGGGGTCTTCAGTGAGGACTTAGTCAATGAATGTGGCTAAATACAGTTAGCAAGCGAGAAGGAGGTTTAAGAGGACAGAGGACAGAGATACGGGTTCAAGTCCCTGCACCACCATTTACTGGTTTTGTAAGCACACGCGGCTGATTCGATCTGCAATTGTCTCAGTGAGCCCAGTGCTCTCCCTACGGCCTAGTGACCTTGCAATGTTTTTGAAAGCATAATGTAGGGAAGTGACATAGTTGATGTAGTTAACTGTTCTGTACATAAGGATAGATGGACAGACAGAAGATTGTTTCATAGATAGACAGATAGATAGATGACAGATGATCGATAGATTATACACATGATAGAAGACAGGAAGCTAGATAGATGGATGGATAAATAGAGAGGACAGAGAGATAGAAAGAAGGATATATAGAAAGATAGATAGATATACAGACAGACAGAGCGATAGATAGATACAGATACATATCGATTGACACAAAGCTGTTGCTCATAACCAGGAGATGAATGGTGAAATCACATAGCTAAACTACAAACAAAAAGGAAGAATGAAATCCAGTTTACAAAGTGCAGTAAGCAGCCATAAGAAGAAAACAAATCCTACCATTTGCAATAACGTGGATGGAGCTAGACAGTAGTATGTTCAGAAAAATAGGTCAGGCGGAGAAAGACAATATCAAATGATATCACTCATGTGTGGAGTATAACAACAAAGAGAAACTGAAGGAAAAAAACAGCAGGATACTCACAGAACCCGAGAGTTGACTAAAAGTTGCCAAAGGGAAAAGGACTGCACAGGGTGGTTCTGAAGGGAGGGATAAGTGTGGGGAGAAAGATTGGGGGCATTAGGATTACCATGTATATTGCGTGGGGTCGCGCGGGACATGGGGAGTGCTGTACAACACAGAGAAGACTAGTAGAGGTTATATAGCATCTTACTACTCCATGATTGACACCGACTGTACCGGTGTCTTTGAAGGGGTACATGCTGAAGGGGTTTAAAGCATCCAACTATGCTGATGGACAGCGACTTTAAGAGGTTTTTGCTGGTGGACTTGGATAAGGGGGAGCATAGTAAACATAATGTTCTTCACGTGATTGTAGATTAATGATAACAAAAAAAATTTTTTAAGTGCAATAAGGGCACAGCACTGAATCATCAGAATAAAAGGTCAGGCTCTGAGTGCTGCAAACAAAAGACACAGGGTTAAAAGAACGGATGAAAACTCAAGAAACCTACGTGCTTCCTTACAGGAGACTCACTTGAGATCCAAGGACAAAGACAAACTACAAGCTGAAGGTGTGGGGACAAGTACCCTACACGAGTGAAACTGAAAAACAAACAATCAAACAAATGGATTCTGTTTGAGCCCCCAGAGACAGTCAGTAGAAAATAGCACTATCTGGCCACCGTGAACTCTTTTTGTTTGTTTTCAGCAAGGCCCAGCCATAGATTTAGTGGTGGAGCAACGTCCTTCTCATTTTCTCTCACCTCAACAACTGGGTTGCTGAAATAATAAGAATCTGGGCCTTTGAAATCTGTGGGTTTTATGATCTTCACGAATGTGAAGTAATAACCACCTAAAGAGGGAAGTTTGGACACTCAAATAAACATGTCACTCCACAATACACTCTTAGCTCCCAACTGCTCCTGTCTAGAAATTGGTGTTCCTTTTTATTTGACCCTCCATCCTATCAGTGGTGTTCACATAGATGTCCTTCAAACATGGTGGTGAGCAAAGCAACAATTTTACGTTTCTGTCGTCCACAGGCCCAGAGGAAGGATACTTGTGGTCTTCAGGGAGCACTTAGTGAATGAATGTGGCTATATACAGACAGGAAGTGAGAAGGAGATGAAAGAGGACAGAGGATAGAGACACGGGTTCAAGTCCCTGCACAACCATTTCTTGGTTTTGTAGGTACACTCGGCCGACACGACCTGCAAGTGTCTCGGTGAACCCAGTGCTCTCCCTACAGCCTAGTTACCTTGCAGGATTTTTGGAAGCATAATGTAGGAAAGTGACATAGGATATGTGGTTAACAGTTCTGTACACAAGGACAGATGGGCAGACAGAAAGATGATTGATTGATTGATTGATTGACTGATAGACAGACAGATAGATAGATATAGGTTCATATCGATTAACACAAAGCTATTGCTCATAACCATGAGAGCAATGGTTGAAGCACATAGCAAACTACAAACGAAAAAGAAGAATAAAATCCAGTTTAAAAAGTGCAGTAAGCAGCCATAAGAAGAAAACAAATCCTATCATTGGCAATAACTTGGATGGAGCTAGAGGGTATTATGCTCAGTCAAATAGGCCAGTCGGAGAAATACATGTACCAAATGATTTAACTCATGTGTGGAGTACGATAACAAAGAAAAACTGAAGGAAGAAACAGCAGCATATACACAGTACCCGAGAGTGGACTAACAGTTACCAAAGAGAAAGGGACTGGGTAGTGTTTGTGGGAAGGGATTGATAAGGGCGGGGAAAAAGAATGGGGGCATTAGGATTAGCATGAATAATGTGTAGGGTGAAGGGTCATTGGGAGGGCTATACAACACAGAGAAGACAAGTAGTGATTCTAGAGCATCTTACGACACGCTGACGGACAGCGACTGAAACTGGGATTTGGCGAGGACTTGGTGAAGGGGTTAGACTAGTTAACATATTGTTCTGCATGTGATTGTATATTAATGAGAACAAAAAAAAATTCAAAGTGCAGTAAGAGCCTAGATGTCAAATATCAGAATAAAAGTACAGGCTTTCACTGCTCCAATCAAAAGACACATTTTTAGAAGAACTGATGAAAACTCAAGATCACCTAAGTGCTCCCTTACTGGAGACTCACTTGTGATCCAAGGACTCAGACAAACTAAAAGCTGAAGGGGCGGGGACAGGTACCCTATACAAGTGAATCTTTGAAACAAAGAAACAAATGGATTCTGTTTGAGACCCCAGAGACAGTCACTAGAAAATAGTCCTACCTAGCCACCGTGAATTCCTTTTGTTTGGTATCAGCAGTGCCCAGGTATAGATTTAGTGGTACTGCAATGTCCTTCTCATTTTTCTCACATCAACAAATGAATTGCTGTAATAATATGCGTCTGGGCTTTTGAAATCACTGGGTTTTATGATATCCACGATTGTAAAGAAGTAATAACCACATAAAGAGGGAAGTTTGGACACTCAACCAAACACGTCTCTCCACAACACACACTTTGCTCCCAAATGCTCCTGTCTAGAAGTAGGTGTTCCTTTTTATTTGTCCCTCCTCCTATCAGTGGTGAACATGCCAATGTCCCTCAAACATGGTGGTGAGTAAAGCACCAAGTATACTTTTCTGTCTACAACAGGCCCAGAGGAAGTATAATTGGGGTCTTCAGTGAGGACTTAGTCAATGAATGTGGCTAAATACAGTTAGCAAGCGAGAAGGAGGTTTAAGAGGACAGAGGACAGAGATACGGGTTCAAGTCCCTGCACCACCATTTACTGGTTTTGTAAGCACACGCGGCTGATTCGATCTGCAATTGTCTCAGTGAGCCCAGTGCTCTCCCTACGGCCTAGTGACCTTGCAATGTTTTTGAAAGCATAATGTAGGGAAGTGACATAGTTGATGTAGTTAACTGTTCTGTACATAAGGATAGATGGACAGACAGAAGATTGTTTCATAGATAGACAGATAGATAGATGACAGATGATCGATAGATTATACACATGATAGAAGACAGGAAGCTAGATAGATGGATGGATAAATAGAGAGGACAGAGAGATAGAAAGAAGGATATATAGAAAGATAGATAGATATACAGACAGACAGAGCGATAGATAGATACAGATACATATCGATTGACACAAAGCTGTTGCTCATAACCAGGAGATGAATGGTGAAATCACATAGCTAAACTACAAACAAAAAGGAAGAATGAAATCCAGTTTACAAAGTGCAGTAAGCAGCCATAAGAAGAAAACAAATCCTACCATTTGCAATAACGTGGATGGAGCTAGACAGTAGTATGTTCAGAAAAATAGGTCAGGCGGAGAAAGACAATATCAAATGATATCACTCATGTGTGGAGTATAACAACAAAGAGAAACTGAAGGAAAAAAACAGCAGGATACTCACAGAACCCGAGAGTTGACTAAAAGTTGCCAAAGGGAAAAGGACTGCACAGGGTGGTTCTGAAGGGAGGGATAAGTGTGGGGAGAAAGATTGGGGGCATTAGGATTACCATGTATATTGCGTGGGGTCGCGCGGGACATGGGGAGTGCTGTACAACACAGAGAAGACTAGTAGAGGTTATATAGCATCTTACTACTCCATGATTGACACCGACTGTACCGGTGTCTTTGAAGGGGTACATGCTGAAGGGGTTTAAAGCATCCAACTATGCTGATGGACAGCGACTTTAAGAGGTTTTTGCTGGTGGACTTGGATAAGGGGGAGCATAGTAAACATAATGTTCTTCACGTGATTGTAGATTAATGATAACAAAAAAAATTTTTTAAGTGCAATAAGGGCACAGCACTGAATCATCAGAATAAAAGGTCAGGCTCTGAGTGCTGCAAACAAAAGACACAGGGTTAAAAGAACGGATGAAAACTCAAGAAACCTACGTGCTTCCTTACAGGAGACTCACTTGAGATCCAAGGACAAAGACAAACTACAAGCTGAAGGTGTGGGGACAAGTACCCTACACGAGTGAAACTGAAAAAAAAACAATCAAACAAATGGATTCTGTTTGAGCCCCCAGAGACAGTCAGTAGAAAATAGCACTATCTGGCCACCGTGAACTCTTTTTGTTTGTTTTCAGCAAGGCCCAGCCATAGATTTAGTGGTGGAGCAACGTCCTTCTCATTTTCTCTCACCTCAACAACTGGGTTGCTGAAATAATAAGAATCTGGGCCTTTGAAATCTGTGGGTTTTATGATCTTCACGAATGTGAAGTAATAACCACCTAAAGAGGGAAGTTTGGACACTCAAATAAACATGTCACTCCACAATACACTCTTAGCTCCCAACTGCTCCTGTCTAGAAATTGGTGTTCCTTTTTATTTGACCCTCCATCCTATCAGTGGTGTTCACATAGATGTCCTTCAAACATGGTGGTGAGCAAAGCAACAATTTTACGTTTCTGTCGTCCACAGGCCCAGAGGAAGGATACTTGTGGTCTTCAGGGAGCACTTAGTGAATGAATGTGGCTATATACAGACAGGAAGTGAGAAGGAGATGAAAGAGGACAGAGGATAGAGACACGGGTTCAAGTCCCTGCACAACCATTTCTTGGTTTTGTAGGTACACTCGGCCGACACGACCTGCAAGTGTCTCGGTGAACCCAGTGCTCTCCCTACAGCCTAGTTACCTTGCAGGATTTTTGGAAGCATAATGTAGGAAAGTGACATAGGATATGTGGTTAACAGTTCTGTACACAAGGACAGATGGGCAGACAGAAAGATGATTGATTGATTGATTGATTGACTGATAGACAGACAGATAGATAGATATAGGTTCATATCGATTAACACAAAGCTATTGCTCATAACCATGAGAGCAATGGTTGAAGCACATAGCAAACTACAAACGAAAAAGAAGAATAAAATCCAGTTTAAAAAGTGCAGTAAGCAGCCATAAGAAGAAAACAAATCCTATCATTGGCAATAACTTGGATGGAGCTAGAGGGTATTATGCTCAGTCAAATAGGCCAGTCGGAGAAATACATGTACCAAATGATTTAACTCATGTGTGGAGTACGATAACAAAGAAAAACTGAAGGAAGAAACAGCAGCATATACACAGTACCCGAGAGTGGACTAACAGTTACCAAAGAGAAAGGGACTGGGTAGTGTTTGTGGGAAGGGATTGATAAGGGCGGGGAAAAAGAATGGGGGCATTAGGATTAGCATGAATAATGTGTAGGGTGAAGGGTCATTGGGAGGGCTATACAACACAGAGAAGACAAGTAGTGATTCTAGAGCATCTTACGACACGCTGACGGACAGCGACTGAAACTGGGATTTGGCGAGGACTTGGTGAAGGGGTTAGACTAGTTAACATATTGTTCTGCATGTGATTGTATATTAATGAGAACAAAAAAAAATTCAAAGTGCAGTAAGAGCCTAGATGTCAAATATCAGAATAAAAGTACAGGCTTTCACTGCTCCAATCAAAAGACACATTTTTAGAAGAACTGATGAAAACTCAAGATCACCTAAGTGCTCCCTTACTGGAGACTCACTTGTGATCCAAGGACTCAGACAAACTAAAAGCTGAAGGGGCGGGGACAGGTACCCTATACAAGTGAATCTTTGAAACAAAGAAACAAATGGATTCTGTTTGAGACCCCAGAGACAGTCACTAGAAAATAGTCCTACCTAGCCACCGTGAATTCCTTTTGTTTGGTATCAGCAGTGCCCAGGTATAGATTTAGTGGTACTGCAATGTCCTTCTCATTTTTCTCACATCAACAAATGAATTGCTGTAATAATATGCGTCTGGGCTTTTGAAATCACTGGGTTTTATGATATCCACGATTGTAAAGAAGTAATAACCACATAAAGAGGGAAGTTTGGACACTCAACCAAACACGTCTCTCCACAACACACACTTTGCTCCCAAATGCTCCTGTCTAGAAATAGGTGTTCCTTTTTATTTGTCCCTCCTCCTATCAGTGGTGAACATGCCAATGTCCCTCAAACATGGTGGTGAGTAAAGCACCAAGTATACTTTTCTGTCTACAACAGGCCCAGAGGAAGTATAATTGGGGTCTTCAGTGAGGACTTAGTCAATGAATGTGGCTAAATACAGTTAGCAAGCGAGAAGGAGGTTTAAGAGGACAGAGGACAGAGATACGGGTTCAAGTCCCTGCACCACCATTTACTGGTTTTGTAAGCACACGTGGCTGATTCGATCTGCAATTCTCTCAGTGAGCCCAGTGCTCTCCCTACGGCCTAGTGACCTTGCAATGTTTTTGAAAGCATAATGTAGGGAAGTGACATAGTTGATGTAGTTAACTGTTCTGTACATAAGGATAGATGGACAGACAGAAGATTGTTTCATAGATAGACAGATAGATAGATGACAGATGATCGATAGATTATACACATGATAGAAGACAGGAAGCTAGATAGATGGATGGATAAATAGAGAGGACAGAGAGATAGAAAGAAGGATATATAGAAAGATAGATAGATATACAGACAGACAGAGCGATAGATAGATACAGATACATATCGATTGACACAAAGCTGTTGCTCATAACCAGGAGATGAATGGTGAAATCACATAGCTAAACTACAAACAAAAAGGAAGAATGAAATCCAGTTTACAAAGTGCAGTAAGCAGCCATAAGAAGAAAACAAATCCTACCATTTGCAATAACGTGGATGGAGCTAGACAGTAGTATGTTCAGAAAAATAGGTCAGGCGGAGAAAGACAATATCAAATGATATCACTCATGTGTGGAGTATAACAACAAAGAGAAACTGAAGGAAAAAAACAGCAGGATACTCACAGAACCCGAGAGTTGACTAAAAGTTGCCAAAGGGAAAAGGACTGCACAGGGTGGTTCTGAAGGGAGGGATAAGTGTGGGGAGAAAGATTGGGGGCATTAGGATTACCATGTATATTGCGTGGGGTCGCGCGGGACATGGGGAGTGCTGTACAACACAGAGAAGACTAGTAGAGGTTATATAGCATCTTACTACTCCATGATTGACACCGACTGTACCGGTGTCTTTGAAGGGGTACATGCTGAAGGGGTTTAAAGCATCCAACTATGCTGATGGACAGCGACTTTAAGAGGTTTTTGCTGGTGGACTTGGATAAGGGGGAGCATAGTAAACATAATGTTCTTCACGTGATTGTAGATTAATGATAACAAAAAAAATTTTTTAAGTGCAATAAGGGCACAGCACTGAATCATCAGAATAAAAGGTCAGGCTCTGAGTGCTGCAAACAAAAGACACAGGGTTAAAAGAACGGATGAAAACTCAAGAAACCTACGTGCTTCCTTACAGGAGACTCACTTGAGATCCAAGGACAAAGACAAACTACAAGCTGAAGGTGTGGGGACAAGTACCCTACACGAGTGAAACTGAAAAACAAACAATCAAACAAATGGATTCTGTTTGAGCCCCCAGAGACAGTCAGTAGAAAATAGCACTATCTGGCCACCGTGAACTCTTTTTGTTTGTTTTCAGCAAGGCCCAGCCATAGATTTAGTGGTGGAGCAACGTCCTTCTCATTTTCTCTCACCTCAACAACTGGGTTGCTGAAATAATAAGAATCTGGGCCTTTGAAATCTGTGGGTTTTATGATCTTCACGAATGTGAAGTAATAACCACCTAAAGAGGGAAGTTTGGACACTCAAATAAACATGTCACTCCACAATACACTCTTAGCTCCCAACTGCTCCTGTCTAGAAATTGGTGTTCCTTTTTATTTGACCCTCCATCCTATCAGTGGTGTTCACATAGATGTCCTTCAAACATGGTGGTGAGCAAAGCAACAATTTTACGTTTCTGTCGTCCACAGGCCCAGAGGAAGGATACTTGTGGTCTTCAGGGAGCACTTAGTGAATGAATGTGGCTATATACAGACAGGAAGTGAGAAGGAGATGAAAGAGGACAGAGGATAGAGACACGGGTTCAAGTCCCTGCACAACCATTTCCTGGTTTTGTAGGTACACTCGGCCGACACGACCTGCAAGTGTCTCGGTGAACACAGTGCTCTCCCTACAGCCTAGTTACCTTGCAGGATTTTTGGAAGCATAATGTAGGAAAGTGACATAGGATATGTGGTTAACAGTTCTGTACACAAGGACAGATGGGCAGACAGAAAGATGATTGATTGATTGATTGATTGACTGATAGACAGACAGATAGATAGATATAGGTTCATATCGATTAACACAAAGCTATTGCTCATAACCATGAGAGCAATGGTTGAAGCACATAGCAAACTACAAACGAAAAAGAAGAATAAAATCCAGTTTAAAAAGTGCAGTAAGCAGCCATAAGAAGAAAACAAATCCTATCATTGGCAATAACTTGGATGGAGCTAGAGGGTATTATGCTCAGTCAAATAGGCCAGTCGGAGAAATACATGTACCAAATGATTTAACTCATGTGTGGAGTACGATAACAAAGAAAAACTGAAGGAAGAAACAGCAGCATATACACAGTACCCGAGAGTGGACTAACAGTTACCAAAGAGAAAGGGACTGGGTAGTGTTTGTGGGAAGGGATTGATAAGGGCGGGGAAAAAGAATGGGGGCATTAGGATTAGCATGAATAATGTGTAGGGTGAAGGGTCATTGGGAGGGCTATACAACACAGAGAAGACAAGTAGTGATTCTAGAGCATCTTACGACACGCTGACGGACAGCGACTGAAACTGGGATTTGGCGAGGACTTGGTGAAGGGGTTAGACTAGTTAACATATTGTTCTGCATGTGATTGTATATTAATGAGAACAAAAAAAATTTCAAAGTGCAGTAAGAGCCTAGCTATCAAATATCAGAATAAAAGTACAGGCTTTCACTGCTCCAATCAAAAGACACAGGGTTAGAAGAACTGATGAAAACTCAAGACCACCTACGTGCTCCCTTACTGGAGACTCACTTGAGATCCAAGGACACAGACAAACTACAAGCTGAAGGGGCGGGGACAGGTACCCTATACAAGTGAATCTTTGAAACAAAGAAACAAATGGATTCTGTTTGAGACCCCAGAGACAGTCACTAGAAAATAGTCCTACCTAGCCACCGTGAATTCCTTTTGTTTGGTATCAGCAGTGCCCAGGTATAGATTTAGTGGTACTGCAATGTCCTTCTCATTTTTCTCACATCAACAAATGAATTGCTGTAATAATATGCGTCTGGGCTTTTGAAATCACTGGGTTTTATGATATCCACGATTGTAAAGAAGTAATAACCACATAAAGAGGGAAGTTTGGACACTCAACCAAACACGTCTCTCCACAACACACACTTTGCTCCCAAATGCTCCTGTCTAGAAATAGGTGTTCCTTTTTATTTGTCCCTCCTCCTATCAGTGGTGAACATGCCAATGTCCCTCAAACATGGTGGTGAGTAAAGCACCAAGTATACTTTTCTGTCTACAACAGGCCCAGAGGAAGTATAATTGGGGTCTTCAGTGAGGACTTAGTCAATGAATGTGGCTAAATACAGTTAGCAAGCGAGAAGGAGGTTTAAGAGGACAGAGGACAGAGATACGGGTTCAAGTCCCTGCACCACCATTTACTGGTTTTGTAAGCACACGCGGCTGATTCGATCTGCAATTGTCTCAGTGAGCCCAGTGCTCTCCCTACGGCCTAGTGACCTTGCAATGTTTTTGAAAGCATAATGTAGGGAAGTGACATAGTTGATGTAGTTAACTGTTCTGTACATAAGGATAGATGGACAGACAGAAGATTGTTTCATAGATAGACAGATAGATAGATGACAGATGATCGATAGATTATACACATGATAGAAGACAGGAAGCTAGATAGATGGATGGATAAATAGAGAGGATAGAGAGATAGAAAGAAGGATATATAGAAAGATAGATAGATATACAGACAGACAGAGCGATAGATAGATACAGATACATATCGATTGACACAAAGCTGTTGCTCATAACCAGGAGATGAATGGTGAAATCACATAGCTAAACTACAAACAAAAAGGAAGAATGAAATCCAGGTTACAAAGTGCAGTAAGCAGCCATAAGAAGAAAACAAATCCTACCATTTGCATTAACGTGGATGGAGCTAGACAGTAGTATGTTCAGAAAAATAGGTCAGGCGGAGAAAGACAATATCAAATGATATCACTCATGTGTGGAGTATAACATCAAAGAGAAACTGAAGGAAAAAAACAGCAGGATACTCACAGAACCCGAGAGTTGACTAAAAGTTGCCAAAGGGAAAAGGACTGCACAGGGTGGTTCTGAAGGGAGGGATAAGTGTGGGGAGAAAGATTGGGGGCATTAGGATTACCATGTATATTGCGTGGGGTCGCGCGGGACATGGGGAGTGCTGTACAACACAGAGAAGACTAGTAGAGGTTATATAGCATCTTACTACTCCATGATTGACAGCGACTGTACCGGTGTCTTTGAAGGGGTACATGCTGAAGGGGTTTAAAACATCCAACTATTCTGATGGACAGCGACTTTAAGAGGTTTTTGCTGGTGGGCTTAGTTAAGGGGGAGCATAGTAAACATAATGTTCTTCACGTGATTGTAGATTAATGATAACAAAAAAAAATTTTTTAAGTGCAATAAGGGCACAGCACTGACTCATCAGAATAAAAGGTCAGGCTCTGAGTGCTGCAAACAAAAGACACAGGGTTAAAAGAACGGATGAAAACTCAAGAAACCTACGTGCTTCCTTACAGGAGACTCACTTGAGATCCAAGGACAAAGACAAACTACAAGCTGAAGGTGTGGGGACAAGTACCCTACACGAGTGAAACTGAAAAACAAACAATCAAACAAATGGATTCTGTTTGAGCCCCCAGAGACAGTCAGTAGAAAATAGCACTATCTGGCCACCGTGAACTCTTTTTGTTTGTTTTCAGCAAGGCCCAGCCATAGATTTAGTGGTGGAGCAACGTCCTTCTCATTTTCTCTCACCTCAACAACTGGGTTGCTGAAATAATAAGAATCTGGGCCTTTGAAATCTGTGGGTTTTATGATCTTCACGAATGTGAAGTAATAACCACCTAAAGAGGGAAGTTTGGACACTCAAATAAACATGTCACTCCACAATACACTCTTAGCTCCCAACTGCTCCTGTCTAGAAATTGGTGTTCCTTTTTATTTGACCCTCCATCCTATCAGTGGTGTTCACATAGATGTCCTTCAAACATGGTGGTGAGCAAAGCAACAATTTTACGTTTCTGTCGTCCACAGGCCCAGAGGAAGGATACTTGTGGTCTTCAGGGAGCACTTAGTGAATGAATGTGGCTATATACAGACAGGAAGTGAGAAGGAGATGAAAGAGGACAGAGGATAGAGACACGGGTTCAAGTCCCTGCACAACCATTTCCTGGTTTTGTAGGTACACTCGGCCGACACGACCTGCAAGTGTCTCGGTGAACACAGTGCTCTCCCTACAGCCTAGTTACCTTGCAGGATTTTTGGAAGCATAATGTAGGAAAGTGACATAGGATATGTGGTTAACAGTTCTGTACACAAGGACAGATGGGCAGACAGAAAGATGATTGATTGATTGATTGATTGACTGATAGACAGACAGATAGATAGATATAGGTTCATATCGATTAACACAAAGCTATTGCTCATAACCATGAGAGCAATGGTTGAAGCACATAGCAAACTACAAACGAAAAAGAAGAATAAAATCCAGTTTAAAAAGTGCAGTAAGCAGCCATAAGAAGAAAACAAATCCTATCATTGGCAATAACTTGGATGGAGCTAGAGGGTATTATGCTCAGTCAAATAGGCCAGTCGGAGAAATACATGTACCAAATGATTTAACTCATGTGTGGAGTACGATAACAAAGAAAAACTGAAGGAAGAAACAGCAGCATATACACAGTACCCGAGAGTGGACTAACAGTTACCAAAGAGAAAGGGACTGGGTAGTGTTTGTGGGAAGGGATTGATAAGGGCGGGGAAAAAGAATGGGGGCATTAGGATTAGCATGAATAATGTGTAGGGTGAAGGGTCATTGGGAGGGCTATACAACACAGAGAAGACAAGTAGTGATTCTAGAGCATCTTACGACACGCTGACGGACAGCGACTGAAACTGGGATTTGGCGAGGACTTGGTGAAGGGGTTAGACTAGTTAACATATTGTTCTGCATGTGATTGTATATTAATGAGAACAAAAAAAATTTCAAAGTGCAGTAAGAGCCTAGCTATCAAATATCAGAATAAAAGTACAGGCTTTCACTGCTCCAATCAAAAGACACAGGGTTAGAAGAACTGATGAAAACTCAAGACCACCTACGTGCTCCCTTACTGGAGACTCACTTGAGATCCAAGGACACAGACAAACTACAAGCTGAAGGGGCGGGGACAGGTACCCTATACAAGTGAATCTTTGAAACAAAGAAACAAATGGATTCTGTTTGAGACCCCAGAGACAGTCACTAGAAAATAGTCCTACCTAGCCACCGTGAATTCCTTTTGTTTGGTATCAGCAGTGCCCAGGTATAGATTTAGTGGTACTGCAATGTCCTTCTCATTTTTCTCACATCAACAAATGAATTGCTGTAATAATATGCGTCTGGGCTTTTGAAATCACTGGGTTTTATGATATCCACGATTGTAAAGAAGTAATAACCACATAAAGAGGGAAGTTTGGACACTCAACCAAACACGTCTCTCCACAACACACACTTTGCTCCCAAATGCTCCTGTCTAGAAATAGGTGTTCCTTTTTATTTGTCCCTCCTCCTATCAGTGGTGAACATGCCAATGTCCCTCAAACATGGTGGTGAGTAAAGCACCAAGTATACTTTTCTGTCTACAACAGGCCCAGAGGAAGTATAATTGGGGTCTTCAGTGAGGACTTAGTCAATGAATGTGGCTAAATACAGTTAGCAAGCGAGAAGGAGGTTTAAGAGGACAGAGGACAGAGATACGGGTTCAAGTCCCTGCACCACCATTTACTGGTTTTGTAAGCACACGCGGCTGATTCGATCTGCAATTGTCTCAGTGAGCCCAGTGCTCTCCCTACGGCCTAGTGACCTTGCAATGTTTTTGAAAGCATAATGTAGGGAAGTGACATAGTTGATGTAGTTAACTGTTCTGTACATAAGGATAGATGGACAGACAGAAGATTGTTTCATAGATAGACAGATAGATAGATGACAGATGATCGATAGATTATACACATGATAGAAGACAGGAAGCTAGATAGATGGATGGATAAATAGAGAGGATAGAGAGATAGAAAGAAGGATATATAGAAAGATAGATAGATATACAGACAGACAGAGCGATAGATAGATACAGATACATATCGATTGACACAAAGCTGTTGCTCATAACCAGGAGATGAATGGTGAAATCACATAGCTAAACTACAAACAAAAAGGAAGAATGAAATCCAGGTTACAAAGTGCAGTAAGCAGCCATAAGAAGAAAACAAATCCTACCATTTGCATTAACGTGGATGGAGCTAGACAGTAGTATGTTCAGAAAAATAGGTCAGGCGGAGAAAGACAATATCAAATGATATCACTCATGTGTGGAGTATAACAACAAAGAGAAACTGAAGGAAAAAAACAGCAGGATACTCACAGAACCCGAGAGTTGACTAAAAGTTGCCAAAGGGAAAAGGACTGCACAGGGTGGTTCTGAAGGGAGGGATAAGTGTGGGGAGAAAGATTGGGGGCATTAGGATTACCATGTATATTGCGTGGGGTCGCGCGGGACATGGGGAGTGCTGTACAACACAGAGAAGACTAGTAGAGGTTATATAGCATCTTACTACTCCATGATTGACAGCGACTGTACCGGTGTCTTTGAAGGGGTACATGCTGAAGGGGTTTAAAACATCCAACTATTCTGATGGACAGCGACTTTAAGAGGTTTTTGCTGGTGGGCTTAGTTAAGGGGGAGCATAGTAAACATAATGTTCTTCACGTGATTGTAGATTAATGATAACAAAAAAAAATTTTTTAAGTGCAATAAGGGCACAGCACTGACTCATCAGAATAAAAGGTCAGGCTCTGAGTGCTGCAAACAAAAGACACAGGGTTAAAAGAACGGATGAAAACTCAAGAAACCTACGTGCTTCCTTACAGGAGACTCACTTGAGATCCAAGGACAAAGACAAACTACAAACTGAAGGTGTGGGGACAAGTACCCTACACGAGTGAAACTGAAAAACAAACAATCAAACAAATGGATTCTGTTTGAGCCCCCAGAGACAGTCAGTAGAAAATAGCACTATCTGGCCACCGTGAATTCTTTTTGTTTGTTTTCAGAATGTCCGTGCCATAGATTTAGTGGTGGAGCAACGTCCTTCTCATTTTCTCTCACCTCAACAACTGGGTTGCTGAAATAATAAGAATCTGGGCCTTTGAAATCTCTGTGTTTTATGATCTTCACGAATGTGAAGTAATAAAAACCTAAAGAGGGAAGTTTGGACACTCAAATAAACATGTCACTCCACAATACACTCTTAGCTCCCAACTGCTCCTGTCTAGAAATTGGTGTTCCTTTTTATTTGACCCTCCATCCTATCAGTGGTGTTCACATAGATGTCCTTCAAACATGGTGGTGAACAAAGCAACAATTTTACGTTTCAGTCGTCCACAGGCCCAGAGGAAGGATACTTGTGGTCTTCAGGGAGCACTTAGTGAATTAATGTGGCTATATACAGACAGGAAGTGAGAAAGAGATGAAAGAGGACAGAGGATAGAGACACGGGTTCAAGTCCTTGCACAACCATTTCCTGGTTTTGTAGGTACACTCGGCCGACACGACCTGCAAGTGTCTCGGTGAACACAGTGCTCTCCCTACAGCCTAGTTACCTAGCAGGATTTTTGGAAGCATAATGTAGGAAAGTGACATAGGATATGTGTTTACCAGTTCTATACACAAGGACAGATGGGCAGACAGAAAGATGATTGATTGATTGATTGATTGACTGATAGACAGACAGATAGATAGATAAAGGTTCATATCGATTAACACAAAGCTATTGCTCATAATCATGAGAGCAATGGTTGGAGCACATAGCAAACTACAAACGAAAAAGAAGAATAAAATCCAGTTTAAAAAGTGCAGTAAGCAGCCATAAGAAGAAACAAATCCTATCATTGGCAATAACTTGGATGGAGCTAGAGGGTATTATGCTCAGTCAAATAGGCCAGTCGGAGAAATACATATACCAAATGATTTAACTCATGTGTGGAGTACGATAACAAAGAAAAACTGAAGGAAGAAACAGCAGCATATACACAGTACCCGAGAGTGGACTAAGAGTTACCAAAGAGAAAGGAACTGGGTAGTGTTTGTGGGAAGGGATTGATAAGGGCGGGGAAAAAGAATGGGGGCATTAGGATTAGCATGAATAATGTGTAGGGTGTAGGGTCTTTGGGAGGGCTATACAACACAGAGAAGACAAGTAGTGATTCTAGAGCATCTTACGACACGCTGACGGACAGCGACTGAAACTGGGATTTGGCGAGGACTTGGTGAAGGGGTTAGACTAGTTAACATATTGTTCTGCATGTGATTGTATATTAATGAGAACAAAAAAAAATTCAAAGTGCAGTAAGAGCCTAGCTATCAAATATCAGAATAAAAGTACAGGCTTTCACTGCTCCAATCAAAAGACACAGTTTTAGAAGAAGTGATGAAAACTCAAGATCACCTAAGTGCTCCCTTACTGGAGACTCACTTGTGATCCAAGGACTCAGACAAACTACAAGCTGAAGGGGCGGGGACAGGTACCCTATACAAGTGAATCTTTGAAACAAAGAAACAAATGGATTCTGTTTGAGATCCCAGAGACAGTCACTAGAAAATAGTCCTACCTAGCCACCGTGAATTCCTTTTGTTTGGTATCAGCAGTGCCCAGGTATAGATTTAGTGGTACTGCAATGTCCTTCTCATTTTTCTCACATCAACAAATGAATTGCTGTAATAATATGCGTCTGGGCTTTTGAAATCACTGGGTTTTATGATATCCACGATTGTAAAGAAGTAATAACCACATAAAGAGGGAAGTTTGGACACTCAACCAAACACGTCTCTCCACAACACACACTTTGCTCCCAAATGCTCCTGTCTAGAAATAGGTGTTCCTTTTTATTTGTCCCTCCTCCTATCAGTGGTGAACATACCAATGTCCCTCAAACATGGTGGTGAGTAAAGCACCAAGTATACTTTTCTGTCTACAACAGGCCCAGATCAAGTATAATTGGGGTCTTCAGTGAGTACTTAGTCAATGAATGTGGCTAAATACAGTTAGCAAGCGAGAAGGAGGTTTAAGAGGACAGAGGACAGAGATACGGGTTCAAGTCCCTGCACCACCATTTACTGGTTTTGTAAGCACACGCGGCTGATTCGATCTGCAATTGTCTCAGTGAGCCCAGTGCTCTCCCTACGGCCTAGTGACCTTGCAATGTTTTTGAAAGCATAATGTAGGGAAGTGACATAGTTGATGTAGTTAACTGTTCTGTACATAAGGATAGATGGACAGACAGAAAGAAGATTGTTTCATAGATAGACAGATAGATAGATGACAGATGATCGATAGATTATACACATGATAGAAGACAGGAAGCTAGATAGATGGATAGATAAATAGAGAGGATAGAGAGATAGAAAGAAGGATATATAGAAAGATAGATAGATATACAGACAGACAGAGCGATAGATAGATACAGATACATATCGATTGACACAAAGCTGTTGCTCATAACCAGGAGATGAATGGTGAAATCACATAGCTAAACTACAAACAAAAAGGAAGAATGAAATCCAGTTTACAAAGTGCAGTAAGCAGCCATAAGAAGAAAACAAATCCTACCATTTGCAATGACGTGGATGGAGCTAGACAGTAGTATGTTCAGAAAAATAGGTCAGGCGGAGAAAGACAATATCAAATGATATCACTCATGTGTGGAGTATAACAACAAAGAGAAACTGAAGGAAAAAAACAGCAGGATACTCACAGAACCCGAGAGTTGACTAAAAGTTCCAAAGGGAAAAGGACTGCACAGGGTGGTTCTGAAGGGAGGGATAAGTGTGGGGAGAAAGATTGGGGGCATTAGGATTACCATGTATATTGCGTGGTGTCACGCGGGACATGGGGAGAGCTGTACAACACAGAGAAGACTAGTAGAGGTTATATAGCATCTTACTACTCCATGATTGACAGCGACTGTATCGGTGTCTTTGAAGGGGTACATGCTGAAGGGGTTTAAAGCATCCAACTATGCTGATGGACAGCGACTTTAAGAGGTTTTTGCTGGTGGACTTGGATAAGGGGGAGCATAGTAAACATAATGTTCTTCACGTGATTGTAGATTAATGATAACAAAAAAAAATTTTTAAGTGCAATAAGGGCACAGCACTGAATCATCAGAATAAAAGGTCAGGCTCTGAGTGCTGCAAACAAGAGACACAGGGTTAAAAGAACGGATGTAAACTCAAGAAACCTACGTGCTTCCTTACAGGAGACTCACTTGAGATCCAAGGACAAAGACAAACTACAAGCTGAAGGTGTGGGGACAAGTACCCTACACGAGTGAAAATGAAAAACAAACAATCAAACAAATGGATTCTGTTTGAGCCCCCAGAGACAGTCAGTAGAAAATAGCACTATCTGGCCACCGTGAACTCTTTTTGTTTGTTTTCAGAATGTCCGTGCCATAGATTTAGTGGTGGAGAACGTCCTTCTCATTATCTCTCACCTCAACAACAGGGTTGCTGAAATAATAAGAATCTGGGCCTTTGAAATCTGTGTGTTTTATGATCTTCACGAATGTGAAGTAATAAAAACCTAAAGAGGGAAGTTTGGACACTCAAATAAATATGTCACTAAACAATACACTCTTAGCTCCCAACTGCTCCTGTCTAGAAATTGGTGTTCCTTTTTATTTGACCCTCCATCCTATCAGTGGTGTTCACATAGATGTCCTTCAAACATGGTGGTGAGCAAAGCCACAATTTTACGTTTCTGTCGTCCACAGGCCCAGAGGAAGGATACTTGTGGTCTTCAGGGAGCACTTAGTGAATGAATGTGGCTATATACAGACAGGAAGTGAGAAGGAGATGAAAGAGGACAGAGGATAGAGACACGGGTTCAAGTCCCTGCACAACCATTTCCTGGTTTTGTAGGTACACTCGGCCGACACGACCTGCAAGTGTCTCGGTGAACACAGTGCTCTCCCTACAGCCTAGTTACCTAGCAGGATTTTTGGAAGCATAATGTAGGAAAGTGACATAGGATATGTGGTTACCAGTTCTGTACACAAGAACAGATGGGCAGACAGAAAGATGATTGATTGATTGATTGATTGACTGATAGACAGACAGATAGATAGATATAGGTTCATATCGATTAACACAAAGCTATTGCTCATAACCATGAGAGCAATGGTTGGAGCACATAGCAAACTACAAACGAAAAAGAAGAATAAAATCCAGTTTAAAATGTGCAGTAAGCCGCCATAAGAAGAAAACAAATCCTATCATTGGCAATAACTTGGATGGAGCTAGAGGGTATTATGCTCAGTCAAATAGGCCAGTCGGAGAAATACATGTACCAAATGATTTAACTCATGTGTGGAGTACGATAACAAAGAAAAACTGAAGGAAGAAACAGCAGCATATACACAGTACCCGAGAGTGGACTAAGTGTTAAAAAAAAGAAAGGGACTGGGTAGTGTTTGTGGGAAGGAATTGATAAGGGCGGGGAAAAAGAATGGGGGCATTAGGATTAGCATGAATAATGTGTAGGGTGAAGGGTCATTGGGAGGGCTATACAACACAGAGAAGACAAGTAGTGATTCTAGAGCATCTTACGACACGCTGACGGACAGCGACTGAAACTGGGATTTGGCGAGGACTTGGTGAAGGGGTTAGACTAGTTAACATATTGTTCTGCATGTGATTGTATATTAATGAGAACAAAAAAAAATTCAAAGTGCAGTAAGAGCCTAGATGTCAAATATCAGAATAAAAGTACAGGCTTTCACTGCTCCAATCAAAAGACACAGGGTAAGAAGAACTGATGAAAACTCAAGATCACCTAAGTGCTCCCTTACTGGAGACTCACTTGTGATCCAAGGACTCAGACAAACTAAAAGCTGAAGGGGCGGGTTCAGGTACCCTATACAAGTGAATCTTTGAAACAAAGAAACAAATGGATTCTGTTTGAGACCCCAGAGACAGTCACTAGAAAATAGTCCTACCTAGCCACCGTGAATTCCTTTTGTTTGGTATCAGCAGTGCCCAGGTATAGATTTAGTGGTACTGCAATGTCCTTCTCATTTTTCTCACATCAACAAATGAATTGCTGTAATAATATGCGTCTGGGCTTTTGAAATCACTGGGTTTTATGATATCCACGATTGTAAAGAAGTAATAACCACATAAAGAGGGAAGTTTGGACACTCAACCAAACACGTCTCTCCACAACACACACTTTGCTCCCAAATGCTCCTGTCTAGAAATAGGTGTTCCTTTTTATTTGTCCCTCCTCCTATCAGTGGTGAACATGCCAATGTCCCTCAAACATGGTGGTGAGTAAAGCACCAAGTATACTTTTCTGTCTACAACAGGCCCAGAGGAAGTATAATTGGGGTCTTCAGTGAGGACTTAGTCAATGAATGTGGCTAAATACAGTTAGCAAGCGAGAAGGAGGTTTAAGAGGACAGAGGACAGAGATACGGGTTCAAGTCCCTGCACCACCATTTACTGGTTTTGTAAGCACACGCGGCTGATTCGATCTGCAATTGTCTCAGTGAGCCCAGTGCTCTCCCTACGGCCTAGTGACCTTGCAATGTTTTTGAAAGCATAATGTAGGGAAGTGACATAGTTGATGTAGTTAACTGTTCTGTACATAAGGATAGATGGACAGACAGAAGATTGTTTCATAGATAGACAGATAGATAGATGACAGATGATCGATAGATTATACACATGATAGAAGACAGGAAGCTAGATAGATGGATGGATAAATAGAGAGGATAGAGAGATAGAAAGAAGGATATATAGAAAGATAGATAGATATACAGACAGACAGAGCGATAGATAGATACAGATACATATCGATTGACACAAAGCTGTTGCTCATAACCAGGAGATGAATGGTGAAATCACATAGCTAAACTACAAACAAAAAGGAAGAATGAAATCCAGTTTACAAAGTGCAGTAAGCAGCCATAAGAAGAAAACAAATCCTACCATTTGCAATAACGTGGATGGAGCTAGACAGTAGTATGTTCAGAAAAATAGGTCAGGCGGAGAAAGACAATATCAAATGATATCACTCATGTGTGGAGTATAACAACAAAGAGAAACTGAAGGAAAAAAACAGCAGGATACTCACAGAACCCGAGAGTTGACTAAAAGTTGCCAAAGGGAAAAGGACTGCACAGGGTGGTTCTGAAGGGAGGGATAAGTGTGGGGAGAAAGATTGGGGGCATTAGGATTACCATGTATATTGCGTGGGGTCGCGCGGGACATGGGGAGTGCTGTACAACACAGAGAAGACTAGTAGAGGTTATATAGCATCTTACTACTCCATGATTGACACCGACTGTACCGGTGTCTTTGAAGGGGTACATGCTGAAGGGGTTTAAAGCATCCAACTATGCTGATGGACAGCGACTTTAAGAGGTTTTTGCTGGTGGACTTGGATAAGGGGGAGCATAGTAAACATAATGTTCTTCACGTGATTGTAGATTAATGATAACAAAAAAAATTTTTTAAGTGCAATAAGGGCACAGCACTGAATCATCAGAATAAAAGGTCAGGCTCTGAGTGCTGCAAACAAAAGACACAGGGTTAAAAGAACGGATGAAAACTCAAGAAACCTACGTGCTTCCTTACAGGAGACTCACTTGAGATCCAAGGACAAAGACAAACTACAAGCTGAAGGTGTGGGGACAAGTACCCTACACGAGTGAAACTGAAAAACAAACAATCAAACAAATGGATTCTGTTTGAGCCCCCAGAGACAGTCAGTAGAAAATAGCACTATCTGGCCACCGTGAACTCTTTTTGTTTGTTTTCAGCAAGGCCCAGCCATAGATTTAGTGGTGGAGCAACGTCCTTCTCATTTTCTCTCACCTCAACAACTGGGTTGCTGAAATAATAAGAATCTGGGCCTTTGAAATCTGTGGGTTTTATGATCTTCACGAATGTGAAGTAATAACCACCTAAAGAGGGAAGTTTGGACACTCAAATAAACATGTCACTCCACAATACACTCTTAGCTCCCAACTGCTCCTGTCTAGAAATTGGTGTTCCTTTTTATTTGACCCTCCATCCTATCAGTGGTGTTCACATAGATGTCCTTCAAACATGGTGGTGAGCAAAGCAACAATTTTACGTTTCTGTCGTCCACAGGCCCAGAGGAAGGATACTTGTGGTCTTCAGGGAGCACTTAGTGAATGAATGTGGCTATATACAGACAGGAAGTGAGAAGGAGATGAAAGAGGACAGAGGATAGAGACACGGGTTCAAGTCCCTGCACAACCATTTCTTGGTTTTGTAGGTACACTCGGCCGACACGACCTGCAAGTGTCTCGGTGAACCCAGTGCTCTCCCTACAGCCTAGTTACCTTGCAGGATTTTTGGAAGCATAATGTAGGAAAGTGACATAGGATATGTGGTTAACAGTTCTGTACACAAGGACAGATGGGCAGACAGAAAGATGATTGATTGATTGATTGATTGACTGATAGACAGACAGATAGATAGATATAGGTTCATATCGATTAACACAAAGCTATTGCTCATAACCATGAGAGCAATGGTTGAAGCACATAGCAAACTACAAACGAAAAAGAAGAATAAAATCCAGTTTAAAAAGTGCAGTAAGCAGCCATAAGAAGAAAACAAATCCTATCATTGGCAATAACTTGGATGGAGCTAGAGGGTATTATGCTCAGTCAAATAGGCCAGTCGGAGAAATACATGTACCAAATGATTTAACTCATGTGTGGAGTACGATAACAAAGAAAAACTGAAGGAAGAAACAGCAGCATATACACAGTACCCGAGAGTGGACTAACAGTTACCAAAGAGAAAGGGACTGGGTAGTGTTTGTGGGAAGGGATTGATAAGGGCGGGGAAAAAGAATGGGGGCATTAGGATTAGCATGAATAATGTGTAGGGTGAAGGGTCATTGGGAGGGCTATACAACACAGAGAAGACAAGTAGTGATTCTAGAGCATCTTACGACACGCTGACGGACAGCGACTGAAACTGGGATTTGGCGAGGACTTGGTGAAGGGGTTAGACTAGTTAACATATTGTTCTGCATGTGATTGTATATTAATGAGAACAAAAAAAAATTCAAAGTGCAGTAAGAGCCTAGATGTCAAATATCAGAATAAAAGTACAGGCTTTCACTGCTCCAATCAAAAGACACATTTTTAGAAGAACTGATGAAAACTCAAGATCACCTAAGTGCTCCCTTACTGGAGACTCACTTGTGATCCAAGGACTCAGACAAACTAAAAGCTGAAGGGGCGGGGACAGGTACCCTATACAAGTGAATCTTTGAAACAAAGAAACAAATGGATTCTGTTTGAGACCCCAGAGACAGTCACTAGAAAATAGTCCTACCTAGCCACCGTGAATTCCTTTTGTTTGGTATCAGCAGTGCCCAGGTATAGATTTAGTGGTACTGCAATGTCCTTCTCATTTTTCTCACATCAACAAATGAATTGCTGTAATAATATGCGTCTGGGCTTTTGAAATCACTGGGTTTTATGATATCCACGATTGTAAAGAAGTAATAACCACATAAAGAGGGAAGTTTGGACACTCAACCAAACACGTCTCTCCACAACACACACTTTGCTCCCAAATGCTCCTGTCTAGAAGTAGGTGTTCCTTTTTATTTGTCCCTCCTCCTATCAGTGGTGAACATGCCAATGTCCCTCAAACATGGTGGTGAGTAAAGCACCAAGTATACTTTTCTGTCTACAACAGGCCCAGAGGAAGTATAATTGGGGTCTTCAGTGAGGACTTAGTCAATGAATGTGGCTAAATACAGTTAGCAAGCGAGAAGGAGGTTTAAGAGGACAGAGGACAGAGATACGGGTTCAAGTCCCTGCACCACCATTTACTGGTTTTGTAAGCACACGCGGCTGATTCGATCTGCAATTGTCTCAGTGAGCCCAGTGCTCTCCCTACGGCCTAGTGACCTTGCAATGTTTTTGAAAGCATAATGTAGGGAAGTGACATAGTTGATGTAGTTAACTGTTCTGTACATAAGGATAGATGGACAGACAGAAGATTGTTTCATAGATAGACAGATAGATAGATGACAGATGATCGATAGATTATACACATGATAGAAGACAGGAAGCTAGATAGATGGATGGATAAATAGAGAGGACAGAGAGATAGAAAGAAGGATATATAGAAAGATAGATAGATATACAGACAGACAGAGCGATAGATAGATACAGATACATATCGATTGACACAAAGCTGTTGCTCATAACCAGGAGATGAATGGTGAAATCACATAGCTAAACTACAAACAAAAAGGAAGAATGAAATCCAGTTTACAAAGTGCAGTAAGCAGCCATAAGAAGAAAACAAATCCTACCATTTGCAATAACGTGGATGGAGCTAGACAGTAGTATGTTCAGAAAAATAGGTCAGGCGGAGAAAGACAATATCAAATGATATCACTCATGTGTGGAGTATAACAACAAAGAGAAACTGAAGGAAAAAAACAGCAGGATACTCACAGAACCCGAGAGTTGACTAAAAGTTGCCAAAGGGAAAAGGACTGCACAGGGTGGTTCTGAAGGGAGGGATAAGTGTGGGGAGAAAGATTGGGGGCATTAGGATTACCATGTATATTGCGTGGGGTCGCGCGGGACATGGGGAGTGCTGTACAACACAGAGAAGACTAGTAGAGGTTATATAGCATCTTACTACTCCATGATTGACACCGACTGTACCGGTGTCTTTGAAGGGGTACATGCTGAAGGGGTTTAAAGCATCCAACTATGCTGATGGACAGCGACTTTAAGAGGTTTTTGCTGGTGGACTTGGATAAGGGGGAGCATAGTAAACATAATGTTCTTCACGTGATTGTAGATTAATGATAACAAAAAAAATTTTTTAAGTGCAATAAGGGCACAGCACTGAATCATCAGAATAAAAGGTCAGGCTCTGAGTGCTGCAAACAAAAGACACAGGGTTAAAAGAACGGATGAAAACTCAAGAAACCTACGTGCTTCCTTACAGGAGACTCACTTGAGATCCAAGGACAAAGACAAACTACAAGCTGAAGGTGTGGGGACAAGTACCCTACACGAGTGAAACTGAAAAACAAACAATCAAACAAATGGATTCTGTTTGAGCCCCCAGAGACAGTCAGTAGAAAATAGCACTATCTGGCCACCGTGAACTCTTTTTGTTTGTTTTCAGCAAGGCCCAGCCATAGATTTAGTGGTGGAGCAACGTCCTTCTCATTTTCTCTCACCTCAACAACTGGGTTGCTGAAATAATAAGAATCTGGGCCTTTGAAATCTGTGGGTTTTATGATCTTCACGAATGTGAAGTAATAACCACCTAAAGAGGGAAGTTTGGACACTCAAATAAACATGTCACTCCACAATACACTCTTAGCTCCCAACTGCTCCTGTCTAGAAATTGGTGTTCCTTTTTATTTGACCCTCCATCCTATCAGTGGTGTTCACATAGATGTCCTTCAAACATGGTGGTGAGCAAAGCAACAATTTTACGTTTCTGTCGTCCACAGGCCCAGAGGAAGGATACTTGTGGTCTTCAGGGAGCACTTAGTGAATGAATGTGGCTATATACAGACAGGAAGTGAGAAGGAGATGAAAGAGGACAGAGGATAGAGACACGGGTTCAAGTCCCTGCACAACCATTTCCTGGTTTTGTAGGTACACTCGGCCGACACGACCTGCAAGTGTCTCGGTGAACACAGTGCTCTCCCTACAGCCTAGTTACCTTGCAGGATTTTTGGAAGCATAATGTAGGAAAGTGACATAGGATATGTGGTTAACAGTTCTGTACACAAGGACAGATGGGCAGACAGAAAGATGATTGATTGATTGATTGATTGACTGATAGACAGACAGATAGATAGATATAGGTTCATATCGATTAACACAAAGCTATTGCTCATAACCATGAGAGCAATGGTTGAAGCACATAGCAAACTACAAACGAAAAAGAAGAATAAAATCCAGTTTAAAAAGTGCAGTAAGCAGCCATAAGAAGAAAACAAATCCTATCATTGGCAATAACTTGGATGGAGCTAGAGGGTATTATGCTCAGTCAAATAGGCCAGTCGGAGAAATACATGTACCAAATGATTTAACTCATGTGTGGAGTACGATAACAAAGAAAAACTGAAGGAAGAAACAGCAGCATATACACAGTACCCGAGAGTGGACTAACAGTTACCAAAGAGAAAGGGACTGGGTAGTGTTTGTGGGAAGGAATTGATAAGGGCGGGGAAAAAGAATGGGGGCATTAGGATTAGCATGAATAATGTGTAGGGTGAAGGGTCATTGGGAGGGCTATACAACACAGAGAAGACAAGTAGTGATTCTAGAGCATCTTACGACACGCTGACGGACAGCGACTGAAACTGGGATTTGGCGAGGACTTGGTGAAGGGGTTAGACTAGTTAACATATTGTTCTGCATGTGATTGTATATTAATGAGAACAAAAAAAAATTCAAAGTGCAGTAAGAGCCTAGATGTCAAATATCAGAATAAAAGTACAGGCTTTCACTGCTCCAATCAAAAGACACAGGGTAAGAAGAACTGATGAAAACTCAAGATCACCTAAGTGCTCCCTTACTGGAGACTCACTTGTGATCCAAGGACTCAGACAAACTAAAAGCTGAAGGGGCGGGTTCAGGTACCCTATACAAGTGAATCTTTGAAACAAAGAAACAAATGGATTCTGTTTGAGACCCCAGAGACAGTCACTAGAAAATAGTCCTACCTAGCCACCGTGAATTCCTTTTGTTTGGTATCAGCAGTGCCCAGGTATAGATTTAGTGGTACTGCAATGTCCTTCTCATTTTTCTCACATCAACAAATGAATTGCTGTAATAATATGCGTCTGGGCTTTTGAAATCACTGGGTTTTATGATATCCACGATTGTAAAGAAGTAATAACCACATAAAGAGGGAAGTTTGGACACTCAACCAAACACGTCTCTCCACAACACACACTTTGCTCCAAAATGCTCCTGTCTAGAAATAGGTGTTCCTTTTTATTTGTCCCTCCTCCTATCAGTGGTGAACATGCCAATGTCCCTCAAACATGGTGGTGAGTAAAGCACCAAGTATACTTTTCTGTCTACAACAGGCCCAGAGGAAGTATAATTGGGGTCTTCAGTGAGGACTTAGTCAATGAATGTGGCTAAATACAGTTAGCAAGCGAGAAGGAGGTTTAAGAGGACAGAGGACAGAGATACGGGTTCAAGTCCCTGCACCACCATTTACTGGTTTTGTAAGCACACGCGGCTGATTCGATCTGCAATTGTCTCAGTGAGCCCAGTGCTCTCCCTACGGCCTAGTGACCTTGCAATGTTTTTGAAAGCATAATGTAGGGAAGTGACATAGTTGATGTAGTTAACTGTTCTGTACATAAGGATAGATGGACAGACAGAAGATTGTTTCATAGATAGACAGATAGATAGATGACAGATGATCGATAGATTATACACATGATAGAAGACAGGAAGCTAGATAGATGGATGGATAAATAGAGAGGATAGAGAGATAGAAAGAAGGATATATAGAAAGATAGATAGATATACAGACAGACAGAGCGATAGATAGATACAGATACATATCGATTGACACAAAGCTGTTGCTCATAACCAGGAGATGAATGGTGAAATCACATAGCTAAACTACAAACAAAAAGGAAGAATGAAATCCAGTTTACAAAGTGCAGTAAGCAGCCATAAGAAGAAAACAAATCCTACCATTTGCAATAACGTGGATGGAGCTAGACAGTAGTATGTTCAGAAAAATAGGTCAGGCGGAGAAAGACAATATCAAATGATATCACTCATGTGTGGAGTATAACAACAAAGAGAAACTGAAGGAAAAAAACAGCAGGATACTCACAGAACCCGAGAGTTGACTAAAAGTTGCCAAAGGGAAAAGGACTGCACAGGGTGGTTCTGAAGGGAGGGATAAGTGTGGGGAGAAAGATTGGGGGCATTAGGATTACCATGTATATTGCGTGGGGTCGCGCGGGACATGGGGAGTGCTGTACAACACAGAGAAGACTAGTAGAGGTTATATAGCATCTTACTACTCCATGATTGACACCGACTGTACCGGTGTCTTTGAAGGGGTACATGCTGAAGGGGTTTAAAGCATCCAACTATGCTGATGGACAGCGACTTTAAGAGGTTTTTGCTGGTGGACTTGGATAAGGGGGAGCATAGTAAACATAATGTTCTTCACGTGATTGTAGATTAATGATAACAAAAAAAATTTTTTAAGTGCAATAAGGGCACAGCACTGAATCATCAGAATAAAAGGTCAGGCTCTGAGTGCTGCAAACAAAAGACACAGGGTTAAAAGAACGGATGAAAACTCAAGAAACCTACGTGCTTCCTTACAGGAGACTCACTTGAGATCCAAGGACAAAGACAAACTACAAGCTGAAGGTGTGGGGACAAGTACCCTACACGAGTGAAACTGAAAAACAAACAATCAAACAAATGGATTCTGTTTGAGCCCCCAGAGACAGTCAGTAGAAAATAGCACTATCTGGCCACCGTGAACTCTTTTTGTTTGTTTTCAGCAAGGCCCAGCCATAGATTTAGTGGTGGAGCAACGTCCTTCTCATTTTCTCTCACCTCAACAACTGGGTTGCTGAAATAATAAGAATCTGGGCCTTTGAAATCTGTGGGTTTTATGATCTTCACGAATGTGAAGTAATAACCACCTAAAGAGGGAAGTTTGGACACTCAAATAAACATGTCACTCCACAATACACTCTTAGCTCCCAACTGCTCCTGTCTAGAAATTGGTGTTCCTTTTTATTTGACCCTCCATCCTATCAGTGGTGTTCACATAGATGTCCTTCAAACATGGTGGTGAGCAAAGCAACAATTTTACGTTTCTGTCGTCCACAGGCCCAGAGGAAGGATACTTGTGGTCTTCAGGGAGCACTTAGTGAATGAATGTGGCTATATACAGACAGGAAGTGAGAAGGAGATGAAAGAGGACAGAGGATAGAGACACGGGTTCAAGTCCCTGCACAACCATTTCTTGGTTTTGTAGGTACACTCGGCCGACACGACCTGCAAGTGTCTCGGTGAACCCAGTGCTCTCCCTACAGCCTAGTTACCTTGCAGGATTTTTGGAAGCATAATGTAGGAAAGTGACATAGGATATGTGGTTAACAGTTCTGTACACAAGGACAGATGGGCAGACAGAAAGATGATTGATTGATTGATTGATTGACTGATAGACAGACAGATAGATAGATATAGGTTCATATCGATTAACACAAAGCTATTGCTCATAACCATGAGAGCAATGGTTGAAGCACATAGCAAACTACAAACGAAAAAGAAGAATAAAATCCAGTTTAAAAAGTGCAGTAAGCAGCCATAAGAAGAAAACAAATCCTATCATTGGCAATAACTTGGATGGAGCTAGAGGGTATTATGCTCAGTCAAATAGGCCAGTCGGAGAAATACATGTACCAAATGATTTAACTCATGTGTGGAGTACGATAACAAAGAAAAACTGAAGGAAGAAACAGCAGCATATACACAGTACCCGAGAGTGGACTAACAGTTACCAAAGAGAAAGGGACTGGGTAGTGTTTGTGGGAAGGGATTGATAAGGGCGGGGAAAAAGAATGGGGGCATTAGGATTAGCATGAATAATGTGTAGGGTGAAGGGTCATTGGGAGGGCTATACAACACAGAGAAGACAAGTAGTGATTCTAGAGCATCTTACGACACGCTGACGGACAGCGACTGAAACTGGGATTTGGCGAGGACTTGGTGAAGGGGTTAGACTAGTTAACATATTGTTCTGCATGTGATTGTATATTAATGAGAACAAAAAAAAATTCAAAGTGCAGTAAGAGCCTAGATGTCAAATATCAGAATAAAAGTACAGGCTTTCACTGCTCCAATCAAAAGACACATTTTTAGAAGAACTGATGAAAACTCAAGATCACCTAAGTGCTCCCTTACTGGAGACTCACTTGTGATCCAAGGACTCAGACAAACTAAAAGCTGAAGGGGCGGGGACAGGTACCCTATACAAGTGAATCTTTGAAACAAAGAAACAAATGGATTCTGTTTGAGACCCCAGAGACAGTCACTAGAAAATAGTCCTACCTAGCCACCGTGAATTCCTTTTGTTTGGTATCAGCAGTGCCCAGGTATAGATTTAGTGGTACTGCAATGTCCTTCTCATTTTTCTCACATCAACAAATGAATTGCTGTAATAATATGCGTCTGGGCTTTTGAAATCACTGGGTTTTATGATATCCACGATTGTAAAGAAGTAATAACCACATAAAGAGGGAAGTTTGGACACTCAACCAAACACGTCTCTCCACAACACACACTTTGCTCCCAAATGCTCCTGTCTAGAAGTAGGTGTTCCTTTTTATTTGTCCCTCCTCCTATCAGTGGTGAACATGCCAATGTCCCTCAAACATGGTGGTGAGTAAAGCACCAAGTATACTTTTCTGTCTACAACAGGCCCAGAGGAAGTATAATTGGGGTCTTCAGTGAGGACTTAGTCAATGAATGTGGCTAAATACAGTTAGCAAGCGAGAAGGAGGTTTAAGAGGACAGAGGACAGAGATACGGGTTCAAGTCCCTGCACCACCATTTACTGGTTTTGTAAGCACACGCGGCTGATTCGATCTGCAATTGTCTCAGTGAGCCCAGTGCTCTCCCTACGGCCTAGTGACCTTGCAATGTTTTTGAAAGCATAATGTAGGGAAGTGACATAGTTGATGTAGTTAACTGTTCTGTACATAAGGATAGATGGACAGACAGAAGATTGTTTCATAGATAGACAGATAGATAGATGACAGATGATCGATAGATTATACACATGATAGAAGACAGGAAGCTAGATAGATGGATGGATAAATAGAGAGGACAGAGAGATAGAAAGAAGGATATATAGAAAGATAGATAGATATACAGACAGACAGAGCGATAGATAGATACAGATACATATCGATTGACACAAAGCTGTTGCTCATAACCAGGAGATGAATGGTGAAATCACATAGCTAAACTACAAACAAAAAGGAAGAATGAAATCCAGTTTACAAAGTGCAGTAAGCAGCCATAAGAAGAAAACAAATCCTACCATTTGCAATAACGTGGATGGAGCTAGACAGTAGTATGTTCAGAAAAATAGGTCAGGCGGAGAAAGACAATATCAAATGATATCACTCATGTGTGGAGTATAACAACAAAGAGAAACTGAAGGAAAAAAACAGCAGGATACTCACAGAACCCGAGAGTTGACTAAAAGTTGCCAAAGGGAAAAGGACTGCACAGGGTGGTTCTGAAGGGAGGGATAAGTGTGGGGAGAAAGATTGGGGGCATTAGGATTACCATGTATATTGCGTGGGGTCGCGCGGGACATGGGGAGTGCTGTACAACACAGAGAAGACTAGTAGAGGTTATATAGCATCTTACTACTCCATGATTGACACCGACTGTACCGGTGTCTTTGAAGGGGTACATGCTGAAGGGGTTTAAAGCATCCAACTATGCTGATGGACAGCGACTTTAAGAGGTTTTTGCTGGTGGACTTGGATAAGGGGGAGCATAGTAAACATAATGTTCTTCACGTGATTGTAGATTAATGATAACAAAAAAAATTTTTTAAGTGCAATAAGGGCACAGCACTGAATCATCAGAATAAAAGGTCAGGCTCTGAGTGCTGCAAACAAAAGACACAGGGTTAAAAGAACGGATGAAAACTCAAGAAACCTACGTGCTTCCTTACAGGAGACTCACTTGAGATCCAAGGACAAAGACAAACTACAAGCTGAAGGTGTGGGGACAAGTACCCTACACGAGTGAAACTGAAAAACAAACAATCAAACAAATGGATTCTGTTTGAGCCCCCAGAGACAGTCAGTAGAAAATAGCACTATCTGGCCACCGTGAACTCTTTTTGTTTGTTTTCAGCAAGGCCCAGCCATAGATTTAGTGGTGGAGCAACGTCCTTCTCATTTTCTCTCACCTCAACAACTGGGTTGCTGAAATAATAAGAATCTGGGCCTTTGAAATCTGTGGGTTTTATGATCTTCACGAATGTGAAGTAATAACCACCTAAAGAGGGAAGTTTGGACACTCAAATAAACATGTCACTCCACAATACACTCTTAGCTCCCAACTGCTCCTGTCTAGAAATTGGTGTTCCTTTTTATTTGACCCTCCATCCTATCAGTGGTGTTCACATAGATGTCCTTCAAACATGGTGGTGAGCAAAGCAACAATTTTACGTTTCTGTCGTCCACAGGCCCAGAGGAAGGATACTTGTGGTCTTCAGGGAGCACTTAGTGAATGAATGTGGCTATATACAGACAGGAAGTGAGAAGGAGATGAAAGAGGACAGAGGATAGAGACACGGGTTCAAGTCCCTGCACAACCATTTCCTGGTTTTGTAGGTACACTCGGCCGACACGACCTGCAAGTGTCTCGGTGAACACAGTGCTCTCCCTACAGCCTAGTTACCTTGCAGGATTTTTGGAAGCATAATGTAGGAAAGTGACATAGGATATGTGGTTAACAGTTCTGTACACAAGGACAGATGGGCAGACAGAAAGATGATTGATTGATTGATTGATTGACTGATAGACAGACAGATAGATAGATATAGGTTCATATCGATTAACACAAAGCTATTGCTCATAACCATGAGAGCAATGGTTGAAGCACATAGCAAACTACAAACGAAAAAGAAGAATAAAATCCAGTTTAAAAAGTGCAGTAAGCAGCCATAAGAAGAAAACAAATCCTATCATTGGCAATAACTTGGATGGAGCTAGAGGGTATTATGCTCAGTCAAATAGGCCAGTCGGAGAAATACATGTACCAAATGATTTAACTCATGTGTGGAGTACGATAACAAAGAAAAACTGAAGGAAGAAACAGCAGCATATACACAGTACCCGAGAGTGGACTAACAGTTACCAAAGAGAAAGGGACTGGGTAGTGTTTGTGGGAAGGGATTGATAAGGGCGGGGAAAAAGAATGGGGGCATTAGGATTAGCATGAATAATGTGTAGGGTGAAGGGTCATTGGGAGGGCTATACAACACAGAGAAGACAAGTAGTGATTCTAGAGCATCTTACGACACGCTGACGGACAGCGACTGAAACTGGGATATGGCGAGGACTTGGTGAAGGGGTTAGACTAGTTAACATATTGTTCTGCATGTGATTGTATATTAATGAGAACAAAAAAAATTTCAAAGTGCAGTAAGAGCCTAGCTATCAAATATCAGAATAAAAGTACAGGCTTTCACTGCTCCAATCAAAAGACACAGGGTTAGAAGAACTGATGAAAACTCAAGACCACCTACGTGCTCCCTTACTGGAGACTCACTTGAGATCCAAGGACACAGACAAACTACAAGCTGAAGGGGCGGGGACAGGTACCCTATACAAGTGAATCTTTGAAACAAAGAAACAAATGGATTCTGTTTGAGACCCCAGAGACAGTCACTAGAAAATAGTCCTACCTAGCCACCGTGAATTCCTTTTGTTTGGTATCAGCAGTGCCCAGGTATAGATTTAGTGGTACTGCAATGTCCTTCTCATTTTTCTCACATCAACAAATGAATTGCTGTAATAATATGCGTCTGGGCTTTTGAAATCACTGGGTTTTATGATATCCACGATTGTAAAGAAGTAATAACCACATAAAGAGGGAAGTTTGGACACTCAACCAAACACGTCTCTCCACAACACACACTTTGCTCCCAAATGCTCCTGTCTAGAAATAGGTGTTCCTTTTTATTTGTCCCTCCTCCTATCAGTGGTGAACATGCCAATGTCCCTCAAACATGGTGGTGAGTAAAGCACCAAGTATACTTTTCTGTCTACAACAGGCCCAGAGGAAGTATAATTGGGGTCTTCAGTGAGGACTTAGTCAATGAATGTGGCTAAATACAGTTAGCAAGCGAGAAGGAGGTTTAAGAGGACAGAGGACAGAGATACGGGTTCAAGTCCCTGCACCACCATTTACTGGTTTTGTAAGCACACGCGGCTGATTCGATCTGCAATTGTCTCAGTGAGCCCAGTGCTCTCCCTACGGCCTAGTGACCTTGCAATGTTTTTGAAAGCATAATGTAGGGAAGTGACATAGTTGATGTAGTTAACTGTTCTGTACATAAGGATAGATGGACAGACAGAAGATTGTTTCATAGATAGACAGATAGATAGATGACAGATGATCGATAGATTATACACATGATAGAAGACAGGAAGCTAGATAGATGGATGGATAAATAGAGAGGATAGAGAGATAGAAAGAAGGATATATAGAAAGATAGATAGATATACAGACAGACAGAGCGATAGATAGATACAGATACATATCGATTGACACAAAGCTGTTGCTCATAACCAGGAGATGAATGGTGAAATCACATAGCTAAACTACAAACAAAAAGGAAGAATGAAATCCAGGTTACAAAGTGCAGTAAGCAGCCATAAGAAGAAAACAAATCCTACCATTTGCAATAACGTGGATGGAGCTAGACAGTAGTATGTTCAGAAAAATAGGTCAGGCGGAGAAAGACAATATCAAATGATATCACTCATGTGTGGAGTATAACAACAAAGAGAAACTGAAGGAAAAAAACAGCAGGATACTCACAGAACCCGAGAGTTGACTAAAAGTTGCCAAAGGGAAAAGGACTGCACAGGGTGGTTCTGAAGGGAGGGATAAGTGTGGGGAGAAAGATTGGGGGCATTAGGATTACCATGTATATTGCGTGGGGTCGCGCGGGACATGGGGAGTGCTGTACAACACAGAGAAGACTAGTAGAGGTTATATAGCATCTTACTACTCCATGATTGACAGCGACTGTACCGGTGTCTTTGAAGGGGTACATGCTGAAGGGGTTTAAAACATCCAACTATTCTGATGGACAGCGACTTTAAGAGGTTTTTGCTGGTGGGCTTAGTTAAGGGGGAGCATAGTAAACATAATGTTCTTCACGTGATTGTAGATTAATGATAACAAAAAAAAATTTTTTAAGTGCAATAAGGGCACTGCACTGAATCATCAGAATAAAAGGTCAGGCTCTGAGTGCTGCAAACAAAAGACACAGGGTTAAAAGAACGGATGAAAACTCAAGAAACCTACGTGCTTCCTTACAGGAGACTCACTTGAGATCCAAGGACAAAGACAAACTACAAACTGAAGGTGTGGGGACAAGTACCCTACACGAGTGAAACTGAAAAACAAACAATCAAACAAATGGATTCTGTTTGAGCCCCCAGAGACAGTCAGTAGAAAATAGCACTATCTGGCCACCGTGAATTCTTTTTGTTTGTTTTCAGAATGTCCGTGCCATAGATTTAGTGGTGGAGCAACGTCCTTCTCATTTTCTCTCACCTCAACAACTGGGTTGCTGAAATAATAAGAATCTGGGCCTTTGAAATCTCTGTGTTTTATGATCTTCACGAATGTGAAGTAATAAAAACCTAAAGAGGGAAGTTTGGACACTCAAATAAACATGTCACTCCACAATACACTCTTAGCTCCCAACTGCTCCTGTCTAGAAATTGGTGTTCCTTTTTATTTGACCCTCCATCCTATCAGTGGTGTTCACATAGATGTCCTTCAAACATGGTGGTGAGCAAAGCCACAATTTTACGTTTCTGTCGTCCACAGGCCCAGAGGAAGGATACTTGTGGTCTTCAGGGAGCACTTAGTGAATGAATGTGGCTATATACAGACAGGAAGTGAGAAGGAGATGAAAGAGGACAGAGGATAGAGACACGGGTTCAAGTCCCTGCACAACCATTTCCTGGTTTTGTAGGTACACTCGGCCGACACGACCTGCAAGTGTCTCGGTGAACACAGTGCTCTCCCTACAGCCTAGTTACCTAGCAGGATTTTTGGAAGCATAATGTAGGAAAGTGACATAGGATATGTGGTTACCAGTTCTGTACACAAGAACAGATGGGCAGACAGAAAGATGATTGATTGATTGATTGATTGACTGATAGACAGACAGATAGATAGATATAGGTTCATATCGATTAACACAAAGCTATTGCTCATAACCATGAGAGCAATGGTTGGAGCACATAGCAAACTACAAACGAAAAAGAAGAATAAAATCCAGTTTAAAAAGTGCAGTAAGCCGCCATAAGAAGAAAACAAATCCTATCATTGGCAATAACTTGGATGGAGCTAGAGGGTATTATGCTCAGTCAAATAGGCCAGTCGGAGAAATACATGTACCAAATGATTTAACTCATGTGTGGAGTACGATAACAAAGAAAAACTGAAGGAAGAAACAGCAGCATATACACAGTACCCGAGAGTGGACTAAGTGTTAAAAAAAAGAAAGGGACTGGGTAGTGTTTGTGGGAAGGAATTGATAAGGGCGGGGAAAAAGAATGGGGGCATTAGGATTAGCATGAATAATGTGTAGGGTGAAGGGTCATTGGGAGGGCTATACAACACAGAGAAGACAAGTAGTGATTCTAGAGCATCTTACGACACGCTGACGGACAGCGACTGAAACTGGGATTTGGCGAGGACTTGGTGAAGGGGTTAGACTAGTTAACATATTGTTCTGCATGTGATTGTATATTAATGAGAACAAAAAAAAATTTCAAAGTGCAGTAAGAGCCTAGCTATCAAATATCGGAATAAAAGTACAGGCTTTCACTGCTCCAATCAAAAGACACAGGGTAAGAAGAACTGATGAAAACTCAAGATCACCTAAGTGCTCCCTTACTGGAGACTCACTTGTGATCCAAGGACTCAGACAAACTAAAAGCTGAAGGGGCGGGTTCAGGTACCCTATACAAGTGAATCTTTGAAACAAAGAAACAAATGGATTCTGTTTGAGACCCCAGAGACAGTCACTAGAAAATAGTCCTACCTAGCCACCGTGAATTCCTTTTGTTTGGTATCAGCAGTGCCCAGGTATAGATTTAGTGGTACTGCAATGTCCTTCTCATTTTTCTCACATCAACAAATGAATTGCTGTAATAATATGCGTCTGGGCTTTTGAAATCACTGGGTTTTATGATATCCACGATTGTAAAGAAGTAATAACCACATAAAGAGGGAAGTTTGGACACTCAACCAAACACGTCTCTCCACAACACACACTTTGCTCCCAAATGCTCCTGTCTAGAAATAGGTGTTCCTTTTTATTTGTCCCTCCTCCTATCAGTGGTGAACATGCCAATGTCCCTCAAACATGGTGGTGAGTAAAGCACCAAGTATACTTTTCTGTCTACAACAGGCCCAGAGGAAGTATAATTGGGGTCTTCAGTGAGGACTTAGTCAATGAATGTGGCTAAATACAGTTAGCAAGCGAGAAGGAGGTTTAAGAGGACAGAGGACAGAGATACGGGTTCAAGTCCCTGCACCACCATTTACTGGTTTTGTAAGCACACGCGGCTGATTCGATCTGCAATTGTCTCAGTGAGCCCAGTGCTCTCCCTACGGCCTAGTGACCTTGCAATGTTTTTGAAAGCATAATGTAGGGAAGTGACATAGTTGATGTAGTTAACTGTTCTGTACATAAGGATAGATGGACAGACAGAAGATTGTTTCATAGATAGACAGATAGATAGATGACAGATGATCGATAGATTATACACATGATAGAAGACAGGAAGCTAGATAGATGGATGGATAAATAGAGAGGATAGAGAGATAGAAAGAAGGATATATAGAAAGATAGATAGATATACAGACAGACAGAGCGATAGATAGATACAGATACATATCGATTGACACAAAGCTGTTGCTCATAACCAGGAGATGAATGGTGAAATCACATAGCTAAACTACAAACAAAAAGGAAGAATGAAATCCAGGTTACAAAGTGCAGTAAGCAGCCATAAGAAGAAAACAAATCCTACCATTTGCAATAACGTGGATGGAGCTAGACAGTAGTATGTTCAGAAAAATAGGTCAGGCGGAGAAAGACAATATCAAATGATATCACTCATGTGTGGAGTATAACAACAAAGAGAAACTGAAGGAAAAAAACAGCAGGATACTCACAGAACCCGAGAGTTGACTAAAAGTTGCCAAAGGGAAAAGGACTGCACAGGGTGGTTCTGAAGGGAGGGATAAGTGTGGGGAGAAAGATTGGGGGCATTAGGATTACCATGTATATTGCGTGGGGTCGCGCGGGACATGGGGAGTGCTGTACAACACAGAGAAGACTAGTAGAGGTTATATAGCATCTTACTACTCCATGATTGACACCGACTGTACCGGTGTCTTTGAAGGGGTACATGCTGAAGGGGTTTAAAGCATCCAACTATGCTGATGGACAGCGACTTTAAGAGGTTTTTGCTGGTGGACTTGGATAAGGGGGAGCATAGTAAACATAATGTTCTTCACGTTATTGTAGATTAATGATAACAAAAAAAATTTTTAAGTGCAATAAGGGCACAGCACTGAATCATCAGAATAAAAGGTCAGGCTCTGAGTGCTGCAAACAAAAGACACAGGGTTAAAAGAACGGATGAAAACTCAAGAAACCTACGTGCTTCCTTACAGGAGACTCACTTGAGATCCAAGGACAAAGACAAACTACAAGCTGAAGGTGTGGGGACAAGTACCCTACACGAGTGAAACTGAAAAACAAACAGTCAAACAAATGGATTCTGTTTGAGCCCCCAGAGACAGTCAGTAGAAAATAGCACTATCTGGCCACCGTGAACTCTTTTTGTTTGTTTTCAGCAAGGCCCAGCCATAGATTTAGTGGTGGAGCAACGTCCTTCTCATTTTCTCTCACCTCAACAACTGGGTTGCTGAAATAATAAGAATCTGGGCCTTTGAAATCTGTGGGTTTTATGATCTTCACGAATGTGAAGTAATAACCACCTAAAGAGGGAAGTTTGGACACTCAAATAAACATGTCACTCCACAATACACTCTTAGCTCCCAACTGCTCCTGTCTAGAAATTGGTGTTCCTTTTTATTTGACCCTCCATCCTATCAGTGGTGTTCACATAGATGTCCTTCAAACATGGTGGTGAGCAAAGCAACAATTTTACGTTTCTGTCGTCCACAGGCCCAGAGGAAGGATACTTGTGGTCTTCAGGGAGCACTTAGTGAATGAATGTGGCTATATACAGACAGGAAGTGAGAAGGAGATGAAAGAGGACAGAGGATAGAGACACGGGTTCAAGTCCCTGCACAACCATTTCCTGGTTTTGTAGGTACACTCGGCCGACACGACCTGCAAGTGTCTCGGTGAACCCAGTGCTCTCCCTACAGCCTAGTTACCTTGCAGGATTTTTGGAAGCATAATGTAGGAAAGTGACATAGGATATGTGGTTAACAGTTCTGTACACAAGGACAGATGGGCAGACAGAAAGATGATTGATTGATTGATTGATTGACTGATAGACAGACAGATAGATAGATATAGGTTCATATCGATTAACACAAAGCTATTGCTCATAACCATGAGAGCAATGGTTGAAGCACATAGCAAACTACAAACGAAAAAGAAGAATAAAATCCAGTTTAAAAAGTGCAGTAAGCAGCCATAAGAAGAAAACAAATCCTATCATTGGCAATAACTTGGATGGAGCTAGAGGGTATTATGCTCAGTCAAATAGGCCAGTCGGAGAAATACATGTACCAAATGATTTAACTCATGTGTGGAGTACGATAACAAAGAAAAACTGAAGGAAGAAACAGCAGCATATACACAGTACCCGAGAGTGGACTAACAGTTACCAAAGAGAAAGGGACTGGGTAGTGTTTGTGGGAAGGGATTGATAAGGGCGGGGAAAAAGAATGGGGGCATTAGGATTAGCATGAATAATGTGTAGGGTGAAGGGTCATTGGGAGGGCTATACAACACAGAGAAGACAAGTAGTGATTCTAGAGCATCTTACGACACGCTGACGGACAGCGACTGAAACTGGGATTTGGCGAGGACTTGGTGAAGGGGTTAGACTAGTTAACATATTGTTCTGCATGTGATTGTATATTAATGAGAACAAAAAAAAATTCAAAGTGCAGTAAGAGCCTAGATGTCAAATATCAGAATAAAAGTACAGGCTTTCACTGCTCCAATCAAAAGACACAGGGTTAGAAGAACTGATGAAAACTCAAGATCACCTAAGTGCTCCCTTACTGGAGACTCACTTGTGATCCAAGGACTCAGACAAACTACAAGCTGAAGGGGCGGGGACAGGTACCCTATACAAGTGAATCTTTGAAACAAAGAAACAAATGGATTCTGTTTGAGATCCCAGAGACAGTCACTAGAAAATAGTCCTACCTAGCCACCGTGAATTCCTTTTGTTTGGTATCAGCAGTGCCCAGGTATAGATTTAGTGGTACTGCAATGTCCTTCTCATTTTTCTCACATCAACAAATGAATTGCTGTAATAATATGCGTCTGGGCTTTTGAAATCACTGGGTTTTATGATATCCACGATTGTAAAGAAGTAATAACCACATAAAGAGGGAAGTTTGGACACTCAACCAAACACGTCTCTCCACAACACACACTTTGCTCCCAAATGCTCCTGTCTAGAAATAGGTGTTCCTTTTTATTTGTCCCTCCTCCTATCAGTGGTGAACATGCCAATGTCCCTCAAACATGGTGGTGAGTAAAGCACCAAGTATACTTTTCTGTCTACAACAGGCCCAGAGGAAGTATAATTGGGGTCTTCAGTGAGGACTTAGTCAATGAATGTGGCTAAATACAGTTAGCAAGCGAGAAGGAGGTTTAAGAGGACAGAGGACAGAGATACGGGTTCAAGTCCCTGCACCACCATTTACTGGTTTTGTAAGCACACGCGGCTGATTCGATCTGCAATTGTCTCAGTGAGCCCAGTGCTCTCCCTACGGCCTAGTGACCTTGCAATGTTTTTGAAAGCATAATGTAGGGAAGTGACATAGTTGATGTAGTTAACTGTTCTGTACATAAGGATAGATGGACAGACAGAAGATTGTTTCATAGATAGACAGATAGATAGATGACAGATGATCGATAGATTATACACATGATAGAAGACAGGAAGCTAGATAGATGGATGGATAAATAGAGAGGATAGAGAGATAGAAAGAAGGATATATAGAAAGATAGATAGATATACAGACAGACAGAGCGATAGATAGATACAGATACATATCGATTGACACAAAGCTGTTGCTCATAACCAGGAGATGAATGGTGAAATCACATAGCTAAACTACAAACAAAAAGGAAGAATGAAATCCAGTTTACAAAGTGCAGTAAGCAGCCATAAGAAGAAAACAAATCCTACCATTTGCAATGACGTGGATGGAGCTAGACAGTAGTATGTTCAGAAAAATAGGTCAGGCGGAGAAAGACAATATCAAATGATATCACTCATGTGTGGAGTATAACAACAAAGAGAAACTGAAGGAAAAAAACAGCAGGATACTCACAGAACCCGAGAGTTGACTAAAAGTTGCCAAAGGGAAAAGGACTGCACAGGGTGGTTCTGAAGGGAGGGATAAGTGTGGGGAGAAAGATTGGGGGCATTAGGATTACCATGTATATTGCGTGGGGTCGCGCGGGACATGGGGAGTGCTGTACAACACAGAGAAGACTAGTAGAGGTTATATAGCATCTTACTACTCCATGATTGACACCGACTGTACCGGTGTCTTTGAAGGGGTACATGCTGAAGGGGTTTAAAGCATCCAACTATGCTGATGGACAGCGACTTTAAGAGGTTTTTGCTGGTGGACTTGGATAAGGGGGAGCATAGTAAACATAATGTTCTTCACGTTATTGTAGATTAATGATAACAAAAAAAATTTTTAAGTGCAATAAGGGCACAGCACTGAATCATCAGAATAAAAGGTCAGGCTCTGAGTGCTGCAAACAAAAGACACAGGGTTAAAAGAACGGATGAAAACTCAAGAAACCTACGTGCTTCCTTACAGGAGACTCACTTGAGATCCAAGGACAAAGACAAACTACAAGCTGAAGGTGTGGGGACAAGTACCCTACACGAGTGAAACTGAAAAACAAACAGTCAAACAAATGGATTCTGTTTGAGCCCCCAGAGACAGTCAGTAGAAAATAGCACTATCTGGCCACCGTGAACTCTTTTTGTTTGTTTTCAGCAAGGCCCAGCCATAGATTTAGTGGTGGAGCAACGTCCTTCTCATTTTCTCTCACCTCAACAACTGGGTTGCTGAAATAATAAGAATCTGGGCCTTTGAAATCTGTGGGTTTTATGATCTTCACGAATGTGAAGTAATAACCACCTAAAGAGGGAAGTTTGGACACTCAAATAAACATGTCACTCCACAATACACTCTTAGCTCCCAACTGCTCCTGTCTAGAAATTGGTGTTCCTTTTTATTTGACCCTCCATCCTATCAGTGGTGTTCACATAGATGTCCTTCAAACATGGTGGTGAGCAAAGCAACAATTTTACGTTTCTGTCGTCCACAGGCCCAGAGGAAGGATACTTGTGGTCTTCAGGGAGCACTTAGTGAATGAATGTGGCTATATACAGACAGGAAGTGAGAAGGAGATGAAAGAGGACAGAGGATAGAGACACGGGTTCAAGTCCCTGCACAACCATTTCCTGGTTTTGTAGGTACACTCGGCCGACACGACCTGCAAGTGTCTCGGTGAACCCAGTGCTCTCCCTACAGCCTAGTTACCTTGCAGGATTTTTGGAAGCATAATGTAGGAAAGTGACATAGGATATGTGGTTAACAGTTCTGTACACAAGGACAGATGGGCAGACAGAAAGATGATTGATTGATTGATTGATTGACTGATAGACAGACAGATAGATAGATATAGGTTCATATCGATTAACACAAAGCTATTGCTCATAACCATGAGAGCAATGGTTGAAGCACATAGCAAACTACAAACGAAAAAGAAGAATAAAATCCAGTTTAAAAAGTGCAGTAAGCAGCCATAAGAAGAAAACAAATCCTATCATTGGCAATAACTTGGATGGAGCTAGAGGGTATTATGCTCAGTCAAATAGGCCAGTCGGAGAAATACATGTACCAAATGATTTAACTCATGTGTGGAGTACGATAACAAAGAAAAACTGAAGGAAGAAACAGCAGCATATACACAGTACCCGAGAGTGGACTAACAGTTACCAAAGAGAAAGGGACTGGGTAGTGTTTGTGGGAAGGGATTGATAAGGGCGGGGAAAAAGAATGGGGGCATTAGGATTAGCATGAATAATGTGTAGGGTGAAGGGTCATTGGGAGGGCTATACAACACAGAGAAGACAAGTAGTGATTCTAGAGCATCTTACGACACGCTGACGGACAGCGACTGAAACTGGGATTTGGCGAGGACTTGGTGAAGGGGTTAGACTAGTTAACATATTGTTCTGCATGTGATTGTATATTAATGAGAACAAAAAAAAATTCAAAGTGCAGTAAGAGCCTAGATGTCAAATATCAGAATAAAAGTACAGGCTTTCACTGCTCCAATCAAAAGACACAGGGTTAGAAGAACTGATGAAAACTCAAGATCACCTAAGTGCTCCCTTACTGGAGACTCACTTGTGATCCAAGGACTCAGACAAACTACAAGCTGAAGGGGCGGGGACAGGTACCCTATACAAGTGAATCTTTGAAACAAAGAAACAAATGGATTCTGTTTGAGATCCCAGAGACAGTCACTAGAAAATAGTCCTACCTAGCCACCGTGAATTCCTTTTGTTTGGTATCAGCAGTGCCCAGGTATAGATTTAGTGGTACTGCAATGTCCTTCTCATTTTTCTCACATCAACAAATGAATTGCTGTAATAATATGCGTCTGGGCTTTTGAAATCACTGGGTTTTATGATATCCACGATTGTAAAGAAGTAATAACCACATAAAGAGGGAAGTTTGGACACTCAACCAAACACGTCTCTCCACAACACACACTTTGCTCCCAAATGCTCCTGTCTAGAAATAGGTGTTCCTTTTTATTTGTCCCTCCTCCTATCAGTGGTGAACATGCCAATGTCCCTCAAACATGGTGGTGAGTAAAGCACCAAGTATACTTTTCTGTCTACAACAGGCCCAGAGGAAGTATAATTGGGGTCTTCAGTGAGGACTTAGTCAATGAATGTGGCTAAATACAGTTAGCAAGCGAGAAGGAGGTTTAAGAGGACAGAGGACAGAGATACGGGTTCAAGTCCCTGCACCACCATTTACTGGTTTTGTAAGCACACGCGGCTGATTCGATCTGCAATTGTCTCAGTGAGCCCAGTGCTCTCCCTACGGCCTAGTGACCTTGCAATGTTTTTGAAAGCATAATGTAGGGAAGTGACATAGTTGATGTAGTTAACTGTTCTGTACATAAGGATAGATGGACAGACAGAAGATTGTTTCATAGATAGACAGATAGATAGATGACAGATGATCGATAGATTATACACATGATAGAAGACAGGAAGCTAGATAGATGGATGGATAAATAGAGAGGATAGAGAGATAGAAAGAAGGATATATAGAAAGATAGATAGATATACAGACAGACAGAGCGATAGATAGATACAGATACATATCGATTGACACAAAGCTGTTGCTCATAACCAGGAGATGAATGGTGAAATCACATAGCTAAACTACAAACAAAAAGGAAGAATGAAATCCAGTTTACAAAGTGCAGTAAGCAGCCATAAGAAGAAAACAAATCCTACCATTTGCAATAACGTGGATGGAGCTAGACAGTAGTATGTTCAGAAAAATAGGTCAGGCGGAGAAAGACAATATCAAATGATATCACTCATGTGTGGAGTATAACAACAAAGAGAAACTGAAGGAAAAAAACAGCAGGATACTCACAGAACCCGAGAGTTGACTAAAAGTTGCCAAAGGGAAAAGGACTGCACAGGGTGGTTCTGAAGGGAGGGATAAGTGTGGGGAGAAAGATTGGGGGCATTAGGATTACCATGTATATTGCGTGGGGTCGCGCGGGACATGGGGAGTGCTGTACAACACAGAGAAGACTAGTAGAGGTTATATAGCATCTTACTACTCCATGATTGACACCGACTGTACCGGTGTCTTTGAAGGGGTACATGCTGAAGGGGTTTAAAGCATCCAACTATGCTGATGGACAGCGACTTTAAGAGGTTTTTGCTGGTGGACTTGGATAAGGGGGAGCATAGTAAACATAATGTTCTTCACGTTATTGTAGATTAATGATAACAAAAAAAATTTTTAAGTGCAATAAGGGCACAGCACTGAATCATCAGAATAAAAGGTCAGGCTCTGAGTGCTGCAAACAAAAGACACAGGGTTAAAAGAACGGATGAAAACTCAAGAAACCTACGTGCTTCCTTACAGGAGACTCACTTGAGATCCAAGGACAAAGACAAACTACAAGCTGAAGGTGTGGGGACAAGTACCCTACACGAGTGAAACTGAAAAACAAACAGTCAAACAAATGGATTCTGTTTGAGCCCCCAGAGACAGTCAGTAGAAAATAGCACTATCTGGCCACCGTGAACTCTTTTTGTTTGTTTTCAGCAAGGCCCAGCCATAGATTTAGTGGTGGAGCAACGTCCTTCTCATTTTCTCTCACCTCAACAACTGGGTTGCTGAAATAATAAGAATCTGGGCCTTTGAAATCTGTGGGTTTTATGATCTTCACGAATGTGAAGTAATAACCACCTAAAGAGGGAAGTTTGGACACTCAAATAAACATGTCACTCCACAATACACTCTTAGCTCCCAACTGCTCCTGTCTAGAAATTGGTGTTCCTTTTTATTTGACCCTCCATCCTATCAGTGGTGTTCACATAGATGTCCTTCAAACATGGTGGTGAGCAAAGCAACAATTTTACGTTTCTGTCGTCCACAGGCCCAGAGGAAGGATACTTGTGGTCTTCAGGGAGCACTTAGTGAATGAATGTGGCTATATACAGACAGGAAGTGAGAAGGAGATGAAAGAGGACAGAGGATAGAGACACGGGTTCAAGTCCCTGCACAACCATTTCCTGGTTTTGTAGGTACACTCGGCCGACACGACCTGCAAGTGTCTCGGTGAACCCAGTGCTCTCCCTACAGCCTAGTTACCTTGCAGGATTTTTGGAAGCATAATGTAGGAAAGTGACATAGGATATGTGGTTAACAGTTCTGTACACAAGGACAGATGGGCAGACAGAAAGATGATTGATTGATTGATTGATTGACTGATAGACAGACAGATAGATAGATATAGGTTCATATCGATTAACACAAAGCTATTGCTCATAACCATGAGAGCAATGGTTGAAGCACATAGCAAACTACAAACGAAAAAGAAGAATAAAATCCAGTTTAAAAAGTGCAGTAAGCAGCCATAAGAAGAAAACAAATCCTATCATTGGCAATAACTTGGATGGAGCTAGAGGGTATTATGCTCAGTCAAATAGGCCAGTCGGAGAAATACATGTACCAAATGATTTAACTCATGTGTGGAGTACGATAACAAAGAAAAACTGAAGGAAGAAACAGCAGCATATACACAGTACCCGAGAGTGGACTAACAGTTACCAAAGAGAAAGGGACTGGGTAGTGTTTGTGGGAAGGGATTGATAAGGGCGGGGAAAAAGAATGGGGGCATTAGGATTAGCATGAATAATGTGTAGGGTGAAGGGTCATTGGGAGGGCTATACAACACAGAGAAGACAAGTAGTGATTCTAGAGCATCTTACGACACGCTGACGGACAGCGACTGAAACTGGGATTTGGCGAGGACTTGGTGAAGGGGTTAGACTAGTTAACATATTGTTCTGCATGTGATTGTATATTAATGAGAACAAAAAAAAATTCAAAGTGCAGTAAGAGCCTAGATGTCAAATATCAGAATAAAAGTACAGGCTTTCACTGCTCCAATCAAAAGACACAGGGTTAGAAGAACTGATGAAAACTCAAGATCACCTAAGTGCTCCCTTACTGGAGACTCACTTGTGATCCAAGGACTCAGACAAACTACAAGCTGAAGGGGCGGGGACAGGTACCCTATACAAGTGAATCTTTGAAACAAAGAAACAAATGGATTCTGTTTGAGATCCCAGAGACAGTCACTAGAAAATAGTCCTACCTAGCCACCGTGAATTCCTTTTGTTTGGTATCAGCAGTGCCCAGGTATAGATTTAGTGGTACTGCAATGTCCTTCTCATTTTTCTCACATCAACAAATGAATTGCTGTAATAATATGCGTCTGGGCTTTTGAAATCACTGGGTTTTATGATATCCACGATTGTAAAGAAGTAATAACCACATAAAGAGGGAAGTTTGGACACTCAACCAAACACGTCTCTCCACAACACACACTTTGCTCCCAAATGCTCCTGTCTAGAAATAGGTGTTCCTTTTTATTTGTCCCTCCTCCTATCAGTGGTGAACATGCCAATGTCCCTCAAACATGGTGGTGAGTAAAGCACCAAGTATACTTTTCTGTCTACAACAGGCCCAGAGGAAGTATAATTGGGGTCTTCAGTGAGGACTTAGTCAATGAATGTGGCTAAATACAGTTAGCAAGCGAGAAGGAGGTTTAAGAGGACAGAGGACAGAGATACGGGTTCAAGTCCCTGCACCACCATTTACTGGTTTTGTAAGCACACGCGGCTGATTCGATCTGCAATTGTCTCAGTGAGCCCAGTGCTCTCCCTACGGCCTAGTGACCTTGCAATGTTTTTGAAAGCATAATGTAGGGAAGTGACATAGTTGATGTAGTTAACTGTTCTGTACATAAGGATAGATGGACAGACAGAAGATTGTTTCATAGATAGACAGATAGATAGATGACAGATGATCGATAGATTATACACATGATAGAAGACAGGAAGCTAGATAGATGGATGGATAAATAGAGAGGATAGAGAGATAGAAAGAAGGATATATAGAAAGATAGATAGATATACAGACAGACAGAGCGATAGATAGATACAGATACATATCGATTGACACAAAGCTGTTGCTCATAACCAGGAGATGAATGGTGAAATCACATAGCTAAACTACAAACAAAAAGGAAGAATGAAATCCAGTTTACAAAGTGCAGTAAGCAGCCATAAGAAGAAAACAAATCCTACCATTTGCAATAACGTGGATGGAGCTAGACAGTAGTATGTTCAGAAAAATAGGTCAGGCGGAGAAAGACAATATCAAATGATATCACTCATGTGTGGAGTATAACAACAAAGAGAAACTGAAGGAAAAAAACAGCAGGATACTCACAGAACCCGAGAGTTGACTAAAAGTTGCCAAAGGGAAAAGGACTGCACAGGGTGGTTCTGAAGGGAGGGATAAGTGTGGGGAGAAAGATTGGGGGCATTAGGATTACCATGTATATTGCGTGGGGTCGCGCGGGACATGGGGAGTGCTGTACAACACAGAGAAGACTAGTAGAGGTTATATAGCATCTTACTACTCCATGATTGACACCGACTGTACCGGTGTCTTTGAAGGGGTACATGCTGAAGGGGTTTAAAGCATCCAACTATGCTGATGGACAGCGACTTTAAGAGGTTTTTGCTGGTGGACTTGGATAAGGGGGAGCATAGTAAACATAATGTTCTTCACGTTATTGTAGATTAATGATAACAAAAAAAATTTTTAAGTGCAATAAGGGCACAGCACTGAATCATCAGAATAAAAGGTCAGGCTCTGAGTGCTGCAAACAAAAGACACAGGGTTAAAAGAACGGATGAAAACTCAAGAAACCTACGTGCTTCCTTACAGGAGACTCACTTGAGATCCAAGGACAAAGACAAACTACAAGCTGAAGGTGTGGGGACAAGTACCCTACACGAGTGAAACTGAAAAACAAACAGTCAAACAAATGGATTCTGTTTGAGCCCCCAGAGACAGTCAGTAGAAAATAGCACTATCTGGCCACCGTGAACTCTTTTTGTTTGTTTTCAGCAAGGCCCAGCCATAGATTTAGTGGTGGAGCAACGACCTTCTCATTTTCTCTCACCTCAACAACTGGGTTGCTGAAATAATAAGAATCTGGGCCTTTGAAATCTGTGGGTTTTATGATCTTCACGAATGTGAAGTAATAACCACCTAAAGAGGGAAGTTTGGACACTCAAATAAACATGTCACTCCACAATACACTCTTAGCTCCCAACTGCTCCTGTCTAGAAATTGGTGTTCCTTTTTATTTGACCCTCCATCCTATCAGTGGTGTTCACATAGATGTCCTTCAAACATGGTGGTGAGCAAAGCAACAATTTTACGTTTCTGTCGTCCACAGGCCCAGAGGAAGGATACTTGTGGTCTTCAGGGAGCACTTAGTGAATGAATGTGGCTATATACAGACAGGAAGTGAGAAGGAGATGAAAGAGGACAGAGGATAGAGACACGGGTTCAAGTCCCTGCACAACCATTTCCTGGTTTTGTAGGTACACTCGGCCGACACGACCTGCAAGTGTCTCGGTGAACCCAGTGCTCTCCCTACAGCCTAGTTACCTTGCAGGATTTTTGGAAGCATAATGTAGGAAAGTGACATAGGATATGTGGTTAACAGTTCTGTACACAAGGACAGATGGGCAGACAGAAAGATGATTGATTGATTGATTGATTGACTGATAGACAGACAGATAGATAGATATAGGTTCATATCGATTAACACAAAGCTATTGCTCATAACCATGAGAGCAATGGTTGAAGCACATAGCAAACTACAAACGAAAAAGAAGAATAAAATCCAGTTTAAAAAGTGCAGTAAGCAGCCATAAGAAGAAAACAAATCCTATCATTGGCAATAACTTGGATGGAGCTAGAGGGTATTATGCTCAGTCAAATAGGCCAGTCGGAGAAATACATGTACCAAATGATTTAACTCATGTGTGGAGTACGATAACAAAGAAAAACTGAAGGAAGAAACAGCAGCATATACACAGTACCCGAGAGTGGACTAACAGTTACCAAAGAGAAAGGGACTGGGTAGTGTTTGTGGGAAGGGATTGATAAGGGCGGGGAAAAAGAATGGGGGCATTAGGATTAGCATGAATAATGTGTAGGGTGAAGGGTCATTGGGAGGGCTATACAACACAGAGAAGACAAGTAGTGATTCTAGAGCATCTTACGACACGCTGACGGACAGCGACTGAAACTGGGATTTGGCGAGGACTTGGTGAAGGGGTTAGACTAGTTAACATATTGTTCTGCATGTGATTGTATATTAATGAGAACAAAAAAAAATTCAAAGTGCAGTAAGAGCCTAGATGTCAAATATCAGAATAAAAGTACAGGCTTTCACTGCTCCAATCAAAAGACACAGGGTTAGAAGAACTGATGAAAACTCAAGATCACCTAAGTGCTCCCTTACTGGAGACTCACTTGTGATCCAAGGACTCAGACAAACTAAAAGCTGAAGGGGCGGGGACAGGTACCCTATACAAGTGAATCTTTGAAACAAAGAAACAAAGGGATTCTGTTTGAGATCCCAGAGACAGTCACTAGAAAATAGTCCTACCTAGCCACCGTGAATTCCTTTTGTTTGGTATCAGCAGTGCCCAGGTATAGATTTAGTGGTACTGCAATGTCCTTCTCATTTTTCTCACATCAACAAATGAATTGCTGTAATAATATGCGTCTGGGCTTTTGAAATCACTGGGTTTTATGATATCCACGATTGTAAAGAAGTAATAACCACATAAAGAGGGAAGTTTGGACACTCAACCAAACACGTCTCTCCACAACACACACTTTGCTCCCAAATGCTCCTGTCTAGAAATAGGTGTTCCTTTTTATTTGTCCCTCCTCCTATCAGTGGTGAACATGCCAATGTCCCTCAAACATGGTGGTGAGTAAAGCACCAAGTATACTTTTCTGTCTACAACAGGCCCAGAGGAAGTATAATTGGGGTCTTCAGTGAGGACTTAGTCAATGAATGTGGCTAAATACAGTTAGCAAGCGAGAAGGAGGTTTAAGAGGACAGAGGACAGAGATACGGGTTCAAGTCCCTGCACCACCATTTACTGGTTTTGTAAGCACACGCGGCTGATTCGATCTGCAATTGTCTCAGTGAGCCCAGTGCTCTCCCTACGGCCTAGTGACCTTGCAATGTTTTTGAAAGCATAATGTAGGGAAGTGACATAGTTGATGTAGTTAACTGTTCTGTACATAAGGATAGATGGACAGACAGAAGATTGTTTCATAGATAGACAGATAGATAGATGACAGATGATCGATAGATTATACACATGATAGAAGACAGGAAGCTAGATAGATGGATGGATAAATAGAGAGGATAGAGAGATAGAAAGAAGGATATATAGAAAGATAGATAGATATACAGACAGACAGAGCGATAGATAGATACAGATACATATCGATTGACACAAAGCTGTTGCTCATAACCAGGAGATGAATGGTGAAATCACATAGCTAAACTACAAACAAAAAGGAAGAATGAAATCCAGTTTACAAAGTGCAGTAAGCAGCCATAAGAAGAAAACAAATCCTACCATTTGCAATAACGTGGATGGAGCTAGACAGTAGTATGTTCAGAAAAATAGGTCAGGCGGAGAAAGACAATATCAAATGATATCACTCATGTGTGGAGTATAACAACAAAGAGAAACTGAAGGAAAAAAACAGCAGGATACTCACAGAACCCGAGAGTTGACTAAAAGTTGCCAAAGGGAAAAGGACTGCACAGGGTGGTTCTGAAGGGAGGGATAAGTGTGGGGAGAAAGATTGGGGGCATTAGGATTACCATGTATATTGCGTGGGGTCGCGCGGGACATGGGGAGTGCTGTACAACACAGAGAAGACTAGTAGAGGTTATATAGCATCTTACTACTCCATGATTGACACCGACTGTACCGGTGTCTTTGAAGGGGTACATGCTGAAGGGGTTTAAAGCATCCAACTATGCTGATGGACAGCGACTTTAAGAGGTTTTTGCTGGTGGACTTGGATAAGGGGGAGCATAGTAAACATAATGTTCTTCACGTTATTGTAGATTAATGATAACAAAAAAAATTTTTAAGTGCAATAAGGGCACAGCACTGAATCATCAGAATAAAAGGTCAGGCTCTGAGTGCTGCAAACAAAAGACACAGGGTTAAAAGAACGGATGAAAACTCAAGAAACCTACGTGCTTCCTTACAGGAGACTCACTTGAGATCCAAGGACAAAGACAAACTACAAGCTGAAGGTGTGGGGACAAGTACCCTACACGAGTGAAACTGAAAAACAAACAGTCAAACAAATGGATTCTGTTTGAGCCCCCAGAGACAGTCAGTAGAAAATAGCACTATCTGGCCACCGTGAACTCTTTTTGTTTGTTTTCAGCAAGGCCCAGCCATAGATTTAGTGGTGGAGCAACGTCCTTCTCATTTTCTCTCACCTCAACAACTGGGTTGCTGAAATAATAAGAATCTGGGCCTTTGAAATCTGTGGGTTTTATGATCTTCACGAATGTGAAGTAATAACCACCTAAAGAGGGAAGTTTGGACACTCAAATAAACATGTCACTCCACAATACACTCTTAGCTCCCAACTGCTCCTGTCTAGAAATTGGTGTTCCTTTTTATTTGACCCTCCATCCTATCAGTGGTGTTCACATAGATGTCCTTCAAACATGGTGGTGAGCAAAGCAACAATTTTACGTTTCTGTCGTCCACAGGCCCAGAGGAAGGATACTTGTGGTCTTCAGGGAGCACTTAGTGAATGAATGTGGCTATATACAGACAGGAAGTGAGAAGGAGATGAAAGAGGACAGAGGATAGAGACACGGGTTCAAGTCCCTGCACAACCATTTCCTGGTTTTGTAGGTACACTCGGCCGACACGACCTGCAAGTGTCTCGGTGAACCCAGTGCTCTCCCTACAGCCTAGTTACCTTGCAGGATTTTTGGAAGCATAATGTAGGAAAGTGACATAGGATATGTGGTTAACAGTTCTGTACACAAGGACAGATGGGCAGACAGAAAGATGATTGATTGATTGATTGATTGACTGATAGACAGACAGATAGATAGATATAGGTTCATATCGATTAACACAAAGCTATTGCTCATAACCATGAGAGCAATGGTTGAAGCACATAGCAAACTACAAACGAAAAAGAAGAATAAAATCCAGTTTAAAAAGTGCAGTAAGCAGCCATAAGAAGAAAACAAATCCTATCATTGGCAATAACTTGGATGGAGCTAGAGGGTATTATGCTCAGTCAAATAGGCCAGTCGGAGAAATACATGTACCAAATGATTTAACTCATGTGTGGAGTACGATAACAAAGAAAAACTGAAGGAAGAAACAGCAGCATATACACAGTACCCGAGAGTGGACTAACAGTTACCAAAGAGAAAGGGACTGGGTAGTGTTTGTGGGAAGGGATTGATAAGGGCGGGGAAAAAGAATGGGGGCATTAGGATTAGCATGAATAATGTGTAGGGTGAAGGGTCATTGGGAGGGCTATACAACACAGAGAAGACAAGTAGTGATTCTAGAGCATCTTACGACACGCTGACGGACAGCGACTGAAACTGGGATTTGGCGAGGACTTGGTGAAGGGGTTAGACTAGTTAACATATTGTTCTGCATGTGATTGTATATTAATGAGAACAAAAAAAAATTCAAAGTGCAGTAAGAGCCTAGATGTCAAATATCAGAATAAAAGTACAGGCTTTCACTGCTCCAATCAAAAGACACAGGGTTAGAAGAACTGATGAAAACTCAAGATCACCTAAGTGCTCCCTTACTGGAGACTCACTTGTGATCCAAGGACTCAGACAAACTAAAAGCTGAAGGGGCGGGGACAGGTACCCTATACAAGTGAATCTTTGAAACAAAGAAACAAAGGGATTCTGTTTGAGATCCCAGAGACAATCACTAGAAAATAGTCCTACCTAGCCACCGTGAATTCCTTTTGTTTGGTATCAGCAGTGCCCAGGTATAGATTTAGTGGTACTGCAATGTCCTTCTCATTTTTCTCACATCAACAAATGAATTGCTGTAATAATATGCGTCTGGGCTTTTGAAATCACTGGGTTTTATGATATCCACGATTGTAAAGAAGTAATAACCACATAAAGAGGGAAGTTTGGACACTCAACCAAACACGTCTCTCCACAACACACACTTTGCTCCCAAATGCTCCTGTCTAGAAATAGGTGTTCCTTTTTATTTGTCCCTCCTCCTATCAGTGGTGAACATGCCAATGTCCCTCAAACATGGTGGTGAGTAAAGCACCAAGTATACTTTTCTGTCTACAACAGGCCCAGAGGAAGTATAATTGGGGTCTTCAGTGAGGACTTAGTCAATGAATGTGGCTAAATACAGTTAGCAAGCGAGAAGGAGGTTTAAGAGGACAGAGGACAGAGATACGGGTTCAAGTCCCTGCACCACCATTTACTGGTTTTGTAAGCACACGCGGCTGATTCGATCTGCAATTGTCTCAGTGAGCCCAGTGCTCTCCCTACGGCCTAGTGACCTTGCAATGTTTTTGAAAGCATAATGTAGGGAAGTGACATAGTTGATGTAGTTAACTGTTCTGTACATAAGGATAGATGGACAGACAGAAGATTGTTTCATAGATAGACAGATAGATAGATGACAGATGATCGATAGATTATACACATGATAGAAGACAGGAAGCTAGATAGATGGATGGATAAATAGAGAGGATAGAGAGATAGAAAGAAGGATATATAGAAAGATAGATAGATATACAGACAGACAGAGCGATAGATAGATACAGATACATATCGATTGACACAAAGCTGTTGCTCATAACCAGGAGATGAATGGTGAAATCACATAGCTAAACTACAAACAAAAAGGAAGAATGAAATCCAGTTTACAAAGTGCAGTAAGCAGCCATAAGAAGAAAACAAATCCTACCATTTGCAATAACGTGGATGGAGCTAGACAGTAGTATGTTCAGAAAAATAGGTCAGGCGGAGAAAGACAATATCAAATGATATCACTCATGTGTGGAGTATAACAACAAAGAGAAACTGAAGGAAAAAAACAGCAGGATACTCACAGAACCCGAGAGTTGACTAAAAGTTGCCAAAGGGAAAAGGACTGCACAGGGTGGTTCTGAAGGGAGGGATAAGTGTGGGGAGAAAGATTGGGGGCATTAGGATTACCATGTATATTGCGTGGGGTCGCGCGGGACATGGGGAGTGCTGTACAACACAGAGAAGACTAGTAGAGGTTATATAGCATCTTACTACTCCATGATTGACACCGACAGTACCGGTGTCTTTGAAGGGGTACATGCTGAAGGGGTTTAAAGCATCCAACTATGCTGATGGACAGCGACTTTAATAGTTTTTTGCTGGTGGACTTGGATAAGGGGGAGCATAGTAAACATAATGTTCTTCACGTGATTGTAGATTAATGATAACAAAAAAAATTTTTTAAGTGCAATAAGGGCACAGCACTGAATCATCAGAATAAAAGGTCAGGCTCTGAGTGCTGCAAACAAAAGACTCAGGGTTAAAAGAACGGATGAAAACTCAAGAAACCTACGTGCTTCCTTACAGGAGACTCACTTGAGATCCAAGGACAAAGACAAACTACAAGCTAAAGGTGTGGGGACAAGTACCCTACACGAGTGAAACTGAAAAACAAACAATCAAACAAATGGATTCTGTTTGAGCCCCCAGAGACAGTCAGTAGAAAATAGCACTATCTGGCCACCGTGAACTCTTTTTGTTTGTTTTCAGCAAGGCCCAGCCATAGATTTAGTGGTGGAGCAACGTCCTTCTCATTTTCTCTCACCTCAACAACTGGGTTGCTGAAATAATAAGAATCTGGGCCTTTGAAATCTGTGGGTTTTATGATCTTCACGAATGTGAAGTAATAACCACCTAAAGAGGGAAGTTTGGACACTCAAATAAACATGTCACTCCACAATACACTCTTAGCTCCCAACTGCTCCTGTCTAGAAATTGGTGTTCCTTTTTATTTGACCCTCCATCCTATCAGTGGTGTTCACATAGATGTCCTTCAAACATGGTGGTGAGCAAAGCAACAATTTTACGTTTCTGTCGTCCACAGGCCCAGAGGAAGGATACTTGTGGTCTTCAGGGAGCACTTAGTGAATGAATGTGGCTATATACAGACAGGAAGTGAGAAGGAGATGAAAGAGGACAGAGGATAGAGACACGGGTTCAAGTCCCTGCACAACCATTTCCTGGTTTTGTAGGTACACTCGGCCGACACGACCTGCAAGTGTCTCGGTGAACCCAGTGCTCTCCCTACAGCCTAGTTACCTTGCAGGATTTTTGGAAGCATAATGTAGGAAAGTGACATAGGATATGTGGTTAACAGTTCTGTACACAAGGACAGATGGGCAGACAGAAAGATGATTGATTGATTGATTGATTGACTGATAGACAGACAGATAGATAGATATAGGTTCATATCGATTAACACAAAGCTATTGCTCATAACCATGAGAGCAATGGTTGAAGCACATAGCAAACTACAAACGAAAAAGAAGAATAAAATCCAGTTTAAAAAGTGCAGTAAGCAGCCATAAGAAGAAAACAAATCCTATCATTGGCAATAACTTGGATGGAGCTAGAGGGTATTATGCTCAGTCAAATAGGCCAGTCGGAGAAATACATGTACCAAATGATTTAACTCATGTGTGGAGTACGATAACAAAGAAAAACTGAAGGAAGAAACAGCAGCATATACACAGTACCCGAGAGTGGACTAACAGTTACCAAAGAGAAAGGGACTGGGTAGTGTTTGTGGGAAGGGATTGATAAGGGCGGGGAAAAAGAATGGGGGCATTAGGATTAGCATGAATAATGTGTAGGGTGAAGGGTCATTGGGAGGGCTATACAACACAGAGAAGACAAGTAGTGATTCTAGAGCATCTTACGACACGCTGACGGACAGCGACTGAAACTGGGATTTGGCGAGGACTTGGTGAAGGGGTTAGACTAGTTAACATATTGTTCTGCATGTGATTGTATATTAATGAGAACAAAAAAAAATTCAAAGTGCAGTAAGAGCCTAGATGTCAAATATCAGAATAAAAGTACAGGCTTTCACTGCTCCAATCAAAAGACACAGGGTTAGAAGAACTGATGAAAACTCAAGATCACCTAAGTGCTCCCTTACTGGAGACTCACTTGTGATCCAAGGACTCAGACAAACTACAAGCTGAAGGGGCGGGGACAGGTACCCTATACAAGTGAATCTTTGAAACAAAGAAACAAATGGATTCTGTTTGAGATCCCAGAGACAGTCACTAGAAAATAGTCCTACCTAGCCACCGTGAATTCCTTTTGTTTGGTATCAGCAGTGCCCAGGTATAGATTTAGTGGTACTGCAATGTCCTTCTCATTTTTCTCACATCAACAAATGAATTGCTGTAATAATATGCGTCTGGGCTTTTGAAATCACTGGGTTTTATGATATCCACGATTGTAAAGAAGTAATAACCACATAAAGAGGGAAGTTTGGACACTCAACCAAACACGTCTCTCCACAACACACACTTTGCTCCCAAATGCTCCTGTCTAGAAATAGGTGTTCCTTTTTATTTGTCCCTCCTCCTATCAGTGGTGAACATGCCAATGTCCCTCAAACATGGTGGTGAGTAAAGCACCAAGTATACTTTTCTGTCTACAACAGGCCCAGAGGAAGTATAATTGGGGTCTTCAGTGAGGACTTAGTCAATGAATGTGGCTAAATACAGTTAGCAAGCGAGAAGGAGGTTTAAGAGGACAGAGGACAGAGATACGGGTTCAAGTCCCTGCACCACCATTTACTGGTTTTGTAAGCACACGCGGCTGATTCGATCTGCAATTGTCTCAGTGAGCCCAGTGCTCTCCCTACGGCCTAGTGACCTTGCAATGTTTTTGAAAGCATAATGTAGGGAAGTGACATAGTTGATGTAGTTAACTGTTCTGTACATAAGGATAGATGGACAGACAGAAGATTGTTTCATAGATAGACAGATAGATAGATGACAGATGATCGATAGATTATACACATGATAGAAGACAGGAAGCTAGATAGATGGATGGATAAATAGAGAGGATAGAGAGATAGAAAGAAGGATATATAGAAAGATAGATAGATATACAGACAGACAGAGCGATAGATAGATACAGATACATATCGATTGACACAAAGCTGTTGCTCATAACCAGGAGATGAATGGTGAAATCACATAGCTAAACTACAAACAAAAAGGAAGAATGAAATCCAGTTTACAAAGTGCAGTAAGCAGCCATAAGAAGAAAACAAATCCTACCATTTGCAATAACGTGGATGGAGCTAGACAGTAGTATGTTCAGAAAAATAGGTCAGGCGGAGAAAGACAATATCAAATGATATCACTCATGTGTGGAGTATAACAACAAAGAGAAACTGAAGGAAAAAAACAGCAGGATACTCACAGAACCCGAGAGTTGACTAAAAGTTGCCAAAGGGAAAAGGACTGCACAGGGTGGTTCTGAAGGGAGGGATAAGTGTGGGGAGAAAGATTGGGGGCATTAGGATTACCATGTATATTGCGTGGGGTCGCGCGGGACATGGGGAGTGCTGTACAACACAGAGAAGACTAGTAGAGGTTATATAGCATCTTACTACTCCATGATTGACACCGACTGTACCGGTGTCTTTGAAGGGGTACATGCTGAAGGGGTTTAAAGCATCCAACTATGCTGATGGACAGCGACTTTAAGAGGTTTTTGCTGGTGGACTTGGATAAGGGGGAGCATAGTAAACATAATGTTCTTCACGTTATTGTAGATTAATGATAACAAAAAAAATTTTTAAGTGCAATAAGGGCACAGCACTGAATCATCAGAATAAAAGGTCAGGCTCTGAGTGCTGCAAACAAAAGACACAGGGTTAAAAGAACGGATGAAAACTCAAGAAACCTACGTGCTTCCTTACAGGAGACTCACTTGAGATCCAAGGACAAAGACAAACTACAAGCTGAAGGTGTGGGGACAAGTACCCTACACGAGTGAAACTGAAAAACAAACAGTCAAACAAATGGATTCTGTTTGAGCCCCCAGAGACAGTCAGTAGAAAATAGCACTATCTGGCCACCGTGAACTCTTTTTGTTTGTTTTCAGCAAGGCCCAGCCATAGATTTAGTGGTGGAGCAACGACCTTCTCATTTTCTCTCACCTCAACAACTGGGTTGCTGAAATAATAAGAATCTGGGCCTTTGAAATCTGTGGGTTTTATGATCTTCACGAATGTGAAGTAATAACCACCTAAAGAGGGAAGTTTGGACACTCAAATAAACATGTCACTCCACAATACACTCTTAGCTCCCAACTGCTCCTGTCTAGAAATTGGTGTTCCTTTTTATTTGACCCTCCATCCTATCAGTGGTGTTCACATAGATGTCCTTCAAACATGGTGGTGAGCAAAGCAACAATTTTACGTTTCTGTCGTCCACAGGCCCAGAGGAAGGATACTTGTGGTCTTCAGGGAGCACTTAGTGAATGAATGTGGCTATATACAGACAGGAAGTGAGAAGGAGATGAAAGAGGACAGAGGATAGAGACACGGGTTCAAGTCCCTGCACAACCATTTCCTGGTTTTGTAGGTACACTCGGCCGACACGACCTGCAAGTGTCTCGGTGAACCCAGTGCTCTCCCTACAGCCTAGTTACCTTGCAGGATTTTTGGAAGCATAATGTAGGAAAGTGACATAGGATATGTGGTTAACAGTTCTGTACACAAGGACAGATGGGCAGACAGAAAGATGATTGATTGATTGATTGATTGACTGATAGACAGACAGATAGATAGATATAGGTTCATATCGATTAACACAAAGCTATTGCTCATAACCATGAGAGCAATGGTTGAAGCACATAGCAAACTACAAACGAAAAAGAAGAATAAAATCCAGTTTAAAAAGTGCAGTAAGCAGCCATAAGAAGAAAACAAATCCTATCATTGGCAATAACTTGGATGGAGCTAGAGGGTATTATGCTCAGTCAAATAGGCCAGTCGGAGAAATACATGTACCAAATGATTTAACTCATGTGTGGAGTACGATAACAAAGAAAAACTGAAGGAAGAAACAGCAGCATATACACAGTACCCGAGAGTGGACTAACAGTTACCAAAGAGAAAGGGACTGGGTAGTGTTTGTGGGAAGGGATTGATAAGGGCGGGGAAAAAGAATGGGGGCATTAGGATTAGCATGAATAATGTGTAGGGTGAAGGGTCATTGGGAGGGCTATACAACACAGAGAAGACAAGTAGTGATTCTAGAGCATCTTACGACACGCTGACGGACAGCGACTGAAACTGGGATTTGGCGAGGACTTGGTGAAGGGGTTAGACTAGTTAACATATTGTTCTGCATGTGATTGTATATTAATGAGAACAAAAAAAAATTCAAAGTGCAGTAAGAGCCTAGATGTCAAATATCAGAATAAAAGTACAGGCTTTCACTGCTCCAATCAAAAGACACAGGGTTAGAAGAACTGATGAAAACTCAAGATCACCTAAGTGCTCCCTTACTGGAGACTCACTTGTGATCCAAGGACTCAGACAAACTAAAAGCTGAAGGGGCGGGGACAGGTACCCTATACAAGTGAATCTTTGAAACAAAGAAACAAAGGGATTCTGTTTGAGATCCCAGAGACAGTCACTAGAAAATAGTCCTACCTAGCCACCGTGAATTCCTTTTGTTTGGTATCAGCAGTGCCCAGGTATAGATTTAGTGGTACTGCAATGTCCTTCTCATTTTTCTCACATCAACAAATGAATTGCTGTAATAATATGCGTCTGGGCTTTTGAAATCACTGGGTTTTATGATATCCACGATTGTAAAGAAGTAATAACCACATAAAGAGGGAAGTTTGGACACTCAACCAAACACGTCTCTCCACAACACACACTTTGCTCCCAAATGCTCCTGTCTAGAAATAGGTGTTCCTTTTTATTTGTCCCTCCTCCTATCAGTGGTGAACATGCCAATGTCCCTCAAACATGGTGGTGAGTAAAGCACCAAGTATACTTTTCTGTCTACAACAGGCCCAGAGGAAGTATAATTGGGGTCTTCAGTGAGGACTTAGTCAATGAATGTGGCTAAATACAGTTAGCAAGCGAGAAGGAGGTTTAAGAGGACAGAGGACAGAGATACGGGTTCAAGTCCCTGCACCACCATTTACTGGTTTTGTAAGCACACGCGGCTGATTCGATCTGCAATTGTCTCAGTGAGCCCAGTGCTCTCCCAACGGCCTAGTGACCTTACAATGTTTTCGAAAGCATAATGTAGGGAAGTGACATAGTTGATGTAGTTAACTGTTCTGTACATAAGGATAGATGGACAGACAGAAAGAAGATTGTTTCATAGATAGACAGATAGATAGATGACAGATGATCGATAGATTATACACATGATAGAAGACAGGAAGCTAGATAGATGGATGGATAAATAGAGAGGATAGAGAGATAGAAAGAAGGATATATAGAAAGATAGATAGATATACAGACAGACAGAGCGATAGATAGATACAGATACATATCGATTGACACAAAGCTGTTGCTCATAACCAGGAGATGAATGGTGAAATCACATAGCTAAACTACAAACAAAAAGGAAGAATGAAATCCAGTTTACAAAGTGCAGTAAGCAGCCATAAGAAGAAAACAAATCCTACCATTTGCAATAACGTGGATGGAGCTAGACAGTAGTATGTTCAGAAAAATAGGTCAGGCGGAGAAAGACAATATCAAATGATATCACTCATGTGTGGAGTATAACAACAAAGAGAAACTGAAGGAAAAAAACAGCAGGATACTCACAGAACCCGAGAGTTGACTAAAAGTTGCCAAAGGGAAAAGGACTGCACAGGGTGGTTCTGAAGGGAGGGATAAGTGTGGGGAGAAAGATTGGGGGCATTAGGATTACCATGTATATTGCGTGGGGTCGCGCGGGACATGGGGAGTGCTGTACAACACAGAGAAGACTAGTAGAGGTTATATAGCATCTTACTACTCCATGATTGACACCGACAGTACCGGTGTCTTTGAAGGGGTACATGCTGAAGGGGTTTAAAGCATCCAACTATGCTGATGGACAGCGACTTTAAGAGTTTTTTGCTGGTGGACTTGGATAAGGGGGAGCATAGTAAACATAATGTTCTTCACGTGATTGTAGATTAATGATAACAAAAAAAATTTTTTAAGTGCAATAAGGGCACAGCACTGAATCATCAGAATAAAAGGTCAGGCTCTGAGTGCTGCAAACAAAAGACTCAGGGTTAAAAGAACGGATGAAAACTCAAGAAACCTACGTGCTTCCTTACAGGAGACTCACTTGAGATCCAAGGACAAAGACAAACTACAAGCTAAAGGTGTGGGGACAAGTACCCTACACGAGTGAAACTGAAAAACAAACAATCAAACAAATGGATTCTGTTTGAGCCCCCAGAGACAGTCAGTAGAAAATAGCACTATCTGGCCACCGTGAACTCTTTTTGTTTGTTTTCAGCAAGGCCCAGCCATAGATTTAGTGGTGGAGCAACGTCCTTCTCATTTTCTCTCACCTCAACAACTGGGTTGCTGAAATAATAAGAATCTGGGCCTTTGAAATCTGTGGATTTTATGATCTTCACGAATGTGAAGTAATAACCACCTAAAGAGGGAAGTTTGGACACTCAAATAAACATGTCACTCCACAATACACTCTTAGCTCCCAACTGCTCCTGTCTAGAAATTGGTGTTCCTTTTTATTTGACCCTCCATCCTATCAGTGGTGTTCACATAGATGTCCTTCAAACATGGTGGTGAGCAAAGCAACAATTTTACGTTTCTGTCGTCCACAGGCCCAGAGGAAGGATACTTGTGGTCTTCAGGGAGCACTTAGTGAATGAATGTGGCTATATACAGACAGGAAGTGAGAAGGAGATGAAAGAGGACAGAGGATAGAGACACGGGTTCAAGTCCCTGCACAACCATTTCCTGGTTTTGTAGGTACACTCGGCCGACACGACCTGCAAGTGTCTCGGTGAACCCAGTGCTCTCCCTACAGCCTAGTTACCTTGCAGGATTTTTGGAAGCATAATGTAGGAAAGTGACATAGGATATGTGGTTAACAGTTCTGTACACAAGGACAGATGGGCAGACAGAAAGATGATTGATTGATTGATTGATTGACTGATAGACAGACAGATAGATAGATATAGGTTCATATCGATTAACACAAAGCTATTGCTCATAACCATGAGAGCAATGGTTGAAGCACATAGCAAACTACAAACGAAAAAGAAGAATAAAATCCAGTTTAAAAAGTGCAGTAAGCAGCCATAAGAAGAAAACAAATCCTATCATTGGCAATAACTTGGATGGAGCTAGAGGGTATTATGCTCAGTCAAATAGGCCAGTCGGAGAAATACATGTACCAAATGATTTAACTCATGTGTGGAGTACGATAACAAAGAAAAACTGAAGGAAGAAACAGCAGCATATACACAGTACCCGAGAGTGGACTAACAGTTACCAAAGAGAAAGGGACTGGGTAGTGTTTGTGGGAAGGGATTGATAAGGGCGGGGAAAAAGAATGGGGGCATTAGGATTAGCATGAATAATGTGTAGGGTGAAGGGTCATTGGGAGGGCTATACAACACAGAGAAGACAAGTAGTGATTCTAGAGCATCTTACGACACGCTGACGGACAGCGACTGAAACTGGGATTTGGCGAGGACTTGGTGAAGGGGTTAGACTAGTTAACATATTGTTCTGCATGTGATTGTATATTAATGAGAACAAAAAAAAATTCAAAGTGCAGTAAGAGCCTAGATGTCAAATATCAGAATAAAAGTACAGGCTTTCACTGCTCCAATCAAAAGACACATTTTTAGAAGAACTGATGAAAACTCAAGATCACCTAAGTGCTCCCTTACTGGAGACTCACTTGTGATCCAAGGACTCAGACAAACTAAAAGCTGAAGGGGCGGGGTCAGGTACCCTATACAAGTGAATCTTTGAAACAAAGAAACAAATGGATTCTGTTTGAGACCCCAGAGACAGTCACTAGAAAATAGTCCTACCTAGCCACCGTGAATTCCTTTTGTTTGGTATCAGCAGTGCCCAGGTATAGATTTAGTGGTACTGCAATGTCCTTCTCATTTTTCTCACATCAACAAATGAATTGCTGTAAAAATATGCGTCTGGGCTTTTGAAATCACTGGGTTTTATGATATCCACGATTGTAAAGAAGTAATAACCACATAAAGAGGGAAGTTTGGACACTCAATCAAACACGTCTCTCCACAACACACACATTGCTCACAAATGCTCCTGTCTAGAAATAGGTGTTCCTTTTTATTTGTCCCTCCTCCTATCAGTGGTGAACATGCCAATGTCCCTCAAACATGGTGGTGAGTAAAGCACCAAGTATACTTTTCTGTCTACAACAGGCCCAGAGGAAGTATAATTGGGGTCTTCAGTGAGGACTTAGTCAATGAATGTGGCTAAATACAGTTAGCAAGCGAGAAGGAGGTTTAAGAGGACAGAGGACAGAGATACGGGTTCAAGTCCCTGCACCACCATTTACTGGTTTTGTAAGCACACGCGGCTGATTCGATCTGCAATTGTCTCAGTGAGCCCAGTGCTCTCCCTACGGCCTAGTGACCTTGCAATGTTTTTGAAAGCATAATGTAGGGAAGTGACATAGTTAATGTAGTTAACGGTTCTGTACATAAGGATAGATGGACAGACAGAAGATTGTTTCATAGATAGACAGATATATAGATGACAGATGATCGATAGATTATACACATGATAGAAGACAGGAAGCTTGATAGATGGATAGATAAATAGAGAGGATAGAGAGATAGAAAGAAGGATATATAGAAAGATAGATAGATATACAGACAGACAGAGCGATAGATAGATACAGATACATATCGATTGACACAAAGCTGTTGCTCATAACCAGGAGATGAATGGTGAAATCACATAGCTAAACTACAAACAAAAAGGAATAATGAAATCCAGTCTACTATGTGCAGTAAGCAGCCATAAGAAGAAAACAAATCCTACCATTTGCAATGACGTGGATGGAGCTAGACAGTAGTATGTTCAGAAAAATAGGTCAGGCGGAGAAAGACAATATCAAATGATATCACTCATGTGTGGAGTATAACAACAAAGAGAAACTGAAGGAAAAAGACAGCAGGATACTCACAGAACCCGAGAGTTGACTAAAAGTTGCCAAAGGGAAAAGGACTGCACAGGGTGGTTCTGAAGGGAGGGATAAGTGTGGGGAGAAAGATTGGGGGCATTAGGATTACCATGTATATTGCGTGGGTTCGCGCGGGACATGGGGAGTGCTGTACAACACAGAGAAGACTTGTAGAGGTTATATAGCATCTTACTACTCCATGATTGACAGCGACTGTATCGGTGTCTTTGAAGGGGTACATGCTGAAGGGGTTTAAAGCATCCAACTATGCTGATGGACAGCGACTTTAAGAGGTTTTTGCTGGTGGACTTGGATAAGGGGGAGCATACTAAACATAATGTTCTTCACGTGATTGTAGATTAATGATAACAAAAAAAATTTTTTAAGTGCAATAAGGGCACAGCACTGAATCATCAGAATAAAAGGTCAGGCTCTGAGTGCTGCAAACAAAAACACAGGGTTAAAAGAACGGATGAAAACTCAAGAAACCTACGTGCTTCCTTACAGGAGACTCACTTGAGATCCAAGGACAAAGACAAACTACAAGCTGAAGGTGTGGGGACAAGTACCCTACACGAGTGAAACTGAAAAAAAAACAATCAAACAAATGGATTCTGTTTGAGCCCCCAGAGACAGTCAGTAGAAAATAGCACTATCTGGCCACCGTGAACACTTTTTGTTTGTTTTCAGCAAGGCCCAGCCATAGATTTAGTGGTGGAGCAACGTCCTTCTCATTTTCTCTCACCTCAACAACTGGGTTGCTGAAATAATAAGAATCTGGGCCTTTGAAATCTGTGGGTTTTATGATCTTCACGAATGTGAAGTAATAACCACCTAAAGAGGGAAGTTTGGACACTCAAATAAACATGTCACTCCACAATACACTCTTAGCTCCCAACTGCTCCTGTCTAGAAATTGGTGTTCCTTTTTATTTGACCCTCCATCCTATCAGTGGTGTTCACATAGATGTCCTTCAAACATGGTGGTGAGCAAAGCAACAATTTTACGTTTCTGTCGTCCACAGGCCCAGAGGAAGGATACTTGTGGTCTTCAGGGAGCACTTAGTGAATGAATGTGGCTATATACAGACAGGAAGTGAGAAGGAGATGAAAGAGGACAGAGGATAGAGACACGGGTTCAAGTCCCTGCACAACCATTTCCTGGTTTTGTAGGTACACTCGGCCGACACGACCTGCAAGTGTCTCGGTGAACCCAGTGCTCTCCCTACAGCCTAGTTACCTTGCAGGATTTTTGGAAGCATAATGTAGGAAAGTGACATAGGATATGTGGTTACCTGTTCTGTACACAAGGACAGATGGGCAGACAGAAAGATGATTGATTGATTGATTGATTGATAGACAGACAGATAGATAGATATAGGTTCATATCGATTAACACAAAGCTATTGCTCATAACCATGAGAGCAATGGTTGAAGCACATAGCAAACTACAAACGAAAAAGAAGAATAAAATCCAGTTTAAAAAGTGCAGTAAGCTGCCATAAGAAGAAAACAAATCCTATCATTGGCAATAACTTGGATGGAGCTAGAGGGTATTATGCTCAGTCAAATAGGCCAGTCGGAGAAATACATATACCAAATGATTTAACTCATGTGTGGAGTACGATAACAAAGAAAAACTGAAGGAAGAAACAGCAGCATATACACAGTACCCGAGAGTGGACTAACAGTTACCAAAGAGAAAGGGACTGGGTAGTGTTTGTGGGAAGGGATTGATAAGGGCGGGGAAAAAGAATGGGGGCATTAGGATTAGCATGAATAATGTGTAGGGTGAAGGGTCATTGGGAGGGCTATACAACACAGAGAAGACAAGTAGTGATTCTAGAGCATCTTACGACACGCTGACGGACAGCGACTGAAACTGGGATTTGGCGAGGACTTGGTGAAGGGGTTAGACTAGTTAACATATTGTTCTGCATGTGATTGTATATTAATGAGAACAAAAAAAAATTTCAAAGTGCAGTAAGAGCCTAGCTATCAAATATCGGAATAAAAGTACAGGCTTTCACTGCTCCAATCAAAAGACACAGGGTAAGAAGAACTGATGAAAACTCAAGATCACCTAAGTGCTCCCTTACTGGAGACTCACTTGTGATCAAAGGACTCAGACAAACTAAAAGCTGAAGGGGCGGGGTCAGGTACCCTATACAAGTGAATCTTTGAAACAAAGAAACAAATGGATTCTGTTTGAGACCCCAGAGACAGTCACTAGAAAATAGTCCTACCTAGCCACCGTGAATTCCTTTTGTTTGGTATCAGCAGTGCCCAGGTATAGATTTAGTGGTACTGCAATGTCCTTCTCATTTTTCTCACATCAACAAATGAATTGCTCTAATAATATGCGTCTGGGCTTTTGAAATCACTGGGTTTTATGATATCCACGATTGTAAAGAAGTAATAACCACATAAAGAGGGAAGTTTGGACACTCAACCAAACACGTCTCTCCACAACACACACTTTGCTCCCAAATGCTCCTGTCTAGAAATAGGTGTTCCTTTTTATTTGTCCCTCCTCCTATCAGTGGTGAACATGCCAATGTCCCTCAAACATGGTGGTGAGTAAAGCACCAAGTATACTTTTCTGTCTACAACAGGCCCAGAGGAAGTATAATTGGGGTCTTCAGTGAGGACTTAGTCAATGAATGTGGCTAAATACAGTTAGCAAGCGAGAAGGAGGTTTAAGAGGACAGAGGACAGAGATACGGGTTCAAGTCCCTGCACCACCATTTACTGGTTTTGTAAGCACACGCGGCTGATTCGATCTGCAATTGTCTCAGTGAGCCCAGTGCTCTCCCTACGGCCTAGTGACCTTGCAATGTTTTTGAAAGCATAATGTAGGGAAGTGACATAGTTGATGTAGTTAACTGTTCTGTACATAAGGATAGATGGACAGACAGAAGATTGTTTCATAGATAGACAGATAGATAGATGACAGATGATCGATAGATTATACACATGATAGAAGACAGGAAGCTAGATAGATGGATGGATAAATAGAGAGGATAGAGAGATAGAAAGAAGGATATATAGAAAGATAGATAGATATACAGACAGACAGAGCGATAGATAGATACAGATACATATCGATTGACACAAAGCTGTTGCTCATAACCAGGAGATGAATGGTGAAATCACATAGCTAAACTACAAACAAAAAGGAAGAATGAAATCCAGTTTACAAAGTGCAGTAAGCAGCCATAAGAAGAAAACAAATCCTACCATTTGCAATGACGTGGATGGAGCTAGACAGTAGTATGTTCAGAAAAATAGGTCAGGCGGAGAAAGACAATATCAAATGATATCACTCATGTGTGGAGTATAACAACAAAGAGAAACTGAAGGAAAAAAACAGCAGGATACTCACAGAACCCGAGAGTTGACTAAACGTTGCCAAAGGGAAAAGGACTGCACAGGGTGGTTCTGAAGGGAGGGATAAGTGTGGGGAGAAAGATTGGGGGCATTAGGATTACCATGTATATTGCGTGGGGTCGGGCGGGACATGGGGAGAGCTGTACAACACAGAGAAGACTAGTAGAGGTTATATAGCATCTTACTACTCCATGATTGACAGCGACTGTATCGGTGTCTTTGAAGGGGTACATGCTGAAGGGGTTTAAAGCATCCAACTATGCTGATGGACAGCGACTTTAAGAGGTTTTTGCTGGTGGACTTGGATTAGGGGGAGCATACTAAACATAATGTTCTTCACGTGATTGTAGATTAATGATAACAAAAAAAAATTTTTAAGTGCAATAAGGGCACAGCACTGAATCATCAGAATAAAAGGTCAGGCTCTGAGTGCTGCAAGCATAAGACACAGGGTTAAAAGAACGGATGAAAACTCAAGAAACCTACGTGCTTCCTTACAGGAGACTCACTTGAGATCCAAGGACAAAGACAAACTACAAGCTGAAGGTGTGGGGACAAGTACCCTACACGAGTGAAACTGAAAAACAAACAATCAAACAAATGGATTCTGTTTGAGCCCCCAGAGACAGTCAGTAGAAAATAGCACTATCTGGCCACCGTGAACTCTTTTTGTTTGTTTTCAGCAAGGCCCAGCCATAGATTTAGTGGTGGAGCAACGTCCTTCTCATTTTCTCTCACCTCAACAACTGGGTTGCTGAAATAATAAGAATCTGGGCCTTTGAAATCTGTGGGTTTTATGATCTTCACGAATGTGAAGTAATAACCACCTAAAGAGGGAAGTTTGGACACTCAAATAAAAATGTCACTCCACAATACACTCTTAGCTCCCAACTGCTCCTGTCTAGAAATTGGTGTTCCTTTTTATTTGACCCTCCATCCTATCAGTGGTGTTCACATAGATGTCCTTCAAACATGGTGGTGAGCAAAGCAACAATTTTACGTTTCTGTCGTCCACAGGCCCAGAGGAAGGATACTTGTGGTCTTCAGGGAGCACTTAGTGAATGAATGTGGCTATATACAGACAGGAAGTGAGAAGGAGATGAAAGAGGACAGAGGATAGAGACACGGGTTCAAGTCCCTGCACAACCATTTCCTGGTTTTGTAGGTACACTCGGCCGACACGACCTGCAAGTGTCTCGGTGAACCCAGTGCTCTCCCTACAGCCTAGTTACCTTGCAGGATTTTTGGAAGCATAATGTAGGAAAGTGACATAGGATATGTGGTTACCTCTTCTGTACACAAGGACAGATGGGCAGACAGAAAGATGATTGATTGATTGATTGATTGATTGATAGACAGACAGATAGATAGATATAGGTTCATATCGATTAACACAAAGCTATTGCTCATAACCATGAGAGCAATGGTTGAAGCACATAGCAAACTACAAACGAAAAAGAAGAATAAAATCCAGTTTAAAAAGTGCAGTAAGCTGCCATAAGAAGAAAACAAATCCTATCATTGGCAATAACTTGGATGGAGCTAGAGGGTATTATGCTCAGTCAAATAGGCCAGTCGGAGAAATACATATACCAAATGATTTAACTCATGTGTGGAGTACGATAACAAAGAAAAACTGAAGGAAGAAACAGCAGCATATACACAGTACCCGAGAGTGGACTAACAGTTACCAAAGAGAAAGGGACTGGGTAGTGTTTGTGGGAAGGGATTGATAAGGGCGGGGAAAAAGAATGGGGGCATTAGGATTAGCATGAATAATGTGTAGGGTGAAGGGTCATTGGGAGGGCTATACAACACAGAGAAGACAAGTAGTGATTCTAGAGCATCTTACGACACGCTGACGGACAGCGACTGAAACTGGGATTTGGCGAGGACTTGGTGAAGGGGTTAGACTAGTTAACATATTGTTCTGCATGTGATTGTATATTAATGAGAACAAAAAAAAATTTCAAAGTGCAGTAAGAGCCTAGCTATCAAATATCGGAATAAAAGTACAGGCTTTCACTGCTCCAATCAAAAGACACAGGGTAAGAAGAACTGATGAAAACTCAAGATCACCTAAGTGCTCCCTTACTGGAGACTCACTTGTGATCCAAGGACTCAGACAAACTAAAAGCTGAAGGGGCGGGGTCAGGTACCCTATACAAGTGAATCTTTGAAACAAAGAAACAAATGGATTCTGTTTGAGACCCCAGAGACAGTCACTAGAAAATAGTCCTACCTAGCCACCGTGAATTCCTTTTGTTTGGTATCAGCAGTGCCCAGGTATAGATTTAGTGGTACTGCAATGTCCTTCTCATTTTTCTCACATCAACAAATGAATTGCTCTAAAAATATGCGTCTGGGCTTTTGAAATCACTGGGTTTTATGATATCCACGATTGTAAAGAAGTAATAACCACATAAAGAGGGAAGTTTGGACACTCAACCAAACACGTCTCTCCACAACACACACTTTGCTCCCAAATGCTCCTGTCTAGAAATAGGTGTTCCTTTTTATTTGTCCCTCCTCCTATCAGTGGTGAACATGCCAATGTCCCTCAAACATGGTGGTGAGTAAAGCACCAAGTATACTTTTCTGTCTACAACAGGCCCAGAGGAAGTATAATTGGGGTCTTCAGTGAGGACTTAGTCAATGAATGTGGCTAAATACAGTTAGCAAGCGAGAAGGAGGTTTAAGAGGACAGAGGACAGAGATACGGGTTCAAGTCCCTGCACCACCATTTACTGGTTTTGTAAGCACACGCGGCTGATTCGATCTGCAATTGTCTCAGTGAGCCCAGTGCTCTCCCTACGGCCTAGTGACCTTGCAATGTTTTTGAAAGCATAATGTAGTGAAGTGACATAGTTGATGTAGTTAACGGTTCTGTACATAAGGATAGATGGACAGACAGAAAGAAGATTGTTTCATAGATAGACAGATAGATAGATGACAGATGATCGACAGATTATACACATGATAGAAGACAGGAAGCTAGATAGATGGATAGATAAATAGAGAGGATAGAGAGATAGAAAGAAGGATATATAGAAAGATAGATAGATATACAGACAGACAGAGCGATAGATAGATACAGATACATATCGATTGACACAAAGCTGTTGCTCATAACCAGGAGATGAATGGTGAAATCACATAGCTAAACTACAAACAAAAAGGAAGAATGAAATCCAGTTTACAAAGTGCAGTAAGCAGCCATAAGAAGAAAACAAATCCTACCATTTGCAATGACGTGGATGGAGCTAGACAGTAGTATGTTCAGAAAAATAGGTCAGGCGGAGAAAGACAATATCAAATGATATCACTCATGTGTGGAGTATAACAACAAAGAGAAACTGAAGGAAAAAAACAGCAGGATACTCACAGAACCCGAGAGTTGACTAAAAGTTGCCAAAGGGAAAAGGACTGCACAGGGTGGTTCTGAAGGGAGGGATAAGTGTGGGGAGAAAGATTGGGGGCATTAGGATTACCATGTTTATTGCAAGGAGACGCGCGGGACATGGGGAGTGCTGTACAACACAGAGAAGAATAGTAGAGGTTATATAGCATCTTACTACTCCATGATTGACAGCGACTGTATCGGTGTCTTTGAAGGGGTACATGCTGTAGGGGTTTAAAGCATCCAACTATGCTGATGGACAGCGTCTTTAAGAGGTTTTTGCTGGTGGACTTGGATAAGGGGGAGCATAGTAAACATAAAGTTCTTCACGTGATTGTAGATTAATGATAACAAAAAAAATTTTTTAAGTGCAATAAGGGCACAGCACTGAATCATCAGAATAAAAGTTCAGGCTCTGAGTGCTGCAAACAAAAGACACAGGGTTAAAAGAACGGATGAAAACTCAAGAAACCTTCGTGCTTCCTTACAGGAGACTCACTTGAGATCCAAGGACAAAGACAAACTACAAGCTGAAGGTGTGGGGACAAGTAACCTACACGAGTGAAACTGAAAAACAAACAATCAAACAAATGGATTCTGTTTGAGGCCCCAGAGACAGTCAGTAGAAAATAGCACTATCTGGCCACCGTGAACTCTTTTTGTTTGTTTTCAGCAAGGCACAGCCATAGATATAGTGGTGGAATAACGTCCTTCTCATTTTCTCTCACCTCAACAACTGAGTTGCTGAAATAATAATAATCTGGGCCTTTGAAATCTGTGGGTTTTATGATCTTCACGAATGTGAAGTAATAACCACCTAAAGAGGTAAGTTTGGACATTCAAATAAACATGTCATTCCACAATACACTCTTAGCTCCCAACTGCTCCTGTCTAGAAATTGGTGTTCCTTTTTATTTGACCCTCCATCCTATCAGTGGTGTTCACATAGATGTCCTTCAAACATGGTGGTGAGCAAAGCAACAATTTTACGTTTCTGTCGTCCACAGCCCCAGGGGAAGGATACTTGTGGTCTTCAGGGAGCACTTAGTGAATGAATGTGGCTATATACAGACAGGAAGTGAGAAGGAGATGAAAGAGGACAGAGGATAGAGACAAGGGTTCAAGTCCCTGCACAACCATTTCCTGGATTTGTAGGTACACTCGGCCGACACGACCTGCAAGTGTCTCGGTGAACCCAGTACTCTCCCTACAGCCTAGTTACCTTGCAGGATTTTTGGAAGCATAATGTAGTAAAGTGACATAGGATATGTGGTTACCTGTTCTGTACACAAGGACAGATGGGCAGACAGAAAGATGATTGATTGATTGATTGATTGATTGATAGACAGACAGATAGATAGATATAGGTTCATATGGATTAACACAAAGCTATTGCTCAAAACCATGAGAGCAATGGTTGAAGCACATAGCAAACTACAAACGAAAAAGAAGAATAAAATCCAGTTTAAAAAGTGCAGTAAGCAGCCATAAGAAGAAAACAAATCCTATCATTGGCAATAACTTGGATGGAGCTAGAGGGTATTATGCTCAGTCAAATAGGCCAGTCGGAGAAATACATGTACCAAATGATTTAACTCATGTGTGGAGTACGATAACAAAGAAAAACTGAAGGAAGAAACAGCAGCATATACACAGTACCCGAGAGTGGACTAAGAGTTACCAAAGAGAAAGGGACTGGGTAGTTTTTGTGGGAAGGGATTGATAAGGGCGGGAAAAAAGAATGGGGGCAATAAGATTGGCATGAATATTCTCTAGGGTGATTGGTCATTAGGAGGGCTATACAAACACAGAGAAGACAAGTAGTGTTTCTAGAGCATCTTACGACATGCTGACGGACAGCGACTTAAACTGGGATTTGGCGATGACTTGGTGAAGGGATTAGACTAGTAAACATATTGTTCTGCATGTGATTGTATATTAATGAGAATAAAATAAATTTCAAAGTGCTGTAAGAGCCTAGCTATCAAATATCAGAATAAAATTATAGGCTTTCACTGCTCCAATCAAAAGACACAGGGTTAGATGGACGGATGAAAACTTAAGATCACCTAAGTGCTCCCTTACTGGAGACTCACTTGGGATCCAAGGACACAGACAAACTACGAGCTGCAGGGCAGGGGACAGGTAACCTATACATGTGAATCTATGAAACAAAGAAACAAATGGATTCTGTTTGAGTCCCCAGAGACAGTCACTAGAAAATAGTCCTACCAAGCCACCGTGAATTCCTTTTGTTTGGTATCAGCAGTGCCGAGGTATAGATTTAGTGGTACTGCAATGTCCTTCTCATTTTTCTCACATCAACAAATGAATTGCTCTAATAATATGCGTCTGGGCTTTTGAAATCACTGGGTTTTATGATATCCACGATTGTAAGAAGTAATAACCACGTAAAGAGGGAAGTTTGGACACTCAACCAAACACGTCTCACCACAACACACACTTAGCTCCCAAATGCTCCTGTCTAGAAATAGGTGTTCCTTTTTATTTGTCCCTCCTCCGATCAGTGGTGAACATGCCAATGTCCCTCATACATGGTAGTGAGTAAAGCACCAAGTATACTTTTCTATCTACAACAGGCCCAGAGGAAGTATAATTGGGGTCTTCAGTGAGGACTTAGTCAATGAATGTGGCTAAATACAGTTAGCAAGAGACTAGGAGGTTTAAGAGGACAAAGTACAGGGATACGGGTTCAAGTCCCTGCACCACCATTTACTGGTTTTGTAAGCACACGCGGCTGATTCAATCTGCAATTGTCTCAGTGAGCCCAGTGCTCTACCAACGGCCTAGTGACCTTGCAATATTTTTGAAAGCATAATGTAGGGAAGTGACATAGGTGATTTAGTTAACTGTTCTGTACATAAGGATAGATGGACAGACAGAAAGAAGATTGTTTCATAGATAGATAGATAGATGACAGATGATAGATAGATGATACACATGATAGATAGAAGACAGGAAGCTAGATAGATGGATAGATAAATAGAGAGGATAGAGAGATAGATAGAAGGATATATAGAAAGATAGATAGATATACAGACAGACAGACCGATAGATAGATACAGGTACATATCGATTGACACAAAGCTGTTGCTCATAACAAGGAGATGAATGGTGAAATCACATAGCTAAACTACAAACAAAAAGGAAGAATGAAATCCAGTTTACAAAGTGCAGTAAGCAGCCATAAGAAGAAAACAAATCCTACCATTTGCAATGACGTGGATGGAGCTAGACAGTAGTATGTTCAGAAAAATAGGTCAGGCGGAGAAAGACAATATCAAATGATATCACTCATGTGTGGAGTATAACAACAAAGAGAAACTGAAGGAAAAAAACAGCAGGATACTCACAGAACCCGAGAGTTGACTAAAAGTTGCCAAAGGGAAAAGGACTGCACAGGGTGGTTCTGAAGGGAGGGATAAGTGTGGGGAGAAAGATTGGGGGCATTAGGATTACCATGTATATTGCGTAGGGTCGCGCGGGACATGGGGAGTGCTGTACAACACAGAGAAGACTAGTAGAGGTTATATAGCATCTTACTACTCCATGATTGACAGCGACTGTATCGGTGTCTTTGAAAAGGTACATGCTGAAGGGGTTTAAAGCATCCAACTATCCTAATGGACAGCGACTTTAAGAGGTATTTGCTGGTGGACTTGGATAAGGGGGAGCATAGTAAACATAATGTTCTTCACGTGATTGTAGATTAATGATAACAAAAAAAATTTTTTAAGTGCAATAAGGGCACAGCACTGAATCATCAGAATAAAAGGTCAGGCTCTGAGTGCTGCAAACAAAAGACACAGGGTTAAAAGAACGGATGAAAACTCAAGAAACCTACGTGCTTCCTTACAGGACACTCACTTGAGATCCAAGGACAGAGACAAACTACAAGCTGAAGGTGTGGGGACAAGTACCCTACACGAGTGAAACTGAAAAACAAACAATCAAACAAATGGATTCTGTTTGAGCCCCAGAGATAGTCAGTAGAAAATAGCACTATCTGGCCACCGTGAATTCTTTTTGTTTGTTTTCAGCAAGGCCCAGCCATAGATTTAGTGGTGGAGCAACGTCCTTCTCATTTTCTCTCACCTCAACAACTGGGTTGCTGAAATAATAAGAATCTGGGCCTTTGAATTCTGTGGGTTTTATGATCTTCACGAATGTGAAGTAATAACCACCTAAAGAGGGAAGATTGGACACTCAAATAAACATGTCACTCCACAATACACTCTTAGCTCCAAACTGCTCCTGTCTAGAAATTGGTGTTCCTTTTTATTTGACCCTCCATCCTATCAGTGGTGTTCACATAGATGTCCTTCAAACATGGTGGTGAGCAAAGCAACAAGTTTACTTTTCTGTCGACCACAGGCAAAAAGGAAGGTACTTGTGGTCTTCAGGGAGCTCTTAGTGAATGAATGAGGCTAAATACAGACAGGAAGTGAGAAGGAGATGAAAGAGGACAGAGGATAGAGACACGGGTTCAAGTCCCTGCACAAACATTTCCTGGTTTTGTAGGTACACTCGGCCGACATGACCTGCAAGTGTCTCGGTGAACACAGTGCTCTCCCTACAGCCTAGTTACCTTGCAGGAATTTTGGAAGCATAATGTAGGAAAGTGACATAGGATATGTGGTTAACTGTTCTGCACACAAGTACAGATGGGCAGACAGAAAGATGATTGATTGATTGATTGATTGAAAGACAGACAGATAGATAGATATAGGTTCATATCGATAAACACAAAGCTATTGCTCATAATCATGAGAGCAATGGTTGAAGTACATAGCGAATCTACAAACAAAAAAGATGAATGAAATCCAGTTAAAAAGTGCAGTAAGCAGCCATAAGAAGAAAACAATCCTATCATTTGCAATAACGTGGATGGAGCTATAGTGTATTATGCTCAGTCAAATAGGCCAGGCGGAGAAATACATGTACCAAATGATTTCACTCATGTGTGGAGTATGATAACAAAGAAAAACTGAAGGAAAAAACAGTAGCAGACTCACAGAACACGAGAGTGGACTATCAGTTACCAAAGAGAAAAGGACTGGGTAGGGTTTGTGGGAAGGGAGTAATAAGGGTGGGGAAAAAGAGTGGGGGCATTAGGATTAGCATGTATAATGTGTAGAGTGGTGGGTCATGGGTAGGGTTGAACAACACAGAGAAGACAAGTATTGTTTCTACAGCATCTTAGTACATGCTGACAGACAGCGACTGTAACTGGGATTTGAGGGGGACTTGGTGAAGGGGGTTAACTAGTAAACATAATATTCTGCATGTGATTGAATACTAATGAGTACAAAGAAAATTTCCAAGTGCAGTAAGAGAACAGCTCTCAAATATCAGAATAAAACTACAGGCTTTCAGTGCTCCAATCAAAAGACACAGGTTTAGAAAAACTGATGAAAACTCAAGAAAACCTACTTGCTCCCTTACTGGAGACTCACTTGAGATCCAAAGGCACAGACAAAATACAAGCTGAATGGGCGGGGACAGGTATCCTATACAAGTGAATCTGATAAACAAAGAAACAAATGGATTCTGTTTGAGTCCCCAGAGACAGTCACTAGAAAATAGTCCTATCTAGCCTCCGTGAATTCTTTTTGTTTGGTTTCAGCAGTGCCCAGGTATAGAATTAGTGGTACTGAAAAGTCCTTATCATTTTTTCTCACCTCAACAAATGAATTGCTGTAATAATATGCGTCTGGGCTTTTGAAATCAGTGGGTTTTATGATGTTCACGACTGTAAGGATATAATAACCACATAAAGAGGGAAGTTTGGACACTCAAACAAACACGTCTCTCCACAACACACACTTTGCTCCAAAATGATCCTGTCTAGAAATAGGTGTTCCTTTTTATTTGTCCCTCTTCCTTTCAGCGGTGATCACGCCGATGTCCCTCAAACATGGTGGTGAGTAAAAAACCAAGTATACTCTTCTGTCTACAACAGGCCCAGAGGAAGGATACTTGTGGTCTTCAGTGAGCACTTAGTCAATGAATGTGGCTAAATACAGTTAGAAAGCGAGAAGGAGGTATAAGTGGACAGAGGACAGAGATACGGGTTCAAGTCCCTGCAACACCATTTACTGGTTTTGTAAGCACATGAGGCTGAATCGACCTGCAGTTTCTTGTTGAACCCAGTGCTCTCCTTACGGCCTAGTTACCTTGCAAGTTTTTGGAAGCATAATGTAGGGAAGTGACATAGGCTATATTTTTAACTGTTCTGTACATAACGATAGATTTGCATACAAAGAGATGATTGATTCATAGATTGATAGTTAGACAGATGACAGATGAAAGATAGATAGATAGGTACATAGATTGATAGATGAAAGACATCATAGATAGATGATAGGAAGATAGATAGATAGATAGATAGATAGATAGATAGATAGATAGATAGACAGATAGATAGATACATAGATACATAGATAGAGAGACAGACCGTTATATAGATAGTTGCACATACATATCAACTGACACAAAGCTATTGCTCATAACCAGGAGATGAATGGTGAATTCACATAGCTAAACTACAAACAAAAAGGAAGAATGAAATCCATTTTAAAAAGTTCAGCAAGCAGCCTTAAGAAGAAAACAAATACTACCATTTTCAATGACGAGAATGGAGCTAGACGGCAGTATGTTTAGAGAAATAAGCCAGGCGGAGAAAGACAAGTACCAAGTGATTTCACTCATGTGTAGAGTATAACAACAAAGAAAAACTGAAGGAAAAATACAACAGCACACTCACAGAAACCGAGAGTTGACTAAAAGTTACCAAAGGGAAAAGGACTGGGCAGGGTGGGTCTTAAGGGAGGGATAAGTGTGGGGAGAAAGAATTGGAGCATTAGGCTTAGCATGTATATTGCGTGGGGTCGGAGAGGCACGGGGAGTGCTGTAAAACACAGAGAAGACTGGCAGAGATTATATAGCATCTACTGCTCGCTGATGGACAGCGACTGTAATTTTGTCTGTGGGGGGGTACATGGTGAAGGGGTCTACAGCATCCAACTACGCTGATGGACAGCGACTCTAAGAGGTTTTGGGGCAGACTTGCTGAAGGGGAGCATAGAAAACATGTTTTTCACGTGACTGTAGATTAATAATAAGAAAAAATTTTTTTTTTTTTGCTATAAGGGCACAGCTCTGAATCCTCAGAATAAAGGTCATGCTCTGAGTGCTGGAAAAAAAAGACACAGTGTTAAAAGAAGGGATGAAATCTCAAGACACCTATGTGCTTACATACAGGAGACTCACTTGAGATCCAAGGACACAGACAAACTACAAGCCGAAGGTGTGTGGACTAGTACCCTACAGGAGTGAAACTGAAAAACAAACAATTAACAAATTAACTCTGTTTGAGTCCCCATTGACAGTCAGCAGAAAATAGCCCTATCTGGCCACCGTGAATTCTTTTTGTTTGGTTTCAGCAGTTCCCAGCCATAGATTTAGTGGTGCAGCAACATACTTCTCATTTTCTCTCACCTCAACAACTGAGTTGCTGTAATAATTAGCACCTGGTCCTTTGAAATCAGTGGGTTTTATGATCTTCACGAATGTGAATATCTTATAGCCACCTAAAGAGTGAAGTTTGGACACTCAAATAAACATGTCACTCCACAATACACTCTTAGCTCCAAACTGCTCCTGTCTAGAAATTGGTGTTCCTTTTTATTTGACCCTCCATCCTATCAGTGGTGTTCACATAGATGTCCTTCAAACATGGTGGTGAGCAAAGCAACAAGTTTACTTTTCTGTCGACCACAATCAAAAAGGAAGGTACTTGTGGTCTTCAGGGAGCTCTTAGTGAATGAATGAGGCTAAATACAGACAGGAAGTGAGAAGGAGATGAAAGAGGACAGAGGATAGAGACACGGGTTCAAGTCCCTGCACAAACATTTCCTGGTTTTGTAGGTACACTCGGCCGACATGACCTGCAAGTGTCTCGGTGAACACAGTGCTCTCCCTACAGCCTAGTTACCTTGCAGGAATTTTGGAAGCATAATGTAGGAAAGTGACATAGGATATGTGGTTAACTGTTCTGCACACAAGTACAGATGGGCAGACAGAAAGATGATTGATTGATTGATTGATTGAAAGACAGACAGATAGATAGATATAGGTTCATATCGATAAACACAAAGCTATTGCTCATAATCATGAGAGCAATGGTTGAAGTACATAGCGAATCTACAAACAAAAAAGATGAATGAAATCCAGTTAAAAAGTGCAGTAAGCAGCCATAAGAAGAAAACAATCCTATCATTTGCAATAACGTGGATGGAGCTATAGTGTATTATGCTCAGTCAAATAGGCCAGGCGGAGAAATACATGTACCAAATGATTTCACTCATGTGTGGAGTATGATAACAAAGAAAAACTGAAGGAAAAAACAGTAGCAGACTCACAGAACACGAGAGTGGACTATCAGTTACCAAAGAGAAAAGGACTGGGTAGGGTTTGTGGGAAGGGAGTAATAAGGGTGGGGAAAAAGAGTGGGGGCATTAGGATTAGCATGTATAATGTGTAGAGTGGTGGGTCATGGGTAGGGTTGAACAACACAGAGAAGACAAGTATTGTTTCTACAGCATCTTAGTACATGCTGACAGACAGCGACTGTAACTGGGATTTGAGGGGGACTTGGTGAAGGGGGTTAACTAGTAAACATAATATTCTGCATGTGATTGAATACTAATGAGTACAAAGAAAATTTCCAAGTGCAGTAAGAGAACAGCTCTCAAATATCAGAATAAAACTACAGGCTTTCAGTGCTCCAATCAAAAGACACAGGTTTAGAAAAACTGATGAAAACTCAAGAAAACCTACTTGCTCCCTTACTGGAGACTCACTTGAGATCCAAAGGCACAGACAAAATACAAGCTGAATGGGCGGGGACAGGTATCCTATACAAGTGAATCTGATAAACAAAGAAACAAATGGATTCTGTTTGAGTCCCCAGAGACAGTCACTAGAAAATAGTCCTATCTAGCCTCCGTGAATTCTTTTTGTTTGGTTTCAGCAGTGCCCAGGTATAGAATTAGTGGTACTGAAAAGTCCTTATCATTTTTTCTCACCTCAACAAATGAATTGCTGTAATAATATGCGTCTGGGCTTTTGAAATCAGTGGGTTTTATGATGTTCACGACTGTAAGGATATAATAACCACATAAAGAGGGAAGTTTGGACACTCAAACAAACACGTCTCTCCACAACACACACTTTGCTCCAAAATGATCCTGTCTAGAAATAGGTGTTCCTTTTTATTTGTCCCTCTTCCTTTCAGCGGTGATCACGCCGATGTCCCTCAAACATGGTGGTGAGTAAAAAACCAAGTATACTCTTCTGTCTACAACAGGCCCAGAGGAAGGATACTTGTGGTCTTCAGTGAGCACTTAGTCAATGAATGTGGCTAAATACAGTTAGAAAGCGAGAAGGAGGTATAAGTGGACAGAGGACAGAGATACGGGTTCAAGTCCCTGCAACACCATTTACTGGTTTTGTAAGCACATGAGGCTGAATCGACCTGCAGTTTCTTGTTGAACCCAGTGCTCTCCTTACGGCCTAGTTACCTTGCAAGTTTTTGGAAGCATAATGTAGGGAAGTGACATAGGCTATATTTTTAACTGTTCTGTACATAACGATAGATTTGCATACAAACAGATGATTGATTCATAGATTGATAGTTAGACAGATGACAGATGAAAGATAGATAGATAGGTACATAGATTGATAGATGAAAGACATCATAGATAGATGATAGGAAGATAGATAGATAGATAGATAGATAGATAGATAGATAGATAGACAGATAGATAGATACATAGATACATAGATAGAGAGACAGACCGTTATATAGATAGTTGCACATACATATCAACTGACACAAAGCTATTGCTCATAACCAGGAGATGAATGGTGAATTCACATAGCTAAACTACAAACAAAAAGGAAGAATGAAATCCATTTTAAAAAGTTCAGCAAGCAGCCTTAAGAAGAAAACAAATACTACCATTTTCAATGACGAGAATGGAGCTAGACGGCAGTATGTTTAGAGAAATAAGCCAGGCGGAGAAAGACAAGTACCAAGTGATTTCACTCATGTGTAGAGTATAACAACAAAGAAAAACTGAAGGAAAAATACAACAGCACACTCACAGAAACCGAGAGTTGACTAAAAGTTACCAAAGGGAAAAGGACTGGGCAGGGTGGGTCTTAAGGGAGGGATAAGTGTGGGGAGAAAGAATTGGAGCATTAGGCTTAGCATGTATATTGCGTGGGGTCGGAGAGGCACGGGGAGTGCTGTAAAACACAGAGAAGACTGGCAGAGATTATATAGCATCTACTGCTCGCTGATGGACAGCGACTGTAATTTTGTCTGTGGGGGGGTACATGGTGAAGGGGTCTACAGCATCCAACTACGCTGATGGACAGCGACTCTAAGAGGTTTTGGGGCAGACTTGCTGAAGGGGAGCATAGAAAACATGTTTTTCACGTGACTGTAGATTAATAATAAGAAAAAATTTTTTTTTTTTTGCTATAAGGGCACAGCTCTGAATCCTCAGAATAAAGGTCATGCTATGAGTGCTGGAAAAAAAAGACACAGTGTTAAAAGAAGGGATGAAAACTCAAGACACCTATGTGCTTACATACAGGAGACTCACTTGAGATCCAAGGACACAGACAAACTACAAGCCGAAGGTGTGTGGACTAGTACCCTACAGGAGTGAAACTGAAAAACAAACAATTAACAAATTAACTCTGTTTGAGTCCCCATTGACAGTCAGCAGAAAATAGCCCTATCTGGCCACCGTGAATTCTTTTTGTTTGGTTTCAGCAGTTCCCAGCCATAGATTTAGTGGTGCAGCAACATACTTCTCATTTTCTCTCACCTCAACAACTGAGTTGCTGTAATAATTAGCACCTGGGCCTTTGAAATCAGTGGGTTTTATGATCTTCACGAATGTGAATATCTTATAGCCACCTAAAGAGTGAAGTTTGGACACTCAAATAAACATGTCACTCCACAATACACTCTTAGCTCCAAACTGCTCCTGTCTAGAAATTGGTGTTCCTTTTTATTTGACCCTCCATCCTATCAGTGGTGTTCACATAGATGTCCTTCAAACATGGTGGTGAGCAAAGCAACAAGTTTACTTTTCTGTCGACCACAGGCAAAAAGGAAGGTACTTGTGGTCTTCAGGGAGCTCTTAGTGAATGAATGAGGCTAAATACAGACAGGAAGTGAGAAGGAGATGAAAGAGGACAGAGGATAGAGACACGGGTTCAAGTCCCTGCACAAACATTTCCTGGTTTTGTAGGTACACTCGGCCGACATGACCTGCAAGTGTCTCGGTGAACACAGTGCTCTCCCTACAGCCTAGTTACCTTGCAGGAATTTTGGAAGCATAATGTAGGAAAGTGACATAGGATATGTGGTTAACTGTTCTGCACACAAGTACAGATGGGCAGACAGAAAGATGATTGATTGATTGATTGATTGAAAGACAGACAGATAGATAGATATAGGTTCATATCGATAAACACAAAGCTATTGCTCATAATCATGAGAGCAATGGTTGAAGTACATAGCGAATCTACAAACAAAAAAGATGAATGAAATCCAGTTAAAAAGTGCAGTAAGCAGCCATAAGAAGAAAACAATCCTATCATTTGCAATAACGTGGATGGAGCTATAGTGTATTATGCTCAGTCAAATAGGCCAGGCGGAGAAATACATGTACCAAATGATTTCACTCATGTGTGGAGTATGATAACAAAGAAAAACTGAAGGAAAAAACAGTAGCAGACTCACAGAACACGAGAGTGGACTATCAGTTACCAAAGAGAAAAGGACTGGGTAGGGTTTGTGGGAAGGGAGTAATAAGGGTGGGGAAAAAGAGTGGGGGCATTAGGATTAGCATGTATAATGTGTAGAGTGGTGGGTCATGGGTAGGGTTGAACAACACAGAGAAGACAAGTATTGTTTCTACAGCATCTTAGTACATGCTGACAGACAGCGACTGTAACTGGGATTTGAGGGGGACTTGGTGAAGGGGGTTAACTAGTAAACATAATATTCTGCATGTGATTGAATACTAATGAGTAAAAAGAAAATTTCCAAGTGCAGTAAGAGAACAGCTCTCAAATATCAGAATAAAACTACAGGCTTTCAGTGCTCCAATCAAAAGACACAGGTTTAGAAAAACTGATGAAAACTCAAGAAAACCTACTTGCTCCCTTACTGGAGACTCACTTGAGATCCAAAGGCACAGACAAAATACAAGCTGAATGGGCGGGGACAGGTATCCTATACAAGTGAATCTGATAAACAAAGAAACAAATGGATTCTGTTTGAGTCCCCAGAGACAGTCACTAGAAAATAGTCCTATCTAGCCTCCGTGAATTCTTTTTGTTTGGTTTCAGCAGTGCCCAGGTATAGAATTAGTGGTACTGAAAAGTCCTTATCATTTTTTCTCACCTCAACAAATGAATTGCTGTAATAATATGCGTCTGGGCTTTTGAAATCAGTGGGTTTTATGATGTTCACGACTGTAAGGATATAATAACCACATAAAGAGGGAAGTTTGGACACTCAAACAAACACGTCTCTCCACAACACACACTTTGCTCCAAAATGATCCTGTCTAGAAATAGGTGTTCCTTTTTATTTGTCCCTCTTCCTTTCAGCGGTGATCACGCCGATGTCCCTCAAACATGGTGGTGAGTAAAAAACCAAGTATACTCTTCTGTCTACAACAGGCCCAGAGGAAGGATACTTGTGGTCTTCAGTGAGCACTTAGTCAATGAATGTGGCTAAATACAGTTAGAAAGCGAGAAGGAGGTATAAGTGGACAGAGGACAGAGATACGGGTTCAAGTCCCTGCAACACCATTTACTGGTTTTGTAAGCACATGAGGCTGAATCTACCTGCAGTTTCTTGTTGAACCCAGTGCTCTCCTTACGGCCTAGTTACCTTGCAAGTTTTTGGAAGCATAATGTAGGGAAGTGACATAGGCTATATTTTTAACTGTTCTGTACATAACGATAGATTTGCATACAAACAGATGATTGATTCATAGATTGATAGTTAGACAGATGACAGATGAAAGATAGATAGATAGGTACATAGATTGATAGATGAAAGACATCATAGATAGATGATAGGAAGATAGATAGATAGATAGATAGATAGATAGATAGATAGATAGATAGACAGATAGATAGATACATAGATACATAGATAGAGAGACAGACCGTTATATAGATAGTTGCACATACATATCAACTGACACAAAGCTATTGCTCATAACCAGGAGATGAATGGTGAATTCACATAGCTAAACTACAAACAAAAAGGAAGAATGAAATCCATTTTAAAAAGTTCAGCAAGCAGCCTTAAGAAGAAAACAAATACTACCATTTTCAATGACGAGAATGGAGCTAGACGGCAGTATGTTTAGAGAAATAAGCCAGGCGGAGAAAGACAAGTACCAAGTGATTTCACTCATGTGTAGAGTATAACAACAAAGAAAAACTGAAGGAAAAATACAACAGCACACTCACAGAAACCGAGAGTTGACTAAAAGTTACCAAAGGGAAAAGGACTGGGCAGGGTGGGTCTTAAGGGAGGGATAAGTGTGGGGAGAAAGAATTGGAGCATTAGGCTTAGCATGTATATTGCGTGGGGTCGGAGAGGCACGGGGAGTGCTGTAAAACACAGAGAAGACTGGCAGAGATTATATAGCATCTACTGCTCGCTGATGGACAGCGACTGTAATTTTGTCTGTGGGGGGGTACATGGTGAAGGGGTCTACAGCATCCAACTACGCTGATGGACAGCGACTCTAAGAGGTTTTGGGGCAGACTTGCTGAAGGGGAGCATAGAAAACATGTTTTTCACGTGACTGTAGATTAATAATAAGAAAAAATTTTTTTTTTTTTGCTATAAGGGCACAGCTCTGAATCCTCAGAATAAAGGTCATGCTCTGAGTGCTGGAAAAAAAAGACACAGTGTTAAAAGAAGGGATGAAATCTCAAGACACCTATGTGCTTACATACAGGAGACTCACTTGAGATCCAAGGACACAGACAAACTACAAGCCGAAGGTGTGTGGACTAGTACCCTACAGGAGTGAAACTGAAAAACAAACAATTAACAAATTAACTCTGTTTGAGTCCCCATTGACAGTCAGCAGAAAATAGCCCTATCTGGCCACCGTGAATTCTTTTTGTTTGGTTTCAGCAGTTCCCAGCCATAGATTTAGTGGTGCAGCAACATACTTCTCATTTTCTCTCACCTCAACAACTGAGTTGCTGTAATAATTAGCACCTGGTCCTTTGAAATCAGTGGGTTTTATGATCTTCACGAATGTGAATATCTTATAGCCACCTAAAGAGTGAAGTTTGGACACTCAAATAAACATGTCACTCCACAATACACTCTTAGCTCCAAACTGCTCCTGTCTAGAAATTGGTGTTCCTTTTTATTTGACCCTCCATCCTATCAGTGGTGTTCACATAGATGTCCTTCAAACATGGTGGTGAGCAAAGCAACAAGTTTACTTTTCTGTCGACCACAATCAAAAAGGAAGGTACTTGTGGTCTTCAGGGAGCTCTTAGTGAATGAATGAGGCTAAATACAGACAGGAAGTGAGAAGGAGATGAAAGAGGACAGAGGATAGAGACACGGGTTCAAGTCCCTGCACAAACATTTCCTGGTTTTGTAGGTACACTCGGCCGACATGACCTGCAAGTGTCTCGGTGAACACAGTGCTCTCCCTACAGCCTAGTTACCTTGCAGGAATTTTGGAAGCATAATGTAGGAAAGTGACATAGGATATGTGGTTAACTGTTCTGCACACAAGTACAGATGGGCAGACAGAAAGATGATTGATTGATTGATTGATTGAAAGACAGACAGATAGATAGATATAGGTTCATATCGATAAACACAAAGCTATTGCTCATAATCATGAGAGCAATGGTTGAAGTACATAGCGAATCTACAAACAAAAAAGATGAATGAAATCCAGTTAAAAAGTGCAGTAAGCAGCCATAAGAAGAAAACAATCCTATCATTTGCAATAACGTGGATGGAGCTATAGTGTATTATGCTCAGTCAAATAGGCCAGGCGGAGAAATACATGTACCAAATGATTTCACTCATGTGTGGAGTATGATAACAAAGAAAAACTGAAGGAAAAAACAGTAGCAGACTCACAGAACACGAGAGTGGACTATCAGTTACCAAAGAGAAAAGGACTGGGTAGGGTTTGTGGGAAGGGAGTAATAAGGGTGGGGAAAAAGAGTGGGGGCATTAGGATTAGCATGTATAATGTGTAGAGTGGTGGGTCATGGGTAGGGTTGAACAACACAGAGAAGACAAGTATTGTTTCTACAGCATCTTAGTACATGCTGACAGACAGCGACTGTAACTGGGATTTGAGGGGGACTTGGTGAAGGGGGTTAACTAGTAAACATAATATTCTGCATGTGATTGAATACTAATGAGTACAAAGAAAATTTCCAAGTGCAGTAAGAGAACAGCTCTCAAATATCAGAATAAAACTACAGGCTTTCAGTGCTCCAATCAAAAGACACAGGTTTAGAAAAACTGATGAAAACTCAAGAAAACCTACTTGCTCCCTTACTGGAGACTCACTTGAGATCCAAAGGCACAGACAAAATACAAGCTGAATGGGCGGGGACAGGTATCCTATACAAGTGAATCTGATAAACAAAGAAACAAATGGATTCTGTTTGAGTCCCCAGAGACAGTCACTAGAAAATAGTCCTATCTAGCCTCCGTGAATTCTTTTTGTTTGGTTTCAGCAGTGCCCAGGTATAGAATTAGTGGTACTGAAAAGTCCTTATCATTTTTTCTCACCTCAACAAATGAATTGCTGTAATAATATGCGTCTGGGCTTTTGAAATCAGTGGGTTTTATGATGTTCACGACTGTAAGGATATAATAACCACATAAAGAGGGAAGTTTGGACACTCAAACAAACACGTCTCTCCACAACACACACTTTGCTCCAAAATGATCCTGTCTAGAAATAGGTGTTCCTTTTTATTTGTCCCTCTTCCTTTCAGCGGTGATCACGCCGATGTCCCTCAAACATGGTGGTGAGTAAAAAACCAAGTATACTCTTCTGTCTACAACAGGCCCAGAGGAAGGATACTTGTGGTCTTCAGTGAGCACTTAGTCAATGAATGTGGCTAAATACAGTTAGAAAGCGAGAAGGAGGTATAAGTGGACAGAGGACAGAGATACGGGTTCAAGTCCCTGCAACACCATTTACTGGTTTTGTAAGCACATGAGGCTGAATCGACCTGCAGTTTCTTGTTGAACCCAGTGCTCTCCTTACGGCCTAGTTACCTTGCAAGTTTTTGGAAGCATAATGTAGGGAAGTGACATAGGCTATATTTTTAACTGTTCTGTACATAACGATAGATTTGCATACAAACAGATGATTGATTCATAGATTGATAGTTAGACAGATGACAGATGAAAGATAGATAGATAGGTACATAGATTGATAGATGAAAGACATCATAGATAGATGATAGGAAGATAGATAGATAGATAGATAGATAGATAGATAGATAGATAGACAGATAGATAGATACATAGATACATAGATAGAGAGACAGACCGTTATATAGATAGTTGCACATACATATCAACTGACACAAAGCTATTGCTCATAACCAGGAGATGAATGGTGAATTCACATAGCTAAACTACAAACAAAAAGGAAGAATGAAATCCATTTTAAAAAGTTCAGCAAGCAGCCTTAAGAAGAAAACAAATACTACCATTTTCAATGACGAGAATGGAGCTAGACGGCAGTATGTTTAGAGAAATAAGCCAGGCGGAGAAAGACAAGTACCAAGTGATTTCACTCATGTGTAGAGTATAACAACAAAGAAAAACTGAAGGAAAAATACAACAGCACACTCACAGAAACCGAGAGTTGACTAAAAGTTACCAAAGGGAAAAGGACTGGGCAGGGTGGGTCTTAAGGGAGGGATAAGTGTGGGGAGAAAGAATTGGAGCATTAGGCTTAGCATGTATATTGCGTGGGGTCGGAGAGGCACGGGGAGTGCTGTAAAACACAGAGAAGACTGGCAGAGATTATATAGCATCTACTGCTCGCTGATGGACAGCGACTGTAATTTTGTCTGTGGGGGGGTACATGGTGAAGGGGTCTACAGCATCCAACTACGCTGATGGACAGCGACTCTAAGAGGTTTTGGGGCAGACTTGCTGAAGGGGAGCATAGAAAACATGTTTTTCACGTGACTGTAGATTAATAATAAGAAAAAATTTTTTTTTTTTTGCTATAAGGGCACAGCTCTGAATCCTCAGAATAAAGGTCATGCTATGAGTGCTGGAAAAAAAAGACACAGTGTTAAAAGAAGGGATGAAAACTCAAGACACCTATGTGCTTACATACAGGAGACTCACTTGAGATCCAAGGACACAGACAAACTACAAGCCGAAGGTGTGTGGACTAGTACCCTACAGGAGTGAAACTGAAAAACAAACAATTAACAAATTAACTCTGTTTGAGTCCCCATTGACAGTCAGCAGAAAATAGCCCTATCTGGCCACCGTGAATTCTTTTTGTTTGGTTTCAGCAGTTCCCAGCCATAGATTTAGTGGTGCAGCAACATACTTCTCATTTTCTCTCACCTCAACAACTGAGTTGCTGTAATAATTAGCACCTGGGCCTTTGAAATCAGTGGGTTTTATGATCTTCACGAATGTGAATATCTTATAGCCACCTAAAGAGTGAAGTTTGGACACTCAAATAAACATGTCACTCCACAATACACTCTTAGCTCCAAACTGCTCCTGTCTAGAAATTGGTGTTCCTTTTTATTTGACCCTCCATCCTATCAGTGGTGTTCACATAGATGTCCTTCAAACATGGTGGTGAGCAAAGCAACAAGTTTACTTTTCTGTCGACCACAGGCAAAAAGGAAGGTACTTGTGGTCTTCAGGGAGCTCTTAGTGAATGAATGAGGCTAAATACAGACAGGAAGTGAGAAGGAGATGAAAGAGGACAGAGGATAGAGACACGGGTTCAAGTCCCTGCACAAACATTTCCTGGTTTTGTAGGTACACTCGGCCGACATGACCTGCAAGTGTCTCGGTGAACACAGTGCTCTCCCTACAGCCTAGTTACCTTGCAGGAATTTTGGAAGCATAATGTAGGAAAGTGACATAGGATATGTGGTTAACTGTTCTGCACACAAGTACAGATGGGCAGACAGAAAGATGATTGATTGATTGATTGATTGAAAGACAGACAGATAGATAGATATAGGTTCATATCGATAAACACAAAGCTATTGCTCATAATCATGAGAGCAATGGTTGAAGTACATAGCGAATCTACAAACAAAAAAGATGAATGAAATCCAGTTAAAAAGTGCAGTAAGCAGCCATAAGAAGAAAACAATCCTATCATTTGCAATAACGTGGATGGAGCTATAGTGTATTATGCTCAGTCAAATAGGCCAGGCGGAGAAATACATGTACCAAATGATTTCACTCATGTGTGGAGTATGATAACAAAGAAAAACTGAAGGAAAAAACAGTAGCAGACTCACAGAACACGAGAGTGGACTATCAGTTACCAAAGAGAAAAGGACTGGGTAGGGTTTGTGGGAAGGGAGTAATAAGGGTGGGGAAAAAGAGTGGGGGCATTAGGATTAGCATGTATAATGTGTAGAGTGGTGGGTCATGGGTAGGGTTGAACAACACAGAGAAGACAAGTATTGTTTCTACAGCATCTTAGTACATGCTGACAGACAGCGACTGTAACTGGGATTTGAGGGGGACTTGGTGAAGGGGGTTAACTAGTAAACATAATATTCTGCATGTGATTGAATACTAATGAGTAAAAAGAAAATTTCCAAGTGCAGTAAGAGAACAGCTCTCAAATATCAGAATAAAACTACAGGCTTTCAGTGCTCCAATCAAAAGACACAGGTTTAGAAAAACTGATGAAAACTCAAGAAAACCTACTTGCTCCCTTACTGGAGACTCACTTGAGATCCAAAGGCACAGACAAAATACAAGCTGAATGGGCGGGGACAGGTATCCTATACAAGTGAATCTGATAAACAAAGAAACAAATGGATTCTGTTTGAGTCCCCAGAGACAGTCACTAGAAAATAGTCCTATCTAGCCTCCGTGAATTCTTTTTGTTTGGTTTCAGCAGTGCCCAGGTATAGAATTAGTGGTACTGAAAAGTCCTTATCATTTTTTCTCACCTCAACAAATGAATTGCTGTAATAATATGCGTCTGGGCTTTTGAAATCAGTGGGTTTTATGATGTTCACGACTGTAAGGATATAATAACCACATAAAGAGGGAAGTTTGGACACTCAAACAAACACGTCTCTCCACAACACACACTTTGCTCCAAAATGATCCTGTCTAGAAATAGGTGTTCCTTTTTATTTGTCCCTCTTCCTTTCAGCGGTGATCACGCCGATGTCCCTCAAACATGGTGGTGAGTAAAAAACCAAGTATACTCTTCTGTCTACAACAGGCCCAGAGGAAGGATACTTGTGGTCTTCAGTGAGCACTTAGTCAATGAATGTGGCTAAATACAGTTAGAAAGCGAGAAGGAGGTATAAGTGGACAGAGGACAGAGATACGGGTTCAAGTCCCTGCAACACCATTTACTGGTTTTGTAAGCACATGAGGCTGAATCTACCTGCAGTTTCTTGTTGAACCCAGTGCTCTCCTTACGGCCTAGTTACCTTGCAAGTTTTTGGAAGCATAATGTAGGGAAGTGACATAGGCTATATTTTTAACTGTTCTGTACATAACGATAGATTTGCATACAAACAGATGATTGATTCATAGATTGATAGTTAGACAGATGACAGATGAAAGATAGATAGATAGGTACATAGATTGATAGATGAAAGACATCATAGATAGATGATAGGAAGATAGATAGATAGATAGATAGATAGATAGATAGATAGATAGATAGACAGATAGATAGATACATAGATACATAGATAGAGAGACAGACCGTTATATAGATAGTTGCACATACATATCAACTGACACAAAGCTATTGCTCATAACCAGGAGATGAATGGTGAATTCACATAGCTAAACTACAAACAAAAAGGAAGAATGAAATCCATTTTAAAAAGTTCAGCAAGCAGCCTTAAGAAGAAAACAAATACTACCATTTTCAATGACGAGAATGGAGCTAGACGGCAGTATGTTTAGAGAAATAAGCCAGGCGGAGAAAGACAAGTACCAAGTGATTTCACTCATGTGTAGAGTATAACAACAAAGAAAAACTGAAGGAAAAATACAACAGCACACTCACAGAAACCGAGAGTTGACTAAAAGTTACCAAAGGGAAAAGGACTGGGCAGGGTGGGTCTTAAGGGAGGGATAAGTGTGGGGAGAAAGAATTGGAGCATTAGGCTTAGCATGTATATTGCGTGGGGTCGGAGAGGCACGGGGAGTGCTGTAAAACACAGAGAAGACTGGCAGAGATTATATAGCATCTACTGCTCGCTGATGGACAGCGACTGTAATTTTGTCTGTGGGGGGGTACATGGTGAAGGGGTCTACAGCATCCAACTACGCTGATGGACAGCGACTCTAAGAGGTTTTGGGGCAGACTTGCTGAAGGGGAGCATAGAAAACATGTTTTTCACGTGACTGTAGATTAATAATAAGAAAAAATTTTTTTTTTTTTGCTATAAGGGCACAGCTCTGAATCCTCAGAATAAAGGTCATGCTCTGAGTGCTGGAAAAAAAAGACACAGTGTTAAAAGAAGGGATGAAATCTCAAGACACCTATGTGCTTACATACAGGAGACTCACTTGAGATCCAAGGACACAGACAAACTACAAGCCGAAGGTGTGTGGACTAGTACCCTACAGGAGTGAAACTGAAAAACAAACAATTAACAAATTAACTCTGTTTGAGTCCCCATTGACAGTCAGCAGAAAATAGCCCTATCTGGCCAACGTGAATTCTTTTTGTTTGGTTTCAGCAGTTCCCAGCCATAGATTTAGTGGTGCAGCAACATACTTCTCATTTTCTCTCACCTCAACAACTGAGTTGCTGTAATAATTAGCACCTGGGCCTTTGAAATCAGTGGGTTTTATGATCTTCACGAATGTGAATATCTTATAGCCACCTAAAGAGTGAATTTTGGACACTCAAATAAACATGTCACTCCACAATACACTCTTAGCTCCAAACTGCTCCTGTCTAGAAATTGGTGTTCCTTTTTATTTGACCCTCCATCCTATCAGTGGTGTTCACATAGATGTCCTTCAAACATGGTGGTGAGCAAAGCAACAAGTTTACTTTTCTGTCGACCACAATCAAAAAGGAAGGTACTTGTGGTCTTCAGGGAGCTCTTAGTGAATGAATGAGGCTAAATACAGACAGGAAGTGAGAAGGAGATGAAAGAGGACAGAGGATAGAGACACGGGTTCAAGTCCCTGCACAAACATTTCCTGGTTTTGTAGGTACACTCGGCCGACATGACCTGCAAGTGTCTCGGTGAACACAGTGCTCTCCCTACAGCCTAGTTACCTTGCAGGAATTTTGGAAGCATAATGTAGGAAAGTGACATAGGATATGTGGTTAACTGTTCTGCACACAAGTACAGATGGGCAGACAGAAAGATGATTGATTGATTGATTGATTGAAAGACAGACAGATAGATAGATATAGGTTCATATCGATAAACACAAAGCTATTGCTCATAATCATGAGAGCAATGGTTGAAGTACATAGCGAATCTACAAACAAAAAAGATGAATGAAATCCAGTTAAAAAGTGCAGTAAGCAGCCATAAGAAGAAAACAATCCTATCATTTGCAATAACGTGGATGGAGCTATAGTGTATTATGCTCAGTCAAATAGGCCAGGCGGAGAAATACATGTACCAAATGATTTCACTCATGTGTGGAGTATGATAACAAAGAAAAACTGAAGGAAAAAACAGTAGCAGACTCACAGAACACGAGAGTGGACTATCAGTTACCAAAGAGAAAAGGACTGGGTAGGGTTTGTGGGAAGGGAGTAATAAGGGTGGGGAAAAAGAGTGGGGGCATTAGGATTAGCATGTATAATGTGTAGAGTGGTGGGTCATGGGTAGGGTTGAACAACACAGAGAAGACAAGTATTGTTTCTACAGCATCTTAGTACATGCTGACAGACAGCGACTGTAACTGGGATTTGAGGGGGACTTGGTGAAGGGGGTTAACTAGTAAACATAATATTCTGCATGTGATTGAATACTAATGAGTACAAAGAAAATTTCCAAGTGCAGTAAGAGAACAGCTCTCAAATATCAGAATAAAACTACAGGCTTTCAGTGCTCCAATCAAAAGACACAGGTTTAGAAAAACTGATGAAAACTCAAGAAAACCTACTTGCTCCCTTACTGGAGACTCACTTGAGATCCAAAGGCACAGACAAAATACAAGCTGAATGGGCGGGGACAGGTATCCTATACAAGTGAATCTGATAAACAAAGAAACAAATGGATTCTGTTTGAGTCCCCAGAGACAGTCACTAGAAAATAGTCCTATCTAGCCTCCGTGAATTCTTTTTGTTTGGTTTCAGCAGTGCCCAGGTATAGAATTAGTGGTACTGAAAAGTCCTTATCATTTTTTCTCACCTCAACAAATGAATTGCTGTAATAATATGCGTCTGGGCTTTTGAAATCAGTGGGTTTTATGATGTTCACGACTGTAAGGATATAATAACCACATAAAGAGGGAAGTTTGGACACTCAAACAAACACGTCTCTCCACAACACACACTTTGCTCCAAAATGATCCTGTCTAGAAATAGGTGTTCCTTTTTATTTGTCCCTCTTCCTTTCAGCGGTGATCACGCCGATGTCCCTCAAACATGGTGGTGAGTAAAAAACCAAGTATACTCTTCTGTCTACAACAGGCCCAGAGGAAGGATACTTGTGGTCTTCAGTGAGCACTTAGTCAATGAATGTGGCTAAATACAGTTAGAAAGCGAGAAGGAGGTATAAGTGGACAGAGGACAGAGATACGGGTTCAAGTCCCTGCAACACCATTTACTGGTTTTGTAAGCACATGAGGCTGAATCGACCTGCAGTTTCTTGTTGAACCCAGTGCTCTCCTTACGGCCTAGTTACCTTGCAAGTTTTTGGAAGCATAATGTAGGGAAGTGACATAGGCTATATTTTTAACTGTTCTGTACATAACGATAGATTTGCATACAAACAGATGATTGATTCATAGATTGATAGTTAGACAGATGACAGATGAAAGATAGATAGATAGGTACATAGATTGATAGATGAAAGACATCATAGATAGATGATAGGAAGATAGATAGATAGATAGATAGATAGATAGATAGATAGACAGATAGATAGATACATAGATACATAGATAGAGAGACAGACCGTTATATAGATAGTTGCACATACATATCAACTGACACAAAGCTATTGCTCATAACCAGGAGATGAATGGTGAATTCACATAGCTAAACTACAAACAAAAAGGAAGAATGAAATCCATTTTAAAAAGTTCAGCAAGCAGCCTTAAGAAGAAAACAAATACTACCATTTTCAATGACGAGAATGGAGCTAGACGGCAGTATGTTTAGAGAAATAAGCCAGGCGGAGAAAGACAAGTGCCAAGTGATTTCACTCATGTGTATAGTATAACAACAAAGAAAAACTGAAGGAAAAATACAACAGCACACTCACAGAAACCGAGAGTTGACTAAAAGTTACCAAAGGGAAAAGGACTGGGCAGGGTGGGTCTTAAGGGAGGGATAAGTGTGGGGAGAAAGAATTGGAGCATTAGGCTTAGCATGTATATTGCGTGGGGTCGGAGAGGCACGGGGAGTGCTGTAAAACACAGAGAAGACTGGCAGAGATTATATAGCATCTACTGCTCGCTGATGGACAGCGACTGTAATTTTGTCTGTGGGGGGGTACATGGTGAAGGGGTCTACAGCATCCAACTACGCTGATGGACAGCGACTCTAAGAGGTTTTGGGGCAGACTTGCTGAAGGGGAGCATAGAAAACATGTTTTTCACGTGACTGTAGATTAATAATAAGAAAAAATTTTTTTTTTTTTGCTATAAGGGCACAGCTCTGAATCCTCAGAATAAAGGTCATGCTCTGAGTGCTGGAAAAAAAAGACACAGTGTTAAAAGAAGGGATGAAAACTCATGACACCTATGTGCTTACATACAGGAGACTCACTTGAGATCCAAGGACACAGACAAACTACAAGCCGAAGGTGTGTGGACTAGTACCCTACAGGAGTGAAACTGAAAAACAAACAATTAACAAATTAACTCTGTTTGAGTCCCCATTGACAGTCAGCAGAAAATAGCCCTATCTGGCCACCGTGAATTCTTTTTGTTTGGTTTCAGCAGTTCCCAGCCATAGATTTAGTGGTGCAGCAACATACTTCTCATTTTCTCTCACCTCAACAACTGAGTTGCTGTAATAATTAGCACCTGGGCCTTTGAAATCAGTGGGTTTTATGATCTTCACGAATGTGAATATCTTATAGCCACCTAAAGAGTGAAGTTTGGACACTCAAATAAACATGTCACTCCACAATACACTCTTAGCTCCAAACTGCTCCTGTCTAGAAATTGGTGTTCCTTTTTATTTGACCCTCCATCCTATCAGTGGTGTTCACATAGATGTCCTTCAAACATGGTGGTGAGCAAAGCAACAAGTTTACTTTTCTGTCGACCACAATCAAAAAGGAAGGTACTTGTGGTCTTCAGGGAGCTCTTAGTGAATGAATGAGGCTAAATACAGACAGGAAGTGAGAAGGAGATGAAAGAGGACAGAGGATAGAGACACGGGTTCAAGTCCCTGCACAAACATTTCCTGGTTTTGTAGGTACACTCGGCCGACATGACCTGCAAGTGTCTCGGTGAACACAGTGCTCTCCCTACAGCCTAGTTACCTTGCAGGAATTTTGGAAGCATAATGTAGGAAAGTGACATAGGATATGTGGTTAACTGTTCTGCACACAAGTACAGATGGGCAGACAGAAAGATGATTGATTGATTGATTGATTGAAAGACAGACAGATAGATAGATATAGGTTCATATCGATAAACACAAAGCTATTGCTCATAATCATGAGAGCAATGGTTGAAGTACATAGCGAATCTACAAACAAAAAAGATGAATGAAATCCAGTTAAAAAGTGCAGTAAGCAGCCATAAGAAGAAAACAATCCTATCATTTGCAATAACGTGGATGGAGCTATAGTGTATTATGCTCAGTCAAATAGGCCAGGCGGAGAAATACATGTACCAAATGATTTCACTCATGTGTGGAGTATGATAACAAAGAAAAACTGAAGGAAAAAACAGTAGCAGACTCACAGAACACGAGAGTGGACTATCAGTTACCAAAGAGAAAAGGACTGGGTAGGGTTTGTGGGAAGGGAGTAATAAGGGTGGGGAAAAAGAGTGGGGGCATTAGGATTAGCATGTATAATGTGTAGAGTGGTGGGTCATGGGTAGGGTTGAACAACACAGAGAAGACAAGTATTGTTTCTACAGCATCTTAGTACATGCTGACAGACAGCGACTGTAACTGGGATTTGAGGGGGACTTGGTGAAGGGGGTTAACTAGTAAACATAATATTCTGCATGTGATTGAATACTAATGAGTACAAAGAAAATTTCCAAGTGCAGTAAGAGAACAGCTCTCAAATATCAGAATAAAACTACAGGCTTTCAGTGCTCCAATCAAAAGACACAGGTTTAGAAAAACTGATGAAAACTCAAGAAAACCTACTTGCTCCCTTACTGGAGACTCACTTGAGATCCAAAGTCACAGACAAAATACAAGCTGAATGGGCGGGGACAGGTATCCTATACAAGTGAATCTGATAAACAAAGAAACAAATGGATTCTGTTTGAGTCCCCAGAGACAGTCACTAGAAAATAGTCCTATCTAGCCTCCGTGAATTCTTTTTGTTTGGTTTCAGCAGTGCCCAGGTATAGAATTAGTGGTACTGAAAAGTCCTTATCATTTTTTCTCACCTCAACAAATGAATTGCTGTAATAATATGCGTCTGGGCTTTTGAAATCAGTGGGTTTTATGATGTTCACGACTGTAAGGATATAATAACCACATAAAGAGGGAAGTTTGGACACTCAAACAAACACGTCTCTCCACAACACACACTTTGCTCCAAAATGATCCTGTCTAGAAATAGGTGTTCCTTTTTATTTGTCCCTCTTCCTTTCAGCGGTGATCACGCCGATGTCCCTCAAACATGGTGGTGAGTAAAAAACCAAGTATACTCTTCTGTCTACAACAGGCCCAGAGGAAGGATACTTGTGGTCTTCAGTGAGCACTTAGTCAATGAATGTGGCTAAATACAGTTAGAAAGCGAGAAGGAGGTATAAGTGGACAGAGGACAGAGATACGGGTTCAAGTCCCTGCAACACCATTTACTGGTTTTGTAAGCACATGAGGCTGAATCGACCTGCAGTTTCTTGTTGAACCCAGTGCTCTCCTTACGGCCTAGTTACCTTGCAAGTTTTTGGAAGCATAATGTAGGGAAGTGACATAGGCTATATTTTTAACTGTTCTGTACATAACGATAGATTTGCATACAAACAGATGATTGATTCATAGATTGATAGTTAGACAGATGACAGATGAAAGATAGATAGATAGGTACATAGATTGATAGATGAAAGACATCATAGATAGATGATAGGAAGATAGATAGACAGATAGATAGATAGATAGATAGATAGATAGACAGATAGATAGATACATAGATACATAGATAGAGAGACAGACCGTTATATAGATAGTTGCACATACATATCAACTGACACAAAGCTATTGCTCATAACCAGGAGATGAATGGTGAATTCACATAGCTAAACTACAAACAAAAAGGAAGAATGAAATCCATTTTAAAAAGTTCAGCAAGCAGCCTTAAGAAGAAAACAAATACTACCATTTTCAATGACGAGAATGGAGCTAGACGGCAGTATGTTTAGAGAAATAAGCCAGGCGGAGAAAGACAAGTGCCAAGTGATTTCACTCATGTGTAGAGTATAACAACAAAGAAAAACTGAAGGAAAAATACAACAGCACACTCACAGAAACCGAGAGTTGACTAAAAGTTACCAAAGGGAAAAGGACTGGGCAGGGTGGGTCTTAAGGGAGGGATAAGTGTGGGGAGAAAGAATTGGAGCATTAGGCTTAGCATGTATATTGCGTGGGGTCGGAGAGGCACGGGGAGTGCTGTAAAACACAGAGAAGACTGGCAGAGATTATATAGCATCTACTGCTCGCTGATGGACAGCGACTGTAATTTTGTCTGTGGGGGGGTACATGGTGAAGGGGTCTACAGCATCCAACTACGCTGATGGACAGCGACTCTAAGAGGTTTTGGGGCAGACTTGCTGAAGGGGAGCATAGAAAACATGTTTTTCACGTGACTGTAGATTAATAATAAGAAAAATTTTTTTTTTTTTTGCTATAAGGGCACAGCTCTGAATCCTCAGAATAAAGGTCATGCTCTGAGTGCTGGAAAAAAAAGACACAGTGTTAAAAGAAGGGATGAAAACTCAAGACACCTATGTGCTTACATACAGGAGACTCACTTGAGATCCAAGGACACAGACAAACTACAAGCCGAAGGTGTGTGGACTAGTACCCTACAGGAGTGAAACTGAAAAACAAACAATTAACAAATTAACTCTGTTTGAGTCCCCATTGACAGTCAGCAGAAAATAGCCCTATCTGGCCACCGTGAATTCTTTTTGTTTGGTTTCAGCAGTTCCCAGCCATAGATTTAGTGGTGCAGCAACATACTTCTCATTTTCTCTCACCTCAACAACTGAGTTGCTGTAATAATTAGCACCTGGGCCTTTGAAATCAGTGGGTTTTATGATCTTCACGAATGTGAATATCTTATAGCCACCTAAAGAGTGAAGTTTGGACACTCAAATAAACATGTCACTCCACAATACACTCTTAGCTCCAAACTGCTCCTGTCTAGAAATTGGTGTTCCTTTTTATTTGACCCTCCATCCTATCAGTGGTGTTCACATAGATGTCCTTCAAACATGGTGGTGAGCAAAGCAACAAGTTTACTTTTCTGTCGACCACAATCAAAAAGGAAGGTACTTGTGGTCTTCAGGGAGCTCTTAGTGAATGAATGAGGCTAAATACAGACAGGAAGTGAGAAGGAGATGAAAGAGGACAGAGGATAGAGACACGGGTTCAAGTCCCTGCACAAACATTTCCTGGTTTTGTAGGTACACTCGGCCGACATGACCTGCAAGTGTCTCGGTGAACACAGTGCTCTCCCTACAGCCTAGTTACCTTGCAGGAATTTTGGAAGCATAATGTAGGAAAGTGACATAGGATATGTGGTTAACTGTTCTGCACACAAGTACAGATGGGCAGACAGAAAGATGATTGATTGATTGATTGATTGAAAGACAGACAGATAGATAGATATAGGTTCATATCGATAAACACAAAGCTATTGCTCATAATCATGAGAGCAATGGTTGAAGTACATAGCGAATCTACAAACAAAAAAGATGAATGAAATCCAGTTAAAAAGTGCAGTAAGCAGCCATAAGAAGAAAACAATCCTATCATTTGCAATAACGTGGATGGAGCTATAGTGTATTATGCTCAGTCAAATAGGCCAGGCGGAGAAATACATGTACCAAATGATTTCACTCATGTGTGGAGTATGATAACAAAGAAAAACTGAAGGAAAAAACAGTAGCAGACTCACAGAACACGAGAGTGGACTATCAGTTACCAAAGAGAAAAGGACTGGGTAGGGTTTGTGGGAAGGGAGTAATAAGGGTGGGGAAAAAGAGTGGGGGCATTAGGATTAGCATGTATAATGTGTAGAGTGGTGGGTCATGGGTAGGGTTGAACAACACAGAGAAGACAAGTATTGTTTCTACAGCATCTTAGTACATGCTGACAGACAGCGACTGTAACTGGGATTTGAGGGGGACTTGGTGAAGGGGGTTAACTAGTAAACATAATATTCTGCATGTGATTGAATACTAATGAGTAAAAGGAAAATTTCCAAGTGCAGTAAGAGAACAGCTCTCAAATATCAGAATAAAACTACAGGCTTTCAGTGCTCCAATCAAAAGACACAGGTTTAGAAAAACTGATGAAAACTCAAGAAAACCTACTTGCTCCCTTACTGGAGACTCACTTGAGATCCAAAGGCACAGACAAAATACAAGCTGAATGGGCGGGGACAGGTATCCTATACAAGTGAATCTGATAAACAAAGAAACAAATGGATTCTGTTTGAGTCCCCAGAGACAGTCACTAGAAAATAGTCCTATCTAGCCTCCGTGAATTCTTTTTGTTTGGTTTCAGCAGTGCCCAGGTATAGAATTAGTGGTACTGAAAAGTCCTTATCATTTTTTCTCACCTCAACAAATGAATTGCTGTAATAATATGCGTCTGGGCTTTTGAAATCAGTGGGTTTTATGATGTTCACGACTGTAAGGATATAATAACCACATAAAGAGGGAAGTTTGGACACTCAAACAAACACGTCTCTCCACAACACACACTTTGCTCCAAAATGATCCTGTCTAGAAATAGGTGTTCCTTTTTATTTGTCCCTCTTCCTTTCAGCGGTGATCACGCCGATGTCCCTCAAACATGGTGGTGAGTAAAAAACCAAGTATACTCTTCTGTCTACAACAGGCCCAGAGGAAGGATACTTGTGGTCTTCAGTGAGCACTTAGTCAATGAATGTGGCTAAATACAGTTAGAAAGCGAGAAGGAGGTATAAGTGGACAGAGGACAGAGATACGGGTTCAAGTCCCTGCAACACCATTTACTGGTTTTGTAAGCACATGAGGCTGAATCGACCTGCAGTTTCTTGTTGAACCCAGTGCTCTCCTTACGGCCTAGTTACCTTGCAAGTTTTTGGAAGCATAATGTAGGGAAGTGACATAGGCTATATTTTTAACTGTTCTGTACATAACGATAGATTTGCATACAAACAGATGATTGATTCATAGATTGATAGTTAGACAGATGACAGATGAAAGATAGATAGATAGGTACATAGATTGATAGATGAAAGACATCATAGATAGATGATAGGAAGATAGATAGATAGATAGATAGATAGATAGATAGATAGACAGATAGATAGATACATAGATACATAGATAGAGAGACAGACCGTTATATAGATAGTTGCACATACATATCAACTGACACAAAGCTATTGCTCATAACCAGGAGATGAATGGTGAATTCACATAGCTAAACTACAAACAAAAAGGAAGAATGAAATCCATTTTAAAAAGTTCAGCAAGCAGCCTTAAGAAGAAAACAAATACTACCATTTTCAATGACGAGAATGGAGCTAGACGGCAGTATGTTTAGAGAAATAAGCCAGGCGGAGAAAGACAAGTGCCAAGTGATTTCACTCATGTGTATAGTATAACAACAAAGAAAAACTGAAGGAAAAATACAACAGCACACTCACAGAAACCGAGAGTTGACTAAAAGTTACCAAAGGGAAAAGGACTGGGCAGGGTGGGTCTTAAGGGAGGGATAAGTGTGGGGAGAAAGAATTGGAGCATTAGGCTTAGCATGTATATTGCGTGGGGTCGGAGAGGCACGGGGAGTGCTGTAAAACACAGAGAAGACTGGCAGAGATTATATAGCATCTACTGCTCGCTGATGGACAGCGACTGTAATTTTGTCTGTGGGGGGGTACATGGTGAAGGGGTCTACAGCATCCAACTACGCTGATGGACAGCGACTCTAAGAGGTTTTGGGGCAGACTTGCTGAAGGGGAGCATAGAAAACATGTTTTTCACGTGAGTGTAGATTAATAATAAGAAAAAATTTTTTTTTTTTTGCTATAAGGGCACAGCTCTGAATCCTCAGAATAAAGGTCATGCTCTGAGTGCTGGAAAAAAAAGACACAGTGTTAAAAGAAGGGATGAAAACTCATGACACCTATGTGCTTACATACAGGAGACTCACTTGAGATCCAAGGACACAGACAAACTACAAGCCGAAGGTGTGTGGACTAGTACCCTACAGGAGTGAAACTGAAAAACAAACAATTAACAAATTAACTCTGTTTGAGTCCCCATTGACAGTCAGCAGAAAATAGCCCTATCTGGCCACCGTGAATTCTTTTTGTTTGGTTTCAGCAGTTCCCAGCCATAGATTTAGTGGTGCAGCAACATACTTCTCATTTTCTCTCACCTCAACAACTGAGTTGCTGTAATAATTAGCACCTGGGCCTTTGAAATCAGTGGGTTTTATGATCTTCACGAATGTGAATATCTTATAGCCACCTAAAGAGTGAAGTTTGGACACTCAAATAAACATGTCACTCCACAATACACTCTTAGCTCCAAACTGCTCCTGTCTAGAAATTGGTGTTCCTTTTTATTTGACCCTCCATCCTATCAGTGGTGTTCACATAGATGTCCTTCAAACATGGTGGTGAGCAAAGCAACAAGTTTACTTTTCTGTCGACCACAATCAAAAAGGAAGGTACTTGTGGTCTTCAGGGAGCTCTTAGTGAATGAATGAGGCTAAATACAGACAGGAAGTGAGAAGGAGATGAAAGAGGACAGAGGATAGAGACACGGGTTCAAGTCCCTGCACAAACATTTCCTGGTTTTGTAGGTACACTCGGCCGACATGACCTGCAAGTGTCTCGGTGAACACAGTGCTCTCCCTACAGCCTAGTTACCTTGCAGGAATTTTGGAAGCATAATGTAGGAAAGTGACATAGGATATGTGGTTAACTGTTCTGCACACAAGTACAGATGGGCAGACAGAAAGATGATTGATTGATTGATTGATTGAAAGACAGACAGATAGATAGATATAGGTTCATATCGATAAACACAAAGCTATTGCTCATAATCATGAGAGCAATGGTTGAAGTACATAGCGAATCTACAAACAAAAAAGATGAATGAAATCCAGTTAAAAAGTGCAGTAAGCAGCCATAAGAAGAAAACAATCCTATCATTTGCAATAACGTGGATGGAGCTATAGTGTATTATGCTCAGTCAAATAGGCCAGGCGGAGAAATACATGTACCAAATGATTTCACTCATGTGTGGAGTATGATAACAAAGAAAAACTGAAGGAAAAAACAGTAGCAGACTCACAGAACACGAGAGTGGACTATCAGTTACCAAAGAGAAAAGGACTGGGTAGGGTTTGTGGGAAGGGAGTAATAAGGGTGGGGAAAAAGAGTGGGGGCATTAGGATTAGCATGTATAATGTGTAGAGTGGTGGGTCATGGGTAGGGTTGAACAACACAGAGAAGACAAGTATTGTTTCTACAGCATCTTAGTACATGCTGACAGACAGCGACTGTAACTGGGATTTGAGGGGGACTTGGTGAAGGGGGTTAACTAGTAAACATAATATTCTGCATGTGATTGAATACTAATGAGTAAAAGGAAAATTTCCAAGTGCAGTAAGAGAACAGCTCTCAAATATCAGAATAAAACTACAGGCTTTCAGTGCTCCAATCAAAAGACACAGGTTTAGAAAAACTGATGAAAACTCAAGAAAACCTACTTGCTCCCTTACTGGAGACTCACTTGAGATCCAAAGGCACAGACAAAATACAAGCTGAATGGGCGGGGACAGGTATCCTATACAAGTGAATCTGATAAACAAAGAAACAAATGGATTCTGTTTGAGTCCCCAGAGACAGTCACTAGAAAATAGTCCTATCTAGCCTCCGTGAATTCTTTTTGTTTGGTTTCAGCAGTGCCCAGGTATAGAATTAGTGGTACTGAAAAGTCCTTATCATTTTTTCTCACCTCAACAAATGAATTGCTGTAATAATATGCGTCTGGGCTTTTGAAATCAGTGGGTTTTATGATGTTCACGACTGTAAGGATATAATAACCACATAAAGAGGGAAGTTTGGACACTCAAACAAACACGTCTCTCCACAACACACACTTTGCTCCAAAATGATCCTGTCTAGAAATAGGTGTTCCTTTTTATTTGTCCCTCTTCCTTTCAGCGGTGATCACGCCGATGTCCCTCAAACATGGTGGTGAGTAAAAAACCAAGTATACTCTTCTGTCTACAACAGGCCCAGAGGAAGGATACTTGTGGTCTTCAGTGAGCACTTAGTCAATGAATGTGGCTAAATACAGTTAGAAAGCGAGAAGGAGGTATAAGTGGACAGAGGACAGAGATACGGGTTCAAGTCCCTGCAACACCATTTACTGGTTTTGTAAGCACATGAGGCTGAATCGACCTGCAGTTTCTTGTTGAACCCAGTGCTCTCCTTACGGCCTAGTTACCTTGCAAGTTTTTGGAAGCATAATGTAGGGAAGTGACATAGGCTATATTTTTAACTGTTCTGTACATAACGATAGATTTGCATACAAACAGATGATTGATTCATAGATTGATAGTTAGACAGATGACAGATGAAAGATAGATAGATAGGTACATAGATTGATAGATGAAAGACATCATAGATAGATGATAGGAAGATAGATAGACAGATAGATAGATAGATAGATAGATAGATAGATAGACAGATAGATAGATACATAGATACATAGATAGAGAGACAGACCGTTATATAGATAGTTGCACATACATATCAACTGACACAAAGCTATTGCTCATAACCAGGAGATGAATGGTGAATTCACATAGCTAAACTACAAACAAAAAGGAAGAATGAAATCCATTTTAAAAAGTTCAGCAAGCAGCCTTAAGAAGAAAACAAATACTACCATTTTCAATGACGAGAATGGAGCTAGACGGCAGTATGTTTAGAGAAATAAGCCAGGCGGAGAAAGACAAGTGCCAAGTGATTTCACTCATGTGTAGAGTATAACAACAAAGAAAAACTGAAGGAAAAATACAACAGCACACTCACAGAAACCGAGAGTTGACTAAAAGTTACCAAAGGGAAAAGGACTGGGCAGGGTGGGTCTTAAGGGAGGGATAAGTGTGGGGAGAAAGAATTGGAGCATTAGGCTTAGCATGTATATTGCGTGGGGTCGGAGAGGCACGGGGAGTGCTGTAAAACACAGAGAAGACTGGCAGAGATTATATAGCATCTACTGCTCGCTGATGGACAGCGACTGTAATTTTGTCTGTGGGGGGGTACATGGTGAAGGGGTCTACAGCATCCAACTACGCTGATGGACAGCGACTCTAAGAGGTTTTGGGGCAGACTTGCTGAAGGGGAGCATAGAAAACATGTTTTTCACGTGACTGTAGATTAATAATAAGAAAAAATTTTTTTTTTTTTGCTATAAGGGCACAGCTCTGAATCCTCAGAATAAAGGTCATGCTCTGAGTGCTGGAAAAAAAAGACACAGTGTTAAAAGAAGGGATGAAAACTCAAGACACCTATGTGCTTACATACAGGAGACTCACTTGAGATCCAAGGACACAGACAAACTACAAGCCGAAGGTGTGTGGACTAGTACCCTACAGGAGTGAAACTGAAAAACAAACAATTAACAAATTAACTCTGTTTGAGTCCCCATTGACAGTCAGCAGAAAATAGCCCTATCTGGCCACCGTGAATTCTTTTTGTTTGGTTTCAGCAGTTCCCAGCCATAGATTTAGTGGTGCAGCAACATACTTCTCATTTTCTCTCACCTCAACAACTGAGTTGCTGTAATAATTAGCACCTGGGCCTTTGAAATCAGTGGGTTTTATGATCTTCACGAATGTGAATATCTTATAGCCACCTAAAGAGTGAAGTTTGGACACTCAAATAAACATGTCACTCCACAATACACTCTTAGCTCCAAACTGCTCCTGTCTAGAAATTGGTGTTCCTTTTTATTTGACCCTCCATCCTATCAGTGGTGTTCACATAGATGTCCTTCAAACATGGTGGTGAGCAAAGCAACAAGTTTACTTTTCTGTCGACCACAATCAAAAAGGAAGGTACTTGTGGTCTTCAGGGAGCTCTTAGTGAATGAATGAGGCTAAATACAGACAGGAAGTGAGAAGGAGATGAAAGAGGACAGAGGATAGAGACACGGGTTCAAGTCCCTGCACAAACATTTCCTGGTTTTGTAGGTACACTCGGCCGACATGACCTGCAAGTGTCTCGGTGAACACAGTGCTCTCCCTACAGCCTAGTTACCTTGCAGGAATTTTGGAAGCATAATGTAGGAAAGTGACATAGGATATGTGGTTAACTGTTCTGCACACAAGTACAGATGGGCAGACAGAAAGATGATTGATTGATTGATTGATTGAAAGACAGACAGATAGATATAGGTTCATATCGATAAACACAAAGCTATTGCTCATAATCATGAGAGCAATGGTTGAAGTACATAGCGAATCTACAAACAAAAAAGATGAATGAAATCCAGTTAAAAAGTGCAGTAAGCAGCCATAAGAAGAAAACAATCCTATCATTTGCAATAACGTGGATGGAGCTATAGTGTATTATGCTCAGTCAAATAGGCCAGGCGGAGAAATACATGTACCAAATGATTTCACTCATGTGTGGAGTATGATAACAAAGAAAAACTGAAGGAAAAAACAGTAGCAGACTCACAGAACACGAGAGTGGACTATCAGTTACCAAAGAGAAAAGGACTGGGTAGGGTTTGTGGGAAGGGAGTAATAAGGGTGGGGAAAAAGAGTGGGGGCATTAGGATTAGCATGTATAATGTGTAGAGTGGTGGGTCATGGGTAGGGTTGAACAACACAGAGAAGACAAGTATTGTTTCTACAGCATCTTAGTACATGCTGACAGACAGCGACTGTAACTGGGATTTGAGGGGGACTTGGTGAAGGGGGTTAACTAGTAAACATAATATTCTGCATGTGATTGAATACTAATGAGTACAAAGAAAATTTCCAAGTGCAGTAAGAGAACAGCTCTCAAATATCAGAATAAAACTACAGGCTTTCAGTGCTCCAATCAAAAGACACAGGTTTAGAAAAACTGATGAAAACTCAAGAAAACCTACTTGCTCCCTTACTGGAGACTCACTTGAGATCCAAAGGCACAGACAAAATACAAGCTGAATGGGCGGGGACAGGTATCCTATACAAGTGAATCTGATAAACAAAGAAACAAATGGATTCTGTTTGAGTCCCCAGAGACAGTCACTAGAAAATAGTCCTATCTAGCCTCCGTGAATTCTTTTTGTTTGGTTTCAGCAGTGCCCAGGTATAGAATTAGTGGTACTGAAAAGTCCTTATCATTTTTTCTCACCTCAACAAATGAATTGCTGTAATAATATGCGTCTGGGCTTTTGAAATCAGTGGGTTTTATGATGTTCACGACTGTAAGGATATAATAACCACATAAAGAGGGAAGTTTGGACACTCAAACAAACACGTCTCTCCACAACACACACTTTGCTCCAAAATGATCCTGTCTAGAAATAGGTGTTCCTTTTTATTTGTCCCTCTTCCTTTCAGCGGTGATCACGCCGATGTCCCTCAAACATGGTGGTGAGTAAAAAACCAAGTATACTCTTCTGTCTACAACAGGCCCAGAGGAAGGATACTTGTGGTCTTCAGTGAGCACTTAGTCAATGAATGTGGCTAAATACAGTTAGAAAGCGAGAAGGAGGTATAAGTGGACAGAGGACAGAGATACGGGTTCAAGTCCCTGCAACACCATTTACTGGTTTTGTAAGCACATGAGGCTGAATCGACCTGCAGTTTCTTGTTGAACCCAGTGCTCTCCTTACGGCCTAGTTACCTTGCAAGTTTTTGGAAGCATAATGTAGGGAAGTGACATAGGCTATATTTTTAACTGTTCTGTACATAACGATAGATTTGCATACAAACAGATGATTGATTCATAGATTGATAGTTAGACAGATGACAGATGAAAGATAGATAGATAGGTACATAGATTGATAGATGAAAGACATCATAGATAGATGATAGGAAGATAGATAGATAGATAGATAGATAGATAGATAGATAGACAGATAGATAGATACATAGATACATAGATAGAGAGACAGACCGTTATATAGATAGTTGCACATACATATCAACTGACACAAAGCTATTGCTCATAACCAGGAGATGAATGGTGAATTCACATAGCTAAACTACAAACAAAAAGGAAGAATGAAATCCATTTTAAAAAGTTCAGCAAGCAGCCTTAAGAAGAAAACAAATACTACCATTTTCAATGACGAGAATGGAGCTAGACGGCAGTATGTTTAGAGAAATAAGCCAGGTGGAGAAAGACAAGTACCAAGTGATTTCACTCATGTGTAGAGTATAACAACAAAGAAAAACTGAAGGAAAAATACAACAGCACACTCACAGAAACCGAGAGTTGACTAAAAGTTACCAAAGGGAAAAGGACTGGGCAGGGTGGGTCTTAAGGGAGGGATAAGTGTGGGGAGAAAGAATTGGAGCATTAGGCTTAGCATGTATATTGCGTGGGGTCGGAGAGGCACGGGGAGTGCTGTAAAACACTGAGAAGACTGGCAGAGATTATATAGCATCTACTGCTCGCTGATGGACAGCGACTGTAATTTTGTCTGTGGGGGGGTACATGGTGAAGGGGTCTACAGCATCCAACTACGCTGATGGACAGCGACTCTAAGAGGTTTTGGGGCAGACTTGCTGAAGGGGAGCATAGAAAACATGTTTTTCACGTGAGTGTAGATTAATAATAAGAAAAAATTTTTTTTTTTTTGCTATAAGGGCACAGCTCTGAATCCTCAGAATAAAGGTCATGCTCTGAGTGCTGGAAAAAAAAGACACAGTGTTAAAAGAAGGGATGAAAACTCATGACACCTATGTGCTTACATACAGGAGACTCACTTGAGATCCAAGGACACAGACAAACTACAAGCCGAAGGTGTGTGGACTAGTACCCTACAGGAGTGAAACTGAAAAACAAACAATTAACAAATTAACTCTGTTTGAGTCCCCATTGACAGTCAGCAGAAAATAGCCCTATCTGGCCACCGTGAATTCTTTTTGTTTGGTTTCAGCAGTTCCCAGCCATAGATTTAGTGGTGCAGCAACATACTTCTCATTTTCTCTCACCTCAACAACTGAGTTGCTGTAATAATTAGCACCTGGGCCTTTGAAATCAGTGGGTTTTATGATCTTCACGAATGTGAATATCTTATAGCCACCTAAAGAGTGAAGTTTGGACACTCAAATAAACATGTCACTCCACAATACACTCTTAGCTCCAAACTGCTCCTGTCTAGAAATTGGTGTTCCTTTTTATTTGACCCTCCATCCTATCAGTGGTGTTCACATAGATGTCCTTCAAACATGGTGGTGAGCAAAGCAACAAGTTTACTTTTCTGTCGACCACAGGCAAAAAGGAAGGTACTTGTGGTCTTCAGGGAGCTCTTAGTGAATGAATGAGGCTAAATACAGACAGGAAGTGAGAAGGAGATGAAAGAGGACAGAGGATAGAGACACGGGTTCAAGTCCCTGCACAAACATTTCCTGGTTTTGTAGGTACACTCGGCCGACATGACCTGCAAGTGTCTCGGTGAACACAGTGCTCTCCCTACAGCCTAGTTACCTTGCAGGAATTTTGGAAGCATAATGTAGGAAAGTGACATAGGATATGTGGTTAACTGTTCTGCACACAAGTACAGATGGGCAGACAGAAAGATGATTGATTGATTGATTGATTGAAAGACAGACAGATAGATAGATATAGGTTCATATCGATAAACACAAAGCTATTGCTCATAATCATGAGAGCAATGGTTGAAGTACATAGCGAATCTACAAACAAAAAAGATGAATGAAATCCAGTTAAAAAGTGCAGTAAGCAGCCATAAGAAGAAAACAATCCTATCATTTGCAATAACGTGGATGGAGCTATAGTGTATTATGCTCAGTCAAATAGGCCAGGCGGAGAAATACATGTACCAAATGATTTCACTCATGTGTGGAGTATGATAACAAAGAAAAACTGAAGGAAAAAACAGTAGCAGACTCACAGAACACGAGAGTGGACTATCAGTTACCAAAGAGAAAAGGACTGGGTAGGGTTTGTGGGAAGGGAGTAATAAGGGTGGGGAAAAAGAGTGGGGGCATTAGGATTAGCATGTATAATGTGTAGAGTGGTGGGTCATGGGTAGGGTTGAACAACACAGAGAAGACAAGTATTGTTTCTACAGCATCTTAGTACATGCTGACAGACAGCGACTGTAACTGGGATTTGAGGGGGACTTGGTGAAGGGGGTTAACTAGTAAACATAATATTCTGCATGTGATTGAATACTAATGAGTACAAAGAAAATTTCCAAGTGCAGTAAGAGAACAGCTCTCAAATATCAGAATAAAACTACAGGCTTTCAGTGCTCCAATCAAAAGACACAGGTTTAGAAAAACTGATGAAAACTCAAGAAAACCTACTTGCTCCCTTACTGGAGACTCACTTGAGATCCAAAGGCACAGACAAAATACAAGCTGAATGGGCGGGGACAGGTATCCTATACAAGTGAATCTGATAAACAAAGAAACAAATGGATTCTGTTTGAGTCCCCAGAGACAGTCACTAGAAAATAGTCCTATCTAGCCTCCGTGAATTCTTTTTGTTTGGTTTCAGCAGTGCCCAGGTATAGAATTAGTGGTACTGAAAAGTCCTTATCATTTTTTCTCACCTCAACAAATGAATTGCTGTAATAATATGCGTCTGGGCTTTTGAAATCAGTGGGTTTTATGATGTTCACGACTGTAAGGATATAATAACCACATAAAGAGGGAAGTTTGGACACTCAAACAAACACGTCTCTCCACAACACACACTTTGCTCCAAAATGATCCTGTCTAGAAATAGGTGTTCCTTTTTATTTGTCCCTCTTCCTTTCAGCGGTGATCACGCCGATGTCCCTCAAACATGGTGGTGAGTAAAAAACCAAGTATACTCTTCTGTCTACAACAGGCCCAGAGGAAGGATACTTGTGGTCTTCAGTGAGCACTTAGTCAATGAATGTGGCTAAATACAGTTAGAAAGCGAGAAGGAGGTATAAGTGGACAGAGGACAGAGATACGGGTTCAAGTCCCTGCAACACCATTTACTGGTTTTGTAAGCACATGAGGCTGAATCGACCTGCAGTTTCTTGTTGAACCCAGTGCTCTCCTTACGGCCTAGTTACCTTGCAAGTTTTTGGAAGCATAATGTAGGGAAGTGACATAGGCTATATTTTTAACTGTTCTGTACATAACGATAGATTTGCATACAAACAGATGATTGATTCATAGATTGATAGTTAGACAGATGACAGATGAAAGATAGATAGATAGGTACATAGATTGATAGATGAAAGACATCATAGATAGATGATAGGAAGATAGATAGACAGATAGATAGATAGATAGATAGATAGATAGACAGATAGATAGATACATAGATACATAGATAGAGAGACAGACCGTTATATAGATAGTTGCACATACATATCAACTGACACAAAGCTATTGCTCATAACCAGGAGATGAATGGTGAATTCACATAGCTAAACTACAAACAAAAAGGAAGAATGAAATCCATTTTAAAAAGTTCAGCAAGCAGCCTTAAGAAGAAAACAAATACTACCATTTTCAATGACGAGAATGGAGCTAGACGGCAGTATGTTTAGAGAAATAAGCCAGGCGGAGAAAGACAAGTGCCAAGTGATTTCACTCATGTGTAGAGTATAACAACAAAGAAAAACTGAAGGAAAAATACAACAGCACACTCACAGAAACCGAGAGTTGACTAAAAGTTACCAAAGGGAAAAGGACTGGGCAGGGTGGGTCTTAAGGGAGGGATAAGTGTGGGGAGAAAGAATTGGAGCATTAGGCTTAGCATGTATATTGCGTGGGGTCGGAGAGGCACGGGGAGTGCTGTAAAACACAGAGAAGACTGGCAGAGATTATATAGCATCTACTGCTCGCTGATGGACAGCGACTGTAATTTTGTCTGTGGGGGGGTACATGGTGAAGGGGTCTACAGCATCCAACTACGCTGATGGACAGCGACTCTAAGAGGTTTTGGGGCAGACTTGCTGAAGGGGAGCATAGAAAACATGTTTTTCACGTGACTGTAGATTAATAATAAGAAAAAATTTTTTTTTTTTTGCTATAAGGGCACAGCTCTGAATCCTCAGAATAAAGGTCATGCTCTGAGTGCTGGAAAAAAAAGACACAGTGTTAAAAGAAGGGATGAAATCTCAAGACACCTATGTGCTTACATACAGGAGACTCACTTGAGATCCAAGGACACAGACAAACTACAAGCCGAAGGTGTGTGGACTAGTACCCTACAGGAGTGAAACTGAAAAACAAACAATTAACAAATTAACTCTGTTTGAGTCCCCATTGACAGTCAGCAGAAAATAGCCCTATCTGGCCACCGTGAATTCTTTTTGTTTGGTTTCAGCAGTTCCCAGCCATAGATTTAGTGGTGCAGCAACATACTTCTCATTTTCTCTCACCTCAACAACTGAGTTGCTGTAATAATTAGCACCTGGGCCTTTGAAATCAGTGGGTTTTATGATCTTCACGAATGTGAATATCTTATAGCCACCTAAAGAGTGAAGTTTGGACACTCAAATAAACATGTCACTCCACAATACACTCTTAGCTCCAAACTGCTCCTGTCTAGAAATTGGTGTTCCTTTTTATTTGACCCTCCATCCTATCAGTGGTGTTCACATAGATGTCCTTCAAACATGGTGGTGAGCAAAGCAACAAGTTTACTTTTCTGTCGACCACAGGCAAAAAGGAAGGTACTTGTGGTCTTCAGGGAGCTCTTAGTGAATGAATGAGGCTAAATACAGACAGGAAGTGAGAAGGAGATGAAAGAGGACAGAGGATAGAGACACGGGTTCAAGTCCCTGCACAAACATTTCCTGGTTTTGTAGGTACACTCGGCCGACATGACCTGCAAGTGTCTCGGTGAACACAGTGCTCTCCCTACAGCCTAGTTACCTTGCAGGAATTTTGGAAGCATAATGTAGGAAAGTGACATAGGATATGTGGTTAACTGTTCTGCACACAAGTACAGATGGGCAGACAGAAAGATGATTGATTGATTGATTGATTGAAAGACAGACAGATAGATAGATATAGGTTCATATCGATAAACACAAAGCTATTGCTCATAATCATGAGAGCAATGGTTGAAGTACATAGCGAATCTACAAACAAAAAAGATGAATGAAATCCAGTTAAAAAGTGCAGTAAGCAGCCATAAGAAGAAAACAATCCTATCATTTGCAATAACGTGGATGGAGCTATAGTGTATTATGCTCAGTCAAATAGGCCAGGCGGAGAAATACATGTACCAAATGATTTCACTCATGTGTGGAGTATGATAACAAAGAAAAACTGAAGGAAAAAACAGTAGCAGACTCACAGAACACGAGAGTGGACTATCAGTTACCAAAGAGAAAAGGACTGGGTAGGGTTTGTGGGAAGGGAGTAATAAGGGTGGGGAAAAAGAGTGGGGGCATTAGGATTAGCATGTATAATGTGTAGAGTGGTGGGTCATGGGTAGGGTTGAACAACACAGAGAAGACAAGTATTGTTTCTACAGCATCTTAGTACATGCTGACAGACAGCGACTGTAACTGGGATTTGAGGGGGACTTGGTGAAGGGGGTTAACTAGTAAACATAATATTCTGCATGTGATTGAATACTAATGAGTACAAAGAAAATTTCCAAGTGCAGTAAGAGAACAGCTCTCAAATATCAGAATAAAACTACAGGCTTTCAGTGCTCCAATCAAAAGACACAGGTTTAGAAAAACTGATGAAAACTCAAGAAAACCTACTTGCTCCCTTACTGGAGACTCACTTGAGATCCAAAGGCACAGACAAAATACAAGCTGAATGGGCGGGGACAGGTATCCTATACAAGTGAATCTGATAAACAAAGAAACAAATGGATTCTGTTTGAGTCCCCAGAGACAGTCACTAGAAAATAGTCCTATCTAGCCTCCGTGAATTCTTTTTGTTTGGTTTCAGCAGTGCCCAGGTATAGAATTAGTGGTACTGAAAAGTCCTTATCATTTTTTCTCACCTCAACAAATGAATTGCTGTAATAATATGCGTCTGGGCTTTTGAAATCAGTGGGTTTTATGATGTTCACGACTGTAAGGATATAATAACCACATAAAGAGGGAAGTTTGGACACTCAAACAAACACGTCTCTCCACAACACACACTTTGCTCCAAAATGATCCTGTCTAGAAATAGGTGTTCCTTTTTATTTGTCCCTCTTCCTTTCAGCGGTGATCACGCCGATGTCCCTCAAACATGGTGGTGAGTAAAAAACCAAGTATACTCTTCTGTCTACAACAGGCCCAGAGGAAGGATACTTGTGGTCTTCAGTGAGCACTTAGTCAATGAATGTGGCTAAATACAGTTAGAAAGCGAGAAGGAGGTATAAGTGGACAGAGGACAGAGATACGGGTTCAAGTCCCTGCAACACCATTTACTGGTTTTGTAAGCACATGAGGCTGAATCGACCTGCAGTTTCTTGTTGAACCCAGTGCTCTCCTTACGGCCTAGTTACCTTGCAAGTTTTTGGAAGCATAATGTAGGGAAGTGACATAGGCTATATTTTTAACTGTTCTGTACATAACGATAGATTTGCATACAAACAGATGATTGATTCATAGATTGATAGTTAGACAGATGACAGATGAAAGATAGATAGATAGGTACATAGATTGATAGATGAAAGACATCATAGATAGATGATAGGAAGATAGATAGATAGATAGATAGATAGATAGATAGATAGATAGATAGATAGATAGACAGATAGATAGATACATAGATACATAGATAGAGAGACAGACCGTTATATAGATAGTTGCACATACATATCAACTGACACAAAGCTATTGCTCATAACCAGGAGATGAATGGTGAATTCACATAGCTAAACTACAAACAAAAAGGAAGAATGAAATCCATTTTAAAAAGTTCAGCAAGCAGCCTTAAGAAGAAAACAAATACTACCATTTTCAATGACGAGAATGGAGCTAGACGGCAGTATGTTTAGAGAAATAAGCCAGGCGGAGAAAGACAAGTACCAAGTGATTTCACTCATGTGTAGAGTATAACAACAAAGAAAAACTGAAGGAAAAATACAACAGCACACTCACAGAAACCGAGAGTTGACTAAAAGTTACCAAAGGGAAAAGGACTGGGCAGGGTGGGTCTTAAGGGAGGGATAAGTGTGGGGAGAAAGAATTGGAGCATTAGGCTTAGCATGTATATTGCATGGGGTCGGAGAGGCACGGGGAGTGCTGTAAAACACAGAGAAGACTGGCAGAGATTATATAGCATCTACTGCTCGCTGATGGACAGCGACTGTAATGGTGTCTGTGGGGGGGTACATGGTGAAGGGGTCTACAGCATCCAACTACGCTGATGGACAGCGACTGTAAGAGGTTTTGGGGCAGACTTGCTGAAGGGGAGCATAGAAAACATGTTTTTCACGTGACTGTAGATTAATAATAAGAAAAAAATTTTTTTTTGCTATAAGGGCACAGCTCTGAATCCTCAGAATAAAGGTCATGCTCTGAGTGCTGGAAAAAAAAGACACAGTGTTAAAAGAAGGGATGAAAACTCAAGACACCTATGTGCTTACATACAGGAGACTCACTTGAGATCCAAGGACACAGACAAACTACAAGCCGAAGGTGTGTGGACTAGTACCCTACACGAGTGAAACTGAAAAACAAACAATTAACAAATTAACTCTGTTTGAGTCCCCATTGACAGTCAGCAGAAAATAGCCCTATCTGGCCACCGTGAATTCTTTTTGTTTGGTTTCAGCAGTTCCCAGCCATAGATTTAGTGGTGCAGAAACATACTTCTCATTTTCTCTCACCTCAACAACTGAGTTGCTGTAATAATTAGCACCTGGGCCTTTGAAATCAGTGGGTTTTATTATCTTCACGAATGTGAATATCTTATAGCCACCTAAAGAGTGAAGTTTGGACACTCAAATAAACATTTCACTCCACAATACACTCTTAGCTCCAAACTGCTCCTGTCTAGAAATTGGTGTTCCTTTTTATTTGACCCTCCGTCCTATCAGCAGAGATCATGCCGATGTCCTTCAAACATGATGGTGAACAAAGCAACAAGTTTTCTTTTCTGTCGACAACAGGCCCAGAGGAAGGATACTTGTGGTCTTCAGGGATCACTTAGTCAATGAATGTGGCTAAATACAGACAGCAAGTGAGAATTAGATAAAAGAGGACAGAGGATAGAGACACGCGTTCAAGTCCCTGCACAACCATTTCCTGGTTTTGTAGGTACACGTGGCCGACTCGAACTGCAAGTGTCTCTGTGAACCCAGTGCTCTCCCTACAGTCTAGACACCTCGCAGGATTTTTGGAAGCATAATGTAGGAAAGTGACATAGACAATGTGTTTAACTGTTCTGTACACAAGGACAGATTGGCAGACAAAATGATGATTGATTGATTGATAGATAGACAGATATATAGGTAGGTAGACAGACAGATAGATAGATATAGGTACATATCGATTAACACAAAGCTACTGCTCATAACCAAGAGAGCAATGGTGAAAGCACACAGCGAAACTACAAAGAAAAAAGAAGAATGAAATCCAGTTTAAGAAGTGCTGTAAGCAATCATAAGAAGAAAACAAATCCTATCATTTGCTATAAAGTGGATGGAGCTAGATTGTATTATGCTCAGTCAAATAGGCCAGGCGGAGAAATGCATGTACCAAATGATTTCCCTCATGTGTGGAGTATTATAACAAAGAAAAACTGAAGGAAAAAACAGCATCAGACTCAAAGAACCCGAGAGTGGACTAACAGTTAGCAAAGGGAAAGGGACTTGACAGGGGGGGTGGGAAGGGTTTAATTTGGGCGTCGAGAAATAAAGGGGACATTAGGATTAGCATGTATAATGTGTGAGGTGTGGGGAGCATGAGGACGGCTGTAGAACATAGAGAAGACAGGTAGTGATTCTAGAGCATCTCACTACTCACTGACGGACAGCAACTGTAACGGGGTGTGTTTGTGCTGAAATGGTGAAGGGGTCTACAGCATCCAACTACTCTGATGGACAGCCACTGTAGCAGGGATTTTGGGGGGGACTTGGTTTACTTGCGAATCATAATGTTCTTCGAGTGATTGTAGATTAATGATAAGAAAAAAAGTTCTTAACTGCAATAAGGGCACAGCTCTAAATTGTCAGAAAAAATGGACAGGCTCTGAGTGCTCCAATCAAAAGACACAGGGATAAAAGAAGGGATGAAAACTCAAGACCACCTACGTGCTCCCTTACAGGAGACTCACTTCAGATCCAAGGACGAAGACAAACTATAAGTTGAGGGGGTGGGGACAGTTTCCCAAGACAAGTGAAACAGAAAAAAAAAAGAAAAAAGATATGCTGATGTAATTAAACATGGCGGCTCACGTGAGAGGTGTGTGGAAACCTCCTCCAAAACCGAAAGCACATACATACGTACTGTATTTAAGTAGAACAACTACAACAAATCCTGGAAGAGCAGCAGGGAAGAACGCTGCTGTGGCAGGCTGGCACCTCAAGGAGAAGTGTGATGCATAGCCCTGGAGATGGGCTCTAGGAGCACAAACCTACCATGCACGTGCTGCCTTCTGGAGTATTGGTGGGGTTGGAAAGCAAAGACAGGTGGAAGACTTCGAGAGACTTGAGATTCCAGCCTCTTGTGGGACAACCCAGGTATCCACATCCGGCCGGTGAGGGAAAAAGAAAGGCAGACAGCCTGAGAGACTTCCTAACAGCGAGAGAACTGCTAAAGGGGCAAGGCCTTCACGGGGCATGCCGCTCAGGAGAAAGGACAGGTGTGCCAAACTGCCCAGGTGCACTCTGCCCGGCAGGCGTTGGTGCTTTCAGGAGCTCCGGCATTTCATTCCCCTGGCTTGCCTCGCAGCTCCGAGGTCCCTTACCGTACTGTAACTAGTACACGGCCTGCTTTCCTGCCGGCGCTGGCCTGCAAAATGGCCGACCGCACCTACGTCAGCTTCTCCCTGCATGCTCCACAAACTAGCCCTGGCAGTGGAGACAGGCACTGCGTCCGGGAAACAGTAAAGACCTCTTTTGTCCCAGCGGGGGTGGGCACCGACACCGCTGCCCTGGGACCTCTTCCATCCCCCCAAGAGCTGAGCATCTCCAGACATTAAAGCTTCTGGGAGCTAGAGGGCGCCACCTACAAATATGAAGGAACCTGGAAACAGGACTCAAATCAATCTTCCTGAGAAAGAGATCTCAAAATAAACATCAGGAGCATGCTCAGGGTGCTACAGAAAATAAAATTGTCACGGTCTCTCGAGCGCAATTCTCTCTCTCTCTCTCACTCCTTGGAGCGCTGCTGAGGCCCTGTTCTGAGATGGGTGCTGCAACAGCCCAGGAGGAATGGCACAGCTTTCTGGTAAACCATGGCCGGTGCCAGGACAGTCGCACACAGGCTCTGACTGAACTGCAAACGGGGGACGCCGCACGTCTAACTCTGCAGGAAAGACAACAGTGCCGCATGCTAGCCTTCACATCAATGGCTAGAGGCTACGAGGCTGCACCGATATGAGGTGACGTCAACACAACGGGCTTCATCTAACTGGCAATCTTTTTTCCCTATGACCCTTGAAAGCAGCACATGGAAAGATGCATCCTACCAGTCTCCACAAAACTTCACCTCTCAGTTTTATGCAAGATGTTCCTGCATCACAGCTTCTCCTCTTTGTTCCTGTTTTCTTGTCTGGTTGGTGATCTGGAAAAAAAATAGTCAGATTTGGAATGAAGTGGTAGGGGGTTTAAAAAGATTCTGTTTGACCAACATAAGTAGAACCAAAAGACATCCTTCAGTATGGGAGAATATATTCACTGATGACATACTTGATGAGGTGTTGCCATCCAAAACATGTATCAAGAGCTCACGAACCTCAACACACAAAAAGCAAATGAATCCAATTACAAAATGGGCAGTGGATCTTAACAGACACTTCTCCACAGAAGCAATTTCAGGTGGCCGTCAGGCACATGAAGAGACGCTCCACATCGATACCCATCAGAGAAAAGCACATTAAAACCACAATGGGGTATCACCTCACACCAGTTAGGATGGCCACCACCCGAAAGACAGACAATAACAGATGTCGGTAAGGGTGTGGAGAAAGGGGAACCCTCCTACACTACTGGTGGGAATGTCAGTCAGCTCAACCATTATGGAAAGCAGTATGGAAGTTCCCCAAGAAAGCAAAAAACAGAAATACCATTTGTCCCAGGAATTCCTCTCCTAGGAATTTACCCTAAGAGTGCAGGAGCCCAGTTTGAAAGGGACAGGAGAACCCCTATGTTGATCGCAGCACTATATACAATACCCAAGAAATGGAAGCAACCTAAGTGTCCATCAGGAGATGAATGGATAAAGAAGAGGTGGTACATACACGCTATGGAATATCAGTAAGCCATAAGAAGAAAGCAAATCCAACCACCATTTGCAACAACAAGGAAGGAGCTAGAGAGTGTTATGGTCAGTGAAATAAGCCAAGTGGGGAAAGAAAAGTATCCTAGGATTTCACTCCTCTGTGTGGTATGAGAACAAAGCAAAAACGGGAAGGAACAAAACAGGAGCAGACTCACAAAACCCAAGAATAGACTTGCAGTTTCCAAAGGGAAAGGTACCAGGGAGGATGGGTGGGAAGTTAGGGATATTGGGGTAAAAGGGGCATTATGATCTGCACATATAATGTATGGGTGGGTGCCCACGGGAATTGCAGTAAAACACACACAAGCCACATAGTGATTCTATAGCATCTTACAACATTGATGGACAGCTACTATAATGGTTTGCGGACTTGATAATGGAGGGGAGGGGGGTAGATGATGAGTCTAGTAACCATAATGTTGCTCATGTAATTGAACATTACTGACACCAAAAAAAAAAAAGAGATTCTGTTTGAGTGCCAAGATAGACAGTAGGAAATAGCTCTTCCCGCCACAATGGATGCTTTCTCTTAGGTATTGGCAGTGCCCAGTCATAGATTCAGTGGTATAGCAAGGCCCTTCTCATTTTCTCTCACCTCAACAACTGTCTTGCTGTAATAATATGCATCTGGGCTTTTGAAATCAGTGGATTTTCTGATGTTTACGAATGTAAAGTAGCAATAACCAGATTCCGAGGTAAGTTTGGATGCTCAAACGAACACGTCACTCCATAACACACTCTTTGCTCCCAACTGCTCCCGTCTAGAACTCGGTGTTCCTTTTTACCTGTCCCTCCTCCTATCAGCGGTGACGCCAATGTCCCTCAAACATGGTGGTGAGCAAAGCACCAAGTTTACTCTTCTGTCTACAACATCTTGTGGTACAGGTCCTCTCAGAGGAAAAGCAGTAGCAGCGGGAGAAACCCCAAAGATGTAGAAATAGAAGACGGTACAGTACAATGAAAACTGACATAAGGGATTTCTGAGACCCATACTTAATTCCTTCAGAGACACGAAAGCATCCGCCCCCATACAACAAAACTACACCAGTATAGAGAAAGCACAGGCAGAGAACAATAAGAGATCTGGAATCTTACCCCACTGGACCAGAGAAAGGAGTCATCACAGCAGCAGCAGCAGTAGCAGCAGCTGGGGCCTGCCACACATGCTCAGCGTTCATCGCTGTTAAAGATAAGGTTGTGGGTGTGGCTCGCCTTGCCTCTCCCTAAGCACCTGGAGGAGAGGCAGATGATAGATAGATAGATGATAGACATGATAGATATATGATAGTCATGATAGATAGATAGGAATATAGATGATAGATAGATAGATAGATAGATAGATAGATAGATAGATAGATAGATAGATTAGAAGATACATAGATGATAGATAGATAGGTAGGTAGATAGATTAGATAGATAGATAGATAGATACATAGATAGATAGATAGATAGATAGATAGATAGATAGATAGATGATAGATAGATTAGATAGATAGATAGATAGATAGATAGATAGATAGATGATAGATAGATAGATAGATAGATAGATACATAGATAGATAGATAGATACATAGATAGATAGATACAGATACATATCAATTAACAGAAAGCTATTGCTCATAACCGGGAGATAAATGGTGAAAGCACATAGCGATACTACAAACAAAAAGGAAGAGTGAAATCCCGTTTAAAAAGTACAATAAGCAGCCATAAGAAGAAAACAAATCCTTCCATTTACAATGATGTGGGTGGAGCTAGACGGTAGTATGCTCAGTGAAAAAGAAGAGGAGGAGAAAGATAAGTACCCAATGATTTCCCTCATGTGTGGAGTATTAAAAAAAAAACTGATGGAAAAAAAAGCAGCAGAATACCAGAACCTGAGAGTAGACTAACAGATACCAAAGAGAAAAGGACAGGGGCGGGTGGGTGATAAGGGAGGGATAAGGGTGGGAACAAAGAAAGGAGACATTATAATTAGCATGAATAATGCATGGGATTGGCTGGTCATGGGGAGGGCTGTACAACACAGAGAAGAAAGTTAGAGATTCTACAGCATATTACTACACGCTGATGGACAGCGACTGTAACGGGGTCTGTGTGTGGGGACATGGTGAAGTAGTCTACAGCATCCAACTATGCTGATGGACACTTACTCTTAGAGGTTTTTGGAGCGAACTTTGTGAAAGGGGGATCCTACTAAACATAATGTTCTGCATGTGAATGTAGATTAATGATAACAAAAAAAGAATTTTAAAGTGCAATAAGGGCACAGCTCTGAATCATCAGTGTAAAAGGACAGGCTTTGAGTGCTCCAAACAAAAGACACTGATTTAAAAGAAGGGATGAAAACTCAAGAACAACTACGTGCTCCCTTACAGGAGACTCACTTGAGACCAAGGACACAGACAAACTGCAAGCCTAAGGGTGGGGAGAGGTACCCAACACAAGTGAATCTGTAAAACAAACAATCAGTCAAATGGATTCTGTCTGTGCCCCCGAGACAGTCAGTAGTAAATAGACCTATATGGCCACTGTGAATGCTTTTTGTTTGGTATCTGCAGTGCCCAGCCATAGATTTAGTGGTGCAGCAACATCCTTCTCATTTTCTCTCAACTCAACAACTGAATTGCTGTAATAATATGGGTCTGGGCCTTTGAAATCAGTGGGTTTTATGATGTATACGAATGTAAAGAAGTAATAACCAGGTAAAGAGGGAAGTTTGGACACTGAAATAAACACTTCACTCCACAACACACTCTTCTCTCCCAACTGCTCCTGTCTAGAAATCAGTGTTACTTTTTATTTGTCCCTCCCTCCTATCAGGGTTTATCACACCAATATCCCTCAAACATGGCTGTGAGCAAGCACCAAGTTTACTTTTCTGTTGACAAATGTCAAAGAGGAACGATACCTGTGGTCTTCAGGGAGCACTTAGTCAATGAATGTGGCTAAATACAGTCAGCAAGTGAGAAGGAGATAAAAGAGGAGAGAGGACAGAGACACGGGTACAAGTCCCTGCACCACCATTTCCTGGTTTTGTAGGTACACTTCTGACTCGACCTGCAAGTGTCTCGGTGAACCCAGTGCTCTCCTTACAGCCTAGTTACCTTACAAGGTTTTTGTAAGCATAACGTAGGGAAGGGACATAGTCTATTTTGTTAACTGTTCTGCATACAAGTACAGATGTTCAGATAAAAAGATGACTGATTGATTGAATGATAGATAGATAGACAGGCAGATAGAAAAATATAGGTAAGTATCGATTAACACAAAGCTATTGCTCATAACCAGGAGAGCAAAGGTGAAAGCACATAGCTAAACTACAGACAAAAGAGAAGACAGAAATCCAGTTTGAAAAGTGCAGTAAGCAGCCATAAGAAAAAAACGAATCCTACCATTTGGAACAACGTGGATGGAGCTAGAGACTACTATGCTCAGTGAAATAGGCCAGGCAAAGAAAGATAAGTACCAAATGATTTCACCCTTGTGTGGAGTATAAAAACAAAGAAAAACTGAAGGAAATGAACAGCAGCAGACTCACAGAAGCCGAGAGTGGACTAACAGTTACCAAAGGGAAAGGGAATGGGCATGGTGGGTGGGAAGGGAGGGATAAGGGCGGGCAGTAAGAAAGGGAGCATTAGGATTAGCATTTATACTGTGTGGGGTGGTGGGAGCATGGGGAAGGCTGTGCAACACATAGAAGAGAAGTGTTTCTACAGCAACTTACTACACGCATGTGGACAGCGACTGTAACGGTGTGTGTGGTGGGAAACATGGTGACGGGGTCTACAGAATCCAACTACGCTGATGGGCAGCGTCCGTAATGGGGCATTTTGGGGGGACATGTTGTACTTGGTGATCATAACGATCTTCACGTGATTATAGATTAAAGATAACAAAAAATTTTTGTAAGTGCAATAAGGACACTGCTCTAAATTGTCAGAATAAAAGGACAGACTCTGAGTGCTCCATTCAAAAGACACAGAGTTAGAGGAAGGGATGAAAACTCAAGAACATATATGTGCTCCCTTACTGAAGACTCACTTGAGATCCAAGGACACAGAAAAACTCCAAGCTGAAGGGGTGGGGACAGGTACCCAACACAAGTGAAACTGAGAAACAAACAAACAAATGGATTCTGTTTGAGTACCCAGAGACAGTCAGTACAAAATAGCCCTATCTAGCCACCGTGAATTCTTTTTGTTTGGTTTCAGCAGTGCCCAGCCATAGATTTAGTGGTACAGCAACGTCCGTCTCATTTTTTATCACCTCAACAACTGAATTGCTGCAATAATATGCATCTGGTCATTGGAAATCACTGGGTTTTATAATGTTCTTGAATGTAGAGAAGTAATAACCTCCTAAAGAGGGAAATTTGGACACTCAAACAAACACGTAACTCCACAACACTCTCATTGCTCCCAAATGCTCCTGTCTATAAATAGGTGTTCCTTTTTATTTGTCCCTCCTCCTATCATCGGTTCTCCCACCGATGTCCCTCAAAGTTGGTGGTGAGCAGAGCACAATGTATACTTTTCTGTCTTCAACAAACCCAGAGGAGGGATACTTGTGGTCTTCAGGGAGCACTTAGCAATTGAATGTGGCTAAATACAGTCAGGAAGCGAGAAGGAGTTAAAATAGGACAGAGGACAGAGATATGGGTGCAAGTCCCTGCAACACCACATACTGGTTTTGTAAGCACACGTGGCTGACTTGACCTGCAAGTGTCTCAATGAACTCAGTGCTCTCCCTACGGCCTAGTTACCTTGCAAGATTCTTGGAAGCATAATATAGGGAACTGACATAGGTGATGTTGTTAACTGTTCTGTACATAAGGATAGATAGGCAGAAAAAAAGATGATTGATTCATAGTTACATAGATAGACAGATAGATAGATGGTAGATGATAGATAGATAGATACATAGATAGAAGAGAGACATGAGAGATAGATGATAAGAAGATAGATAAATAGATAGAAAGATAGATACATAGAAAGAAAGATAGAAGGATAGATAGATAGATGACAGATAGTAAGAAAGATAGAAGGATGGATAGATAGTCAGACAGACAGACAGATAGATAGATAGAAACAGATACATTTCGATTAACACAAAGCTATTGCTCATAACCAGGAGATCAATGGTGAAAGCACATAGCGAAACTACAAACAGAAAGTTAGAATGAAGTCCAGTTTAAAAACTGCAGTTAGCAGCCATAAGAAGAAAACAAATGGTACCATTAGCAATGACGTGGATGGAGCAAGATGGTAGTATGTTCAGTGAAAGAGGCCAGGTGGAGAAAGACAAGTACCAAATGATTTAACTCGTGTGGAGTATAACAACAAAGAAACACTGAAGGAAAAAAAATAGCAGCAGACTCACAGAATCCGAAAGTGGACTAACAGTTACGAAAGGGAAAGGGACTTGGCAGGGTTGTTGGGAAAGGAGGGATAAGGGCGGGGAGAAAGAAATGGGAGATTAGGTTTAGCATGTATAATGAGTTGGTTCAGGGGGGCATGGGGAGGGCTGTACAACACAGAGAAGACAAATAGAAATTCTGCAGCATCTTACTACTCGCTGATGGACAGCGATTGTAATGGGGTGTGTGTGGGGGAAAACAGTGAATGGGTCTACAGCATCCAACTCCGCTGATTGACAGCAACTGTAAGAGGTTTTTGTGGGGGACTTGGTGAACGGTGGAGCCTAGTAAACATAATGTTACTCAAGTGATTGTAGGTTAATGATAACAAAAAATAATTATTAAGTACAATAAGGGCACAGCTCTGAATCATCAGAATAAAAGGACAGGCTTTGAGAGCTCCAAATCAAAAGACGCAGGGTTCAAAGAAGGACGAAAACTCAAGACCACTTATGTGCTCCCTTACAGGAGACTCACTTGAGATCCAAGGAAAACAGACAAACTACAAGCCGAAGGGGTGAGGACAGGTACCCAACACAAGTGAAACTGAAATACAAACAATCAAACAAATGGACTCTGTTTGAGTCCACAGAGACAGTCAGTAGAAAATAGCCCTATCTTTCCACCGTGAATTCTTTTCTATTATTTCATCCGTGCCCAGCCATAGATTTAGTGGTAGAGCAACGTCCTTTTCATTTTCTCTCACCTCAACAACAGAATTTCTGTAAAAATATGCGTCTGGGCCTTTGTATCAGTGGGTTTTATGATGTTCATGAATGTAAAGAAGTAATAACTATATAAAGAGGGAAGTTTGGACACTCAAATAAACACGTCACTCCACAAACACTCTTTGCTAACAACTGCTCCTGTCTAGTAATTGGTTTTCAATTTCATTTGTCATTCCATCCTATCAGCGGTGATCACGCCGATGTCCCTCAAACATGGTGGTGAGCAAAGCACCAAGTTTACTTTTCTGTCAAAAACAGACCCAGAGGAAGGATACTTGTGAACATCAGGAAGATCTTAGTCAATGAATGTGACTAAATACAGTCAGCAAGTGAGAAGGAGATAAAAGAGGAGAGAGGACAGAGACACGGGTTCAAGACCCTGCAGCAAACTTTCCTGGTTTTGTAGGAATATGCGGCTGACTCTACCTGCAAGAGTCTCGGTGAACCAAGAGCTTTCCCTGCAGACTAGTTAGCTTGAAAGATTTTTGGAAGCACAACATAAGCAAGTGACACAGGTTATGTTGATAACTGTTCTGTACAAAAGCACAGATGGGCAGACAAAAAGATGATTGACTGATTGATAGATTGATAGATAGATAGACAGACAGATAGATAGATATAGGTACTTATCGATTAGCTATTGTTCATAACAAGGAGAGCAAAGGAGAAAGCACATAGCGAAACTACAGACAAAAGAGAAGACAGAAATCCAGTTTAAAAAGTGCAGTAAGCAGCCATAAGAAGAAAACAAATCATATCATTTGCAATAACGTGGATGGAACTAGAGGGTACTATGTTCAGAGAAATAGGCCAGGTGGAGAAAGACAAGAAACGGATGATTTCACTCATGTGTGGAGTACAACAACTAAGAAAATCAGAAGGAAAAAAATAGCAGCAGACTCACAGAACCCGCGAGTGGACCAACAGTTACCAAAGGGAAAGGGACTGGGTAGGTTGGGTGGGAAGGGAGGGATAAGGGCGGGGAGAAAGAAAGGTTGCATTGGGGGCATGAGTATTAGCGTGTATACTATGTGTGGTAGGAGGAGCATGGGGAGGTCTGTACAACACAGAGAGGACAGTAGGGATTATACACCATCTTACTACATGCTGATGGGCAGAGACCTAAGAGGTTTTACGGGGGGAATAGTGAATCGGAAGCCTAGAAAACATAATGTTCTTCACGTGATTGTAGCTTAATGATAACAAAAAAAATTTTTTTAATGCAATAAGGGAACAGCCCTGAATCATCAGAATAAAAGGACAGGCTTTGAGTGCTCCAACCAAAAGACACAGTGTTAGAAGAAGGGATGAAAACTCAAGACCACCTTTGTGCTCCCTTACAGCAGACTCACTTGCGATCCAAGGACACAGACAAACTTCATGCCGAATATGTGGAGATAGGTACCCTACAAGTGAAAATGAGAAACAAACAAATAAATTGATTCTGTTTGAGTCCCCAGAGACATTCAGTAGAAAATAGCGCCATCTAGCCACTGTGAATTCTTTTTGTTTGGTTACAGCAGTGCCCAGCCATAGATTTAGTGGTACACCAACGTCCTTCTCATTTTTTCTCACCTCAACCACAGAATTGCTGTAATAATATGAGTCTGGGCTTTTGAAATCAGTGGGTTTTATGATATTCACGAAATTAAAGAAGCAATAAACCCCTATTGAGGGAAGTTAGGACACTCAAAGAAACACGTAAATCCGCAACACTCTCCTTGCTCCCAAATGCTCCTGTCTAGACATAGGTGTTACTTTTTATTTGACCCTCCTCCTATCAATGGTGATCACGCCGATTTCCCTCAAACATGGTGGTAAGCAAAACACCAAGTATACTTTACTGTCTACAACAGGCCCAGACGAAGAATACTTGTGATCCTCAGGAAGCACTTAGTCATTGAATGTGGCTAAATAGAGTCAGCAAGCGAGAAAGAGGGAAAAGAGGACAGAGGACAGAGATATGGGTTCAAGTTCCTGCAACACCATTTACCGGTTTTGTAAGCACACGTTGCTTACTCGACCTGCAAGTGTCTCAGTGAACACAGTGCTCTCAATACAGCCTACTCAACTTGCAAGATTTTTGGAAGCATAATGTAGGAAAGGTGATATAGGCTATGTTGTTAACTGTTCTGTACATAAGGATAGATTGGCAGACAAAAAGATGATTGATTCATACATAGATAGATAGATAGATGACAGATGATAGATAGATAGATGATAGACATGATAGATAGATGATAGCCATGATAGATAGATAGGAATTAAAGGTAGAAAGATAGACAGACAGACAGACAGACAGACAGGTAGATAGACAGATAGACAGATAGACAGATAGATAGATAGATAGATAGATAGATAGATAGATAGATAGATAGATAGATACAGATACATATCAATTAACAGAAAGCTATTGCTCATAACTGGGAGATAAATGATGAAAGCACACAGCGATACTACAAACAAAAAGGAAGAATGAAATCCCGTTTAAAAAGTAAAGAAAGCAGCCATAAGAAAAAAACAAATCCTACCATTTACAATGATGTGGGTACAGCTAGACGGTAGTATGCTCAGTGAAATAGGCCAGGAGGAGAAAGACAAGTACCAAATGATTTCCCTCATGTGTGGAGTATAAAAACAAAAAAACTGATGGAAAAAAACAGCAGCAGAATCCCAGAACCCGAGAGTGGACTAACAGATACCAAAGGGAAAAGGACTGGGCTGGGTGGGTGATAAGGGAGGGAAAAGGGTGGGAAGAAAGAAAGGGGACATTATTGTTAGCATGAATAATGCGTGGGGTCGACTGGGCATGGGGAGGGCTGTACAACACAGAGAAGAAAATTAGAGATTCTACAGCATCTTACTACACGCTGATGGACAGCGACTGTAACGGGGTGTGTGTGGGGGGACATGGTGAAGTATTCTACAGCATCCAACTACACTGAAGGACACCGACTGTAAGACGTTGTTGGGGCGAACTTGTTGAAAGGGGGATCCTACTAAACATAATGTTGTGCATGTGATTGTAGATTAACGATAACAAAAAAACCATTTTAAAGTGCAATAAGGGCACAGCTCTGAATCATCAGTGTAAAAGGACAGGTTTTGAGTGCTCCAAACAAAAGACACAGGTTTAAAAGAAGGGATGAAAACTCAAGAACAACTACGTGCTCCCTTACAGGAGACTCACTTGAGATTCAAGGACACAGACAAACTGCAAGCCGAAGGGGTGGGGAGAGGTACCCAACACAAGTGAATCTGTAAAACAAACAATAAGTCAAATGGATTCTGTCTGTGCCCCCGAGACAGTCAGTAGTAAATAGACCTATCTGGCCACCATGAATGCTTTTTGTTTGGTATCAGCAGTGCCCAGCCATAGATTTAGTGGTGCAGCAACATCCTTCTTATTTTCTCTCAACTCAACACCTGAATTGCTGTAATAATATGCATCTGGTCTTTGGAAATCAGTGGGTTTTATAATGTTCTTAATGTAAAGAAGTAATAACCACCTAAAGAGGGAAGTTTGGACACTCAAACAAACACATATCTCCACAACCCTCCCATTGCTCCCAAATGCTCCTGTCTAGAAATAGTTGTTGCTTTTTATTTGTCCCTCCTCCTATCAGTGGTGCTACCGCCGATGTCCCTCAAACTTGTTGGTGAGCAAAGCACCATGTATACTTTTCTGTCTTCAGCAAATCCAGAGGAGGGATACCTGTGGTCTTCAGGGAGCACTTAGTAATTAAATGTGGCTAAATACAGTCAGGAAGTGAGAAGGAGTTAAAAGACTACAGAGGACAGAGATATGGGTGCAAGTCCGTGCAACAGCATTTACTGGTTTTGTAAACACACGTGGCTGCCTCGACCTTCAAGTGTCTCAATGAACTCAGTGCTATCCCTACGGCCTTGTTACCTTGCAAGATTTTTTGAAGCATAATGTAGGAGAGTGAGATAGGAGATGTTGTTAACTGTTCTGTACATAAGGATAGATAGGCAGAAAAAAAGATGATTTATTCATAGATAGATAGAGAGATAAATAGATAGATGGTAGATGATAGATAGATACATAGATAGAAGAGAGACATGAGAGATAGATGATAAGTAGATAGACAGATTGATGGATAGATAGATAGATAGATAGATAGATAGATAGATAGATAGATGGATAGATAGATAGAAAGATAGAAAGAAAGATAGAAGGATAGATAGATAGATAGATAGATAGATAGATAGATAGATAGATAGATAATAGATAGATAGACAGATGGTAAGAAAGATAGAAGGATGGATAGATAGACAGACAGACAACAGACAGATAGATAGATAGATACAGATACATATCGATTAACACAAAGATATTGGTCATAACCAGGAGATCAATGGTGAAAACGCATAGCGAAACTACAAACAGAAAGTTAGAATGAAGTCCAGTTTAAAAACTGCAGTTAGCAGCCATAAGAAGAAAACAAATGGTACCATTAGCAATGACGTGAATGGAGCAAGACGGTAGTATGCTCAGTGAAAGAGGCCAGGTGGAGAAAGAAAAGTACCAAATGATTTAACTCGTGTTGAGTATAACAACAAAGAAACACTAAAGGAAAAAAACAGCAGCAGACTCACCGAACCCGAAAGTGGACTAACAGTTACGAAAGGGAAAGAGACTTGGCAGGGTGGTTGGGAATGGAGGGATAAGGGCGCGGAGAAAGAAATGGGAGATTAGGATTAGCATGCATAATGCGTGGGTTCAGGGGGGCATGGGGATAGCTGTACAACACACAGAAGATAAGTAGAAATTCTACAACATCTTACTACTCGCTGATGGACAGCGATTGTAATGGGGTGTGTGTGGGGGGACACAGTGAATGGGTCAACAGAATCCAACTCCGCTGACTGACAGCAATTGTAAGAGGTTTTTGTGGGGGACTTGGTGAATGTGGGAGCCTAGTAAACATAATGTTCTTCACGTGATTGTAGGTTAATTATAACAAATAAATTTTTTAAGTGCAATAAGGGCACAGCTCTGAATCATCAGAATAAAAGGACAGGCTTTGAGAGCTCCAAATCAAAAGACGCAGGGTTCAAAGAAGGACGAAAACTCAAGACTACTTATATGCTCCCTTACAGAAGACTCACTTGAGATCCAAGGAAACAGACAAACGACAAGCCGAAGTGGTGAGGACAGGTACCAAACACAAGTGAAACTAAAATACAAACAATCAAACAAATGGACCCTGTTTGAGTCCCCAGAGACAGTCAGTAGAAAATAGCCCTATCTTTCCACCGTGAATTCTTTACTTTTTTTTCATCCGTGAGCAGTCATAGATTTAGTGGTACAGCGATGTCCTTCTCATTTACTCTCACCTCAACAACTGAATTGCTGTAAAAATATGCATCTGGGCCTTTGAAATCAATGAAATCAAAGAACATTATGATGTACATGAATGTAAAGAAGTAATAACTATATAAAAAGGGAAGTTTGTACGCTCAAATAAACACGTCACTCCACAACACACTCTTTGCTCCAAACTGCTCCTGTCTAGAAATTGGTGTTCCTTTTCATTTGTCGCTCCATCCTAACATCGGAGATCACGCCGATGTCTCTCAAACATTATGGTGAGCAAAGCAACAAGTTTACTTTTCTGTCAAAAACAGGCCCAAAGGAAGGATACTTTTGGTCTTCATGGAGACCTTAGTCAATGAATGTGACTAAATACAGTCAGCCAGTGGGAAGGAGATAAGAGAGGAGAGAGGACAGAGACACGGGTTCAAGACCCTGCAACAAAATTTCCTGGTTTTGTAGGAATATGCGGCTGACTCTACCTGCAAGTGTCTCGGTGAACCCAGTTCTTTCCCTGCAGCCTAGATAGCTTGAAAGTTTTTTGGAAGCACAATGTAAGGAAGTGACACAGGCTATGTTGTTAACTTTTCTGTACACAAGGACAGATGGGCAGACAAAAAGATGATTGATTGATAGACAGATAGATAGATAGATAGACAGACAGATAGATAGATATAGGTACATATGGATTAAAACACAGCTATTGCTTATAACAACGACACAATGGTGAATGTACATAGCGAAACTGCAGACCAAAGAGAAGACAGAAATCCAGTTTAAAAAGTGCAGTAAGAAGCCGTAAGAAAAAAACAAATCCTATCATTTGCAAAAACGTGGATGGATTGAGAGGGTAGTATGCACAGTGAAATAGGCCAGGCAGAGTACGACAAGAACCGGATGATTTCACTCATGTGTGGAGTATAACAACCAAGAAAATCTGAAGGAAAAAAATAGCAGCAGACTCACAGAACCCGCAAGTGGATAAACAGTTACCAAAGGGAATGGGACTGTTCAGGTTGGGTGGGTAGGGATGGATAAGGGCGGGGAGAAATAAAGGGGGCATTAGTATTAGCGTGTAAAACATGTGTGGTGGGAGGAGCATGGGCAGGGCTGTACAACACAGAGAGGACAGTAGGGATTATACACCATCTTACTACACGCTGATGTTCAGTGAACTAAGAGGTTTTAGGGGGGGAATGGTGAATCGGAAGCCTAGTAAACATAATGTTCTTCACGTGATTGTAGATTAATGAGAACAAAAAAATTTTTTAAGTGCAATAAGGGAAAAGCCAAGAGTCATCAGAAAGAAAGAACAGGCTTTGAGTGCTACAAACAAAAGACACAGGGCTAGAAGAAGGGATGAAAACTCAAGACCACCTATGTGCTCCCTTACAGCAGACTCACTTGCGATCCAAGGACACAGACAAACTTCATGCCGAATGGGTGGAGATAGGTACCATACACAAGTGAAACTGAGAAACAAACAAACAAACAAATAGATTCTGTTAGAGTCCCTAGAGACATTCAGTAGAAAATAGCCCTATCTAGCCACCGTAAATTCTTTTTGTTTGATTTCAGCATTGCCCAGCCATAGATTTAGTGGTACACCAACATCCTTCCCATTTTTTCTCACCTCAACAACAGAATTGCTATAATAATATGAGTCTGGGGTTTTGATATCAGTGGGCTTTATGATGTTCACTAATGTAAAGAAGTAATAACCCCCTACAGAGGGAAGTTTGGACCCTCAAACAAGCACGTAACTCTGAAACACTCTCTTTGCTCCCAAATGCTCCTGTCTAGACATAAGTGTTCCTTTCTATTTGACCCTCCTCTTATCAACGGTGATCACGCCGATGTCCCTCAAACATGGTGGTAAGCAAAGAACCAAGTATACTATACTGTCTACAACAGGCCCAGAGGAAGGATACTTGTGTTCTTCAGGAAGCACTTAGTCAATGAATGTGACTAAATACAGTCAGCAAGTGAGAAGGAGATAAAAGAGGAGAGAGGACAGAGACACGGGTTCAAGACCCTGCAGCAAACTTTCCTGGTTTTGGAGGAATATGCGGCTGACTCTACCTGCAAATGTCTCGGTGAACCCAGTTCTTTCCCAGCAGCCTAGTTAGCTTGAAAGTTTTTTGGAAGCACAATGTAAGGAAGTGATACAGGCTATGTTGTTAACTGTTCTGTACAAAAGGACAGATGGGCAGAAAAAAGATGATTGACTGATTGATAGACTGATAGACAGATTGATAGATAGACAGACAGATAGATAGATATAGGTACATATCGATTAAAACAAAGCTATTGCTCATAACAAGGAGAGCAATGGTAAAAGCACACAGCGAAACTACAGACAAAAGAGAAGACAGAAATCCAGTTTAAAAAGTGCAGTAAGAAGCCATAAGAAGAAAACAAATCCTACAATTTGCAACAACGTGGATGGACCTAGAGGGTAGTATGCTCAGTGAAATAGGCCAGGCAGAGTACGACAAGAACCGGATGATTTCACTCATGTGTGGTGTAAAACAAGCAAGAAAATCTGAAGGAAAAAAATAGCAGCAGACTCACAGAACCCGCGAGTGGTCCAACAGTTGCGAAAGGGAAAGGGACTGGGCAGGTTGGCTGGGAATGGAGGGATAAGTGCAGGGAGAAAGAAAGGGCGCATTAGTATTAGCGTGTATAATATGTGTAGTGGGAGGAGCATGGGGAGGGCTGTACAACACAGAGAGGACAGTAGGGATTATACACCATCTTGCTACACGCTGATGTTCAGTGACCTAAGAGGTTTTAGGGGGGGAATGGTGAATCGGAAGCCTAGTAAACGTAATGTTCTTAATGTGATTGTAGTTTAATGATAACAAAAAAAATTTTTTTAGTGCAATAAGGGAACAGCCCTGAGTCATCAAAATAAAAGGACAGGCTTTGAGTGCTCCAACCAAAAGACACATGGCTAGAAGAAGGGATGAAAACTGAAGACCACCTATGTGCTCCCTTACAGCAGACTCACTTGCCATCCAAGGATACAGACAAACTTCATGCCGAATGGGTGGAGATAGGTACCTACACAAGTGAAACTGAGAAACAAACAAACAAACAAATGGATTCTATTTGAGTCCCCAGAGACAGTCAGTAGAAAATAGCCCTATCTTGCCACCGTGTATTCTTTCTGTTTGATTTCAGCCATTCCCTGCCAAAAATTACTGGTACACCAATGTACTTCTCATTTTTCCTCAACTCAACAACTGAATTGCTGTAGTAATATGAGTCTGGGTTTTTGAAATCAGTGGGTTTTATGATGTTGACGAATTTAAAGAAGTAATAACCCCCAAAAGAGGGAAGTTTGGACCCTCAAACAAACACGTAACTCTGCAACACTCTCTTTGCTCCCAAATGCTCCTGTCTAGACATAGGTGTTTCTTTTTATTTGACACTCCTCCAATCAACGGTGATCACGCCGATGTCCCCCAAACATGGTGGTAAGCAAAGCACCAAGTATATTTTACTGTCTACAACAGGCCCAGGGAAAGGATACTTGTGGTCTTCAGGAAGCACTTAGTCAATGAATGTGGCTAAATACAGTCAGCAAGCGAGAAGGAGGGAAAAGCGGACAGAGGACAGAGATATGGGTTCAAGTCCCTGCACCACCATTTACTGGTTTTGTAAGCACACGTTGCTGACTCTACGTGCAAGTGTCTCGGTGAACCCAGTGCTCTCAATACGGCCTACTCACCTTGCAAGATTTTTGGAAGCATAACGTAGTGAAGGGACATAGTCTATGTTGTTAACTGTTCAGTATACAAGGACAGATTTTCAGATAAAAAGATGACTGATTGATTGAATGATAGATAGATAGACAGGCAGATAGATAAATATAGGTAAATATCGATTAACACAAAGCTATTGCTCATAACCAGGAGAGCAATGGTGAAAGCACTTAGCGAAACTACAGACAAAAAAGAAGACAGAAATCCAGTTTAAATAGTGCAGTAAGCAGCCGTAAGAAGAAAACAAATCCTATCATTTGCAATAACGTGGATGGAGCTAGAGGGTATTATGCTCAGTCAAATAGGCCAGGCGGAGAAATACATGTACCAAATGATTTCACTCATGTGTGGAGTATAACAACAAAGAAAAACTGAAGGAAAAAAACAGCTGCAGACTCACTGAACCCGGGAGTAGACTAACAGTTACCAAGGGAATGTGACTGGGCAGGGTAGGTATGAAGGGAGGGATAAGGGCTGGGGAACGAAAGGGGGCATTAGGATTAGCATGTATAATGCGGGGGTTCGGGGGCACATGGCGAGGGCTGTACAAAACAGAGAAGACAAGTAGAGATTCTACAGCATCTTACTGCATGCTGATGGACAGCGACTGTAACGGGGTGTGTGCGGGGGGACATGGTGAAGGGGTCTACAGCATCCAACAATGCTGATGGATAGCCACTATAACGGGTTTTTGGGGAGGACTTGGTGTACTTGGTGATCATAATGTTCTTCGCGTGATTGTAGATTAATGATGACAAAAAAGATTTTTTAAGTGCTATAAGGACACAGCTCTCAATTATCAGAATAAAAGGACAGGCTCTGAGTGCTCAAATCAAAAGACACATGGTTAAAAGAAGGGATGAAAACTCAAGAACACCTACCTGCTCCCTTACTGGAGACTCACTTGATATCCAAGGACGAAGACAAACTACAAATTGAGGGGTGCAGAAAGGTACCCTAAACAAGTGAAACTGAAGAGAAAAAACAGAAAAAAGATGTGCTGATGGGATTAATGACGCAGGCTCACATGAGAGTGGAGCGGAAACCTTCTCCCAAGATCAAAACCACATAAATACGTACTATATGGAAATAGAACAACTATAACAAATCGTGGAAGAGCAACAGGGAGGAACGCTGCTGTGGCAGCCTGTCACCTCAAGGAGAAGTGTGACGTACAGCCGTGGAGATGTGCTCTCTGAGCATGAACCTACCGTACATGTGGTGCATACTGGAGGATCGGTGTGGTTGGAAAGCAAAGGGAGGCGGAAGACTTCGAGAGACTTGAGGTTCCAGCCACTTGTGGGACAACAGAGGGATCCACATCCGGCCGCTGTTTGACAAAAGAAAGGCGGACAGTCTGAGAGACTTCCTAACAGCGAGAGAACTGCTAAAGGGGCAAGGCTTCCACACGTCTTGCCACTCAGGAGAAAGGACAGGTGAGCCAAACTGCGCGGGTGCACTCTGCCCGGCAGGCGGGTTAGCTTTCAGGAGCTCCGGTCGCTCCATTACCCTGGCTGGCCTCGCAGCTCCGAGGCCCCTTACAATGCTGTGACTGGTACATGGCCTGCCTCCCCGCCGTCACCAGCCGCCCCCACCTATGGCAGCTTCTCCCTGCATGCTCCGCACTCTGGCCCTGGCAGTGGAGATGGGTACTGTGGCCGGGAAACAGGAAAGACCTCTTTACTCCCGGCGGGGATGGGCACCGTCACCACTCCCCTTGAACCCCTGCCATCCAACCAAGGCCTGTGCATCTCCAGAGAGTAAAGCATCTGGTAGCTAGAGTGCACCACCTACAAATATGGACCTTCAAGGGAACCTGGTAACTGACCTCAAATCAATCTTCGTGAGAAAGGGTTCTCAAAATAAACATCAGGAGCTTGCTCATGGAGCTACAGAAAACAAAACAGTCAATTTCTCTCGAACGCAATTCTCTCTCTACTATCTCTCTCCAGGAAGCCCTGCTGAGGCCCTGTTCCGAGAGGGGTGCTGCAACTTCCCAGCAGGAATGGCACAGCTGTAGGGTCCACCACGGCCAGTGCCAGGACAGTCCCACACGGGCTCTGACTGAACTGCAATCGGGGGACCCTGCACGTCTAACTCCGCAGGAAAGACAACAGTGCCGCACGCTAGCTTTCCCATCAATGGCTAGAGGCTACGTGTCTCCATTGATACCAGGTGACAACAACACCCCAGGCTTCATATCCTTGGCAATCTTTTTGACCTATGACACTTGAAAGCAGCACATGGAAAGATACAACCTACCAGTCTCCACATCACCTCACCTCTCAGTTTTACACTAGATGTTCCTGCATCACAGCTTCTCCTCTTCGTTACAGTTTTCTCGGCTGGTTGGTGTTCTTAAAAAAAAATTTAGTCAGATTGGGAATGAAGTGGTTGGCGGTTTAGTAAGATTCTGTTTGACCACCATCAGTAGAACCAAAGGCATCCTTCTGTATGGGAGAATATATTCACTGATGACATATTTGATAAGGCGTTGCCATCCAAAACATGTATCAAGAGCTCATGAACCTCAACACACAAAAAGCAAATAAATCCAATTACAAAATGGACAGAGGATCTGGACAGACACTTCTCCACAGAAGTAATTTCAGGTGGCCGACAGGCACATGAAAAGACGCTCCACATTGCTAACCATCAGAGAAATGCCCATTAAAACCACAATGGGGTATCACCTCACACCAGTTATGATGGCCACCACCCAAAAGACAGACAACAACAGATGTTGGCAAGGGTGCGTAGAAAGGGGAACCCTCCTACACTGCTGTTGGGAATGTCAGTCAGCTCAACCATTGTGGAAAGCAGTGTGGATGATCCCGAAAAAAACAAAGAGCAGAAATACCATCTGACCCAGGAATTCCTCTCCTGGAATTTACCCTAAGAGTGCAGGAGCCCATTATGAAAGAGACAGATGCACCCCTATGTTAATGCAGCACTATTTACACTACCCAAGAAATGGAAGAAACCTAAGTATCCTTCAGGAGATGAATGGATAAATGCCCCGGCCAGTGGGGAGTTCAACAAGGGCTCGAGGGGAAGTTAAACTGGATGAGAGACAAACCAGACACAAAGAAGGAGACCAAGTCAAAAGTCTTATCAAGGTCTCAAAGTTTATTGTTACAAGGTAGATTATATGGGAGATATGAGGGGGAAACAGCCCCAGCTGAATTGGCAAGGATTATCTCGGTTACTAGGATACCTAAATGAAGAATGTTCTCTGGAAAAGATCATGGGTGGGGGATTACTGAGAAAAGACAGAATGTTTTACTAAGGAGGAGATGTTATCACAGCAGCTGCTTAATCTCTATCCCAGCGTCTAATCTCAAGCTGCTCAATTGATCTTTCCTAAATGGGGCAGAAATTAGAGGCCTAGGCGAAAAGGGCGAGACCATTGTTTCTATGTCCTATGGCTCCCGATATCTCCTCCCTTCTTTTATAGAAAAGAGGGGTAGGCCTGCTATTTAGCGGTGGGCATTAACCAATTTGGGGATTAGTGACTTGGCTCCTTCGAGACTCCCCATTTATTGGGTCAACGTTGGCTCTTGGTATCTTTTGTGGAGGGGAGGAAGGGCGTATTTATTTTAGATACTAACCTCCATGCAAGCCAGTTTTTTCTCTCAGGGAATTCAGAGGCGGTTCATGGACCTTCCCTTGCAATCCTTAGCTTCGCAACCACATTGGTGCCCATATCGCACTCACTTTATTGTGAGCCGATATGCATAGGTCTGTATCCTATGCAGCTTCTAGAGGAGGGGAGTCATCGGGCACATCATAGCCTTGGTCCACCAGGACAAAATGGTGACAGTGGAATTGTATCTGTCTGCCGAGGGCCATATTGATCTGTTCTTTAATGAAGGTGGTAATTCTCTGGAAGGCCCAAGGGCCATGGGAGAGCACAAGCATGAGACTAAGGAAGGAACCTAGTATAGGGAGAAGATAAGGAAGAAACCTGCTCATCCAAGACCATAGGGTATTTTCAAACAGTTTTTTCTTTCTTTGCACGAGATCTTCTTGGAGTCTTTTTATTTTGTCACGAACTGCTCCAGACTTGCTTGCATAGAAGCAGCATTTCTTTTCTAAGGCTAAGCAGATTCCGCCTTGTTCCGCGGTGAGAATGTCTAGGCCACGCCTGTTCTGTAAGACTACTTCTGCAAGGGAATCTATTTGGTCTTGAAGAACTTGTAAGTTTCAGTGAAGAAGGTGAAAATGAGAGAGTTGATGGGCTTCATCTTTTTATAAGGTGCTGTTAAGAAGTGCGAATATGCCAACAAGGATCCAGTAAGTGGTAACAAGAATGGTCTGCTGTACAAGGGTCCACTGGTGAGGGGTGGAGGCGGCGAGTCGTATGCCTAAGATAAAGGCAAGGACTAAACCGATGGCTAGAATCTATGGAGAGAAGAAGAAAAAGGATGTCTCAGGGGATGTCACCACCCTGAAAGGTTGGATAAGAATTTTAAAAATCTTCTGGTAGAACTATTGGTTTAATCAAATGCTCTGGCAGCCAGCGAGCAGTTCCTTCTTTGGTGTTGAAAACACAGGCAGATCCCTGGCCCCATATGAGTATGGGCTCGGGGCCATTCCAATGGGATGTGAGGTTGTCTTTCCACATGACAGTGGCATAGATTTATCATGTTGTGGGTGCCAAAGGCGACGAGCTGCAGGTTTGCCATGAGCATCCAAAGTTAGAAAATTAAGAATAAACAAGGCATGATGAAGAATGTTTCTTGGAGAGCCTTTCATGGGATATAAATCTCCCATTTTTAATTTGTGGAAGGTATGTTTATTAGTTAAATGGGCTCGTTCGACAATCCCTTGTCCTTGGGGATTGTATGGTATGCCTGTAACATGCTTAATTTGTAATTGGCGACAAAATTCTTGAAAATTTTTTCCAGTATATCCAGGACCATTAGCAGTCTTGATAATCTCGGGTTTTCCCATGACACTAAGACAATTGAGTACATGAGCAATAAGATTTTTAGAAGCTTCTCCAACGTGGAGGCTGGCAAAAATAAATCCACTAAATGAATCTACAGTAACATGAATATATTTAAGATTTCCGAATGAGGGGATGTGTGTTACATCCATTTGCCAGATCTCATTGGGAACTAGGCCCCTAGGGTTCACACCAAAGTGAGGAACAGGCAGGAGAGTGACACAATTTGCACATTATTTAATAATCTGACGGGCTTGTTCTCTAGTAATTTTAAAAAGAAGACGTAAGGTTTGAGCATTATGGTGGTGTAAAGAGTGAGCTTCTTTGGCTTGAGCCGCAGGATCAAGCTCAACGAGAACACAAAGTTGGGTATCTTTATCGGTCACAGCATTGCCTGTGGCTAGAGGTCCAGGAAGACCAGAAAGGGCAAGAATATGGCTTATATAAAAAGAATGTTGCCTGGAATGTATGCACTGGTGGATGGAAAAAAACAGAGGGGTGGCGTTTGTAGTGGGTTTTATATAGGGCACGGTCTCTAAAAGGGGAATGGATTGAGCAATATAAGCACTGTCAGTGTATAGGTTAAATGGAGTATTTGGGAGTTGTTGAAAAACTTGCAAAATAGCGACGTGTTCAACCAATTGAGTGGAGTGGAATGGGGATTGTAGGGAAGTGGTTTGATTATCTATGGTGAAGGCTGTCACTCCGTTGGAGGAGCCATCGGTGAGAACTTGGGGTCATGAGGATAGGGTTGGGAGGAGGTCAATGTAGGGAAAACAAATGGTTGCGTCCTCAGAAAATGGAGAAGCTTGTTAGCAGGGTAATGATTTTCAAGGGCTCCCTGAAAAGAATTGCAGGATGTTGCCCATTCATCGTCATTCTCTATCAACCACTGGATTTAGGTAGGGGAATAGGGTAGGATAATTTTGTCGGCGTCTTTACCGAATATTTTCCTGCTCTGTTCGCATCCGATTTTTATCAGTTCAGCCACCCAGGAGGTATAGGGGATAAGGACTTTGGCTGGGAAGGCAGGTAAATGGAACCAAAAAAGATGACCCTCTTGCCAGAACACTCCGGTGGGTGTAAAATCAGTAGCACAAATGACTAGGAGAAGAGGCTTCTCATAAGAGATAAAGGTGACCCTTTGGTTTAGAATTGCAGCTTAAACTGCCTTTAGGGCTTCTAGGGCGGGGGCTGTTAATGAGCAACTCGAAGTAGGATCTGGGTCCCCTTTAAGAATATTAAACAAGGGTTTAAGCTCTCCAGTAGTTAGCATGAGATAAGGCCTGAGCCAATTAATATCTCCTAGAAGTTTTTGAAAATCATTTAAAGTTTTTAAGCTAACGGTTCTAAGTTGAACCTTTTGTGAAAGAATCTTATTATGAAAGAGTTCAAAGCCTAAAAGCAAGTAAGGGGGTTTTAATTGAATTTTTTCAGGGGCTATCTAAAGACAGCTCTGGTAAGGGCCCTAGAAAGCTCTTGGGAATAAGCAAGGAGTTCAGTGGGGTTAGGACCAGCCATGAGGATATTGTCCATGTAATGAATTAAATATGTACAAGGCCATCTTTGTCTAAATGGGTCTATAATTTGAGCTACAAATTTTTGGCACAGCGTAGGGCTATTTGCCATTCCTTGGGGCAGAACTTTCCATTGGAATCTTGGCATAGGGCCTTTAAAATTAATCACCAGCAAACTAAATGCAAAATGCTTGCAGTCTTTAGGATGTAGGGGGATTGTGAAAAAGCAATCTTTTAGGTCAATTATGATTTCACAGTATCCCACAGGAGTCGCCACAGGAGTGGGAGGCCTGGTCGAAGGGCCCCCATAGGTATCATAGCTTTATTAATTTTTCTAAGATCATGAAGTAACCTCCATTATCCTGAAATTTCCTTTTTGTCAAAAATAGGAGTATTCCAGGGGAAGGTGGTAGGCTGGATATGGCCTGCAGCAAGTTGTTCCTGTACTAACATTGTGGCTGCTGCCAGTTTTTCAGTAGTTAAGGGCCATTGATCAACCCATACAGGCTATGTTGTTTTCCAGGATATTTTATCTGCATGGGGTACAGGCATGTCAACAGCCGTTATGGTAAATTTTCATAGCCAATTCCAGCATGATCAGTTTTTATGGTGACCGGGACCGGCTCTTTTGAGCCCTGAGAGTGTTTGCCCAACCCTTGCCCAGGGCGAAAGCCTTAATTGAGCATCTGGTGAGTGACTAGCTCATTACGGCTGCACATAATGAGCTTCACTTGAGAGAGAATAGCTCTGCCCCAGAGGTTTATAGGTAGGCCTGCAAGCACGCAGGGCTGGACAGTACCGTGATTGCCTTCTTCATCTTCCCATTGAATAACTTTTTAGCTTTGTAGGGGGTTGGAGGTATGTCCAATACCTCTAAGGTGAGTCATGGAAGCGGTGAGAGGTCAAGATGAAAGCCAATCCTTACTGGAAATAGTTGTGGCATCCGCGCCAGTATCTATAAGGCCTTCAAAGGTTTTTCCTTTTAATTTTAAGTTAAGAAGGGGTCTTTTTTGAGTGATCTATTGTGCCCAATAAACATCTGATGATCCAAACCCATGGGGGCCTCTCTTTTGCTTATAGTAGGATTTTTATCATCGAGGGGTAGTAATATTAATTGAGCAATCCGTTGCCCAGGGGAAATGGTAACTGGTCCCTGAAAGGCTGTAGCCATAAATTTAATTTCTCCAGTATAATCGTTGTCAATGACTCCTGGAGAAATAGTGAGGCCCTGAATAGTGGAGGTGGCACGACCCATTATAAGAACAAAGGTGCCTTGCGGCAAAGGGCCAAAAATCCCCATTGAAAGAATTTGATTTCCCATTTATGGGGTCAATATTGACTGGGAGGTGGAACAGAGGTCCAGTCTTGCGCTTCCGGCAGTTGCTCCAGAGAGGAGAGTGATGCTGGATTTTGGACTGACTGGGGAACGAACCTGATGACACCAGGGTTCTGTCCTGGGTAGGCTTTGGGGCCCTGGGGTGGGCCCTTTATCAAGTTTCCCTGCTTTGGAGGCAGAGGATTACCCTGTATATCAGCCTTGGAGCGGCATTCGGAGGCCCAATGCTTACCCCATTTGCATCGCGGTCACAGGAATGATGGGAGTGATCGTTCGGTCCTAGGGGATGTGCACTCTCTTGAAAAATGACCTGTTTGCTTACAATTAAAGCAGGTCTTGGGCCTGGCTCCCTGAGTAAACTCTTTAAGAGCTCTTCCTATGGCTATTCCGATATTGCAAGAGGTTGGGTCATCGGCACAAAGTTTTATAAAATCAGAGAACTTTTTGCCACTGTGATGGGGACGCATAGCTGCTTGACAAGCTGAATTAGCATTTTCAAAAGCAAGATGTTTAATGAATTCATTATCTGTTTCCTCCCTTCCCATGAGGCATTAGGCGGCCTCTGTAAGGCGTCCTATGAATTCACTGTTAGGTTCCTGCTTCCCCTCTCTAACACTGTCAAGAGAGGTGAAAACTGACCCTTTAGAAGGGAGGCTCTTCAAGGCCTTAAGGACTGCATGTTGGATTTGTGTGAGTAAGCCTGGAGAAAACTTAGCCTGTTTTTCATTTGTGTCATAGGGGCGATTTCCCAGAAGATTGTCTAACATCCAGGATTTGGAGGGAACGCCGGCAGCCATATTGCGGTATGCAGTATCCTGGCATCTTTCAGTGTAATCAGCTTTCCATAAGAGAAAGTCACCTCTTGTTAAGGTGGCTTTAGTTAACATGCCCCAATCATTAGCTGTAAGCCAGTCTTCGCTTAGAGACTCTAACAATGAAATAGTAAATGGGGCAACAGGGCCATATGAGGAAACAGCATTCTTTAAGTCTTTTATACTTTTAAATTTAAGGTGGCGGTTCCGCTGAGTCCTAATGTTTGAAGTTGCATTCTCGTCCTCTCCCTCAGTGTTTTCTGACTCAAGCTGGGCTATAGGCTCCTCTGCATCCGTATCTGCCCCTTCTGATTCTCGTGGTTCATCCTCATTTGACTCTCCCTCAGTCGGTTCTCCCTCGGTTGGTCTAGTTTGGGATCAGGTCACCGGGAAGACATGAAGGGTTTTATTTATGGTTTTAACTTTCTGAACGGGGGGAGCAGAGGGGGAACTTACTTTTATTTTCTGAACAGGGTGGTCGGGGGGGAGCTTATTTCAAAGTCAAGGTCACGTAATTTCCTAAGCAATTGGGATCTCTCCCTTTTGTTCTGAAGCAGTGCCTTAAGGGACTGCGCCTCCCGAGAGAGTTTAACAGTGGCTTGTTAAAGAGGGTGGTATGTCATAGGGCAGTGGTATGTTATAGGGCGTTGTATGTTATAGGGTGGTGGACCTGCACCTAAAGTTGCTTGAGGGGGCCAATCAAGATTATGGTGCTTACTGGCAGCGTCCTTTAGTTTGGCCCCCTCTTCAGGGTAGATTGGATCATCATCAGTGCTGTTGGACCTGAGACCGGCAGGACTGGGTAAATAGATTTTTGGAGGGCCGCTAGACGGTGGATCACCCTTAACATCGGGCATGGGAAAGGAGACAGAGGGACAATTAGAGGCTGGGGAGGATGGATGAAGTTCCTCGGACACTTCCTTTTATGGAGAGAAGTCCGACTGGTTTTAAACTTTCCCTTCAAATAATTTTCACTATCGCCAACAATCTTTGAAACATCTGGGTGACAGTGGCGGACCTGCAACATATCGTTTATGAGATTCCAATAGAAAATACCTGTACTGGGACCTTCTCAGGGTCAAAGGAATGATAATAATCATTGAGGCAGTTGCCAACTCGGCGCCACTGTTTTTCATCTATAGTTTCTTCCTGGGGGAACCATGGGCAGACATCCTCTAGCAAGATAAAGTATTTAACTAAATCTTTTTTTCTTAAAACGTATTCCTCATATCTTGAGAGAAGCCTTAAGTCCCTTAACAAATTACTCATGCTTATTTAGTGTTTGCCCCATGACTGCGTCTCATTCCTTACCTTTTTCGATCTGTGTCACAGGCGGGTACTCCTGTGATGATCTTCATGCGAATCTTGTATCACCGGTGGGGTGGTGATCCAAAGAAAGAAGGATGCCCGTCCATATTAGCGATGTCTAGATCAGGCTTCGTACCTCGAGCCCCACATTGGGAGCCACATGCCCCGGCCGGTGGGGATTTCGACAAGGGCTCGAGGGGAAGTTAACCTGGATGAGAGACAAATCAGACACAAAGAAGGAGACACAGTCGAAAGTCTGATCAAGGTCTCAATGTTTATTTTTACAAGCAATATTATATAGGAGCTAGGAAGGGGAAACAGCCCCAGCTGAAGTGGCATGATTTATCTAGGTTGCTAGGATACCTAACTGAGGAATGTTCTCTGGAAAAGATCATGGGTGGGGGATTACTGAGAAATGACAGAAGGTTTAACTAAGGAGGAGATGTTATCACGGCAGCTGCATAATCTCTATCCCAGCGATCTAATCGCAAGCTGGGTCAATTGATGCTTCCTAAATGGTACAGGCTTGAGAAAATAGAGGCCTAGGTGAAAAGGGAGAGACCATTGTTTCTATGGCCTACGGCTCCCGACAATAAAGAAGCATTTGTACATACACACCATGGAATATTATTCAGCCATAAGAAGAAAAGTAATCCTACCACCATTTGCAAGAACACGGACGGAACTAGAGGTTGTTATGTTCAGTGAAATAAGCCAGGTGGAGAAAGACAAGTACCCAAGGATTTCACTCCTCTGAGAGGTATGAGAACAAAGCAAAAACCGGAAGGAACAAAACATCAGCAGACTCACAGAACCCAAGAATGGACTAACAGTTACCAAAGGGAAAGGGACCTAAGAGGATGGGTGGGAAGGGAGGGTTAAGGGTGTAAAGGGGCATTACGATCCACAAACGTAATGTAGGGGGTGGTGGGCCACGGGGATTGAAGCATAGCACACAGAAGACAGGTAGGGATTCTATAGCATCTAACTATATTGATGGACAGCGACTGTAATGGGGTGCGGATAGTGGACTTGATAATGGTGGGGAGGGGTGAGGAGGGGGAGTCTAGTAACCACAATGTTGTTAAAATAATTATACATTACTGACACCAAAAAAAAAAGTGACTCTGTTTGAGTGCCCAGAGAGACAGTCAGTAGAAAATAGCCATTCCCGCAACCGTGGATGCTTTGTGTTCAGTTTGGCAGTGCCCAGTCATTGACTCATTGGTACAGGGAGGAACTTTTCATGTTCTCTCACCTCAACAACTGAATTGCTGTAATAATGTGCGTCTGGGCTTTTGAAATCAGTGGACTTTATGATGTTTACAAATGTAAAGAAGCAATAAGCAGATAACGACGGAAGTTTGCATGCCAAATAGAACACGTTACTCGACAACACACTCTTTGCTCCAAACAGTTCCCTCTAGAACTCAGTGTTCCTTTTTAATTGCCCCTACTCCTATCAGTGGTGAACACGCCAATGTCCCTCAAACATGGTGGTGAGTAAGGCACCAAGTATACTTTTCTGTCTACAACAGGCCCAGAGGAAGTATACTTGTGGTCTTCAGTGAGCACTTAGTCAATGAATGTGGCTAAATACAGATATCAAGCGAGAAGGAGTTTTAAGAGGACAGAGGACAGAGATACGGGTTCAAGTCCCTGCACCACTATTTACTGGTTTTGAAAGCAAACGTGGCTGACTCGATCTGCAATTGTCTCAGTGAGCCCAGTGCTCTCCCTACGGCCTAGTGTCCTTGCAATGTTTTTGGAAGCATAATGTAGGGAAGTGACATAGGTGATGTTGTTAACTGTTCTGTACATAAGGATAGATGAGCAGACAGAAAGATGATTGATTCATAGATAGACAGATAGATAGATGACAGATGATAGATAGATGATACACATGATAGATAGATGATAGGAAGCTAGATAGACGGATAGATAAATAGAGAGATGGATAGAGAGATAGAAGGATATATAGAAAGACAGATAGATATACAGACAGACAGAGAGATAGATACATACAGATACATATCGATTGACACAAAGCTGTTGCTCATAACCAGGAGATGAACGGTGAAAGCACATAGCTAAACTACAAACCAAAAGGAAGAATGAAATCCAGTTTACAAAGTGCAGTAAGCAGCCATAAGAAGAAAACAAATCCTACCATTTGTAATGACGTGGATGGAGCTGGACGGTAGTATGTTCAGAGAAATAGGTCAGGCATAGAAAGACAAGTATCAAATGATTTCACAAAGGTGTGGAGTATAACAGCAAAGAAAACCTGAAGGAAAAAAACAGCAGCAGTCTCACAGTACCCGAGAGTTGACTAAAAGTAGCCAAAGGGAAAAGGACTGGGCAGGGTGGTTCTGAAGGGATAAGTGCAGGGAGAAAGAATGGGGGCATTAGGATTAGCATGTATATTGCGTGGGTTCGGGGGTGGGCATGGGGAGTGCTGTAAAACAAAGAGAAGACTAGTAGATATTATATAGCATCTAACTACTCGCTGATTGACAGTGACTGTAACGGGGTCTTTGGATGGTGTCATGGTGAAGGGGTCTATAGCATCCAACTACACTGATCGAAGGCGACTGAAGAGGTTTTTCGGGGGGACTTGGTGAAAGGGGGAGTATAGTAAACATAATGTTCCTCACGTGACTGTAGATTAATGATAACAAAAAAAAAATTTTCAGTGCAATAAGAGCACAGCTCTGAATCATCAGAATAAATGTTTAGGCTGTGAGTGCTGCAAAAAAAAGACACAGGGTTAAAAGAAGGGATGAAAATTTAAGACACCTACGTGCTTTCGTACAGGAGTCTCACTTGAAATCCAAGGACACAAACTACAAGCCAAAGGTGTGGGGCAATTACCCTACACAAGCGAAACTGGGAAGCAAACAAATGAAATTTGTTTGAATACCCAGAGAAAGTCAGCAGAAAATAGCCCTATCTGGCCACAGTGAATTATTTTTGTTTGGTTTCAGCAGATCCCAGCCATAGATTTGGTGGTGCAGCAACGTACTTCTCATTTTCTCTCACCTCAACAACTGAGTTGCAGTAATAATAAGCATCTGGGCCTTTGAAATCAGTGGGTTTGATGATGTTCACGAATGTGAGGATCTAATAACCACATAAAGAGGGATGTTTGGACACTCAAATAAACACGTCAATCCACAATACACTCTTAGCTTCCAACTGCTCCTGTCTAGAAATCGGTGTTCCTTTTTATTTGACCCTCCGTCCTATCGGCGTTGATCACGCTGATGTCCTTCAAACATTTTGGTGAGCAAAGCAACAAGTTTACTTTTCTGTTGACAACAATCCCAGAGGAATGATACTAGTGGACTTCAGGGAGCACTTACTCACTGAATGTGGCTAAATACAGACGGCAAGTTAGAAGGAGATGAAAGAGGACAGAGGATAGAGAAACGGGTTCAAGTCCCGGCACAACCATTTCCTGATTTTGTAGGTACACGCGGCCGACTCGACCTGCAACTGTCTCGGTGAACACAGTGCTCTCTCTACAGCCTAGATACTTTGCAGGACTTTTGGAGGCATAGAGTAGGAAAGTGATATAGGAAATATGTTTAACATTTCTGTACACAAGGACAGATGGGCAGTCAAAAAGTTGACTGATTGATTGATAAATAGATAGACACATAGATAGATAGCTATAGGTACATATCGATTAACACAAAGCTACTGCTCATAACCAGGAGAGCAATGGTGAAAGCACATAGCAAAAATACAAAAAAAAGAAGAATGAAATCCAGTTTAAAAAGTGCAGTAAGCAACCATAAGAAGAAAACAAATCCTATCATTTGCAAAAACGTGGATGGAGCTATAGGGTATTATGCTCAGTCAAGTAGGCCAGGTTTAGAAATACATGTACCAAATGATTTCACTCATGTGTGGAGTATGATAACAAAGAAAAACTGAAGGAAAAAACAGCAGCAGATTCACAGAACCCGAGAGTGGACTAACAGTTAACAAGGAAAAAGGGAATGGGTAGGGTATGTGGGAAGGGAGTAATAAGGGCAGGGAAAAAGAATGGGGGCATTAGGATAAGCATGTATAATGTGCAGGGTGGGGTGTCATGGGTAGGGCTGTACATCACAGAGAAGACATGTAGTGATTCTACAGCATCTTAGTACATGCTGACAGACAGCGACTGTACATGGGATTTTGGGGGGGACTTGGTAAAGGGGGTAGACCGGAAATCATAAAGTTATGAATGTGATTGTACGTTAATGAGAACAAAATATTTCAAAGTGATGTAAGAGCACAGCTCTCAAATATCAGAATAAAAGTACAGGCATTGAGTGCTCCAATCAAAAGACACAGGGTTAGAAGAACTGATGAAAACTCAAGACCACCTACGAGTTCCCTTACTGGAGACTCACTTGAGATCCAAGGACCCAGACAATCTACAAGATGAAGGGGCAGGGACAGGTACCCTACACAAGTGAAACTGAGAAACAAACAAACAAATGGATTCTGTTTGAATCCCCAGAGAGAGTCAGTAGAAAATAGCCCTATCTAGCCACCGTGAATTCTTTTTGTTTGGTTTGAGCAGTGCTCAGGCATATATTTAGTGGTGCAGCAACTTCCTTCTCATTCCCTCTCACCTCAACAAATGAATTGCTGTAATAATATGCGTCTGGGATTTAAAATCATTGCTTTTTATGATGTTCACGAATGTAAAGAACTAAGAACCACCTAAAGAGGGAAGTTTGGACCCTCAAATAAACACTTCACTCCACAACACACTCTTTGTTCCCAACTGCTCCTGTCCAGAAATAGGTGTTCCTTTATATTTGTCCCTCCACCTATCAGCAGTGATCACGCCAATGTCCCTGAAACAAGGTGTTGTGCAAAGAACAAAGTACACTTTTCTGTCGACAGCATGCCCACACGGAGGATACTTGTGGCCTTCAGGGATCACTTACTCACTGAATGTGGCTAAATAAAGTCACCAAGCGAGCAGGAAGTATAAGAGGACAGAGGACAGAGATACGGGTTCAAGTCCTTTCACCTCCATATACTGCTTTTGTAAGCACACGCGGCAGACTCTACCTGAAAGTGTATCGGTGAACACAGTGCTCTCCTTATGGCTTAGTTACCTTGCAAGATTTCTGGAAGCATAATGTAGGGAAGAGACATAGGCTATGTTGTTAACTGTTCTGAACATAAGGATAGATGGGCACACAAAAAGATGATTGATTCATAGATAGATAGGAAGACAGACAACAGATGAAAGATAGATAGATAGGTACATAGATTGATAGATGATAGATATCATAGATAGATGATAGGAAGATAGATATTTAGATAGAAAGATACACAGATACATAGATACATTAATACGTTAGATAGATAGATATAGATACATATCGATTGACACAAAGCTATTGTTCCTATCCAGGAGTTGAATTGTGAATAACATAGTTAAAGTACAAACAAAAAGGAAGAATGAAATCCAGTTTAAAAAGTGCAGTAAGCAGCCTTAAGAAGAAAACAAATACTACTATTTGCAATAACGTGGATGGAGCTAGACGGTAGTATGTTCATAGAAATAGGCCAGGCGGAGAAAGACAAGTACCAAATGATTTCACTCATGTGTGGAGTATAACAACAAAGAAAAACTGAAGGAAAAAAACAACAGCAGACTCACAGAACCGGGGAGTTGTCTAAAAGTTACCAAAGGGAAAAGGACTCGGCAGGGTGAGTCTGAAGGGATGGATAAGTGTGGGGAGAAAGAATGGGGCCATTAGTATTAGCAGGTATAATGCATGGTGTCGGGTGTGCATGGGGAGTGCTGTACAACACAGAGAAGACTAGTAGAGTTCATATAGCTTCTTACTACTCACTGATGGACAGCGACTGTTACGGGGTCTGTGGGGGGGACATGGTGAAGGGGTCTGCAGCATCCAACTACGCTGATCGAAAGTGACTGAAGAGGTTTTTCTGGGGAACTTGGTGTAGGGGGGAGCATAGTAAACATAATGTTCTTCACGTGATTGTAATTTAATGTTAAAAAAATTCTTTTAGCGCAATATGTGCACAGTTCTTAATCATCAGAATAAAAGGTCAGGCACTGAGTGCTGCAAACAAAAGATACAGGGTTAAAAGAAGGGATGAAAACTCAAGTAACCTACGTGCTTACTTACAGGAGTCTCACTTGAGATATAAGGACACAGGCAAACTACAAGCCGAAGGTGAGTGGACAAGTACCATACACGAGTGAAACTGAAAAACAAACAATCAAACAAATGATTCTGTTTGAGACCCCAGAGACAGTCAGCAGAAAATAGCCCTATCTGGCCACCGTGAATTCTTTTTGTTTGTTTTCAGCAGTTACCATCCATAGATTTAGTGGTGCAGTAACATACTTCTCATTTTCTCTCACCTCAACAACTGAGTTGCTGTAATAATAAGCATCTGGGCCTTTGAAATCAGTGGGTTTTATGATGTTCATGAATGTTAAGATCTAATAACCACTTAAAGAGGGTTATTTGGACACTCAAATAAACACGTCTCTCCACAATATACTCTTAGATCCCTACTGCTCCTGTCTAGTAATTGGTGTTCCTTTTTATTTGACCCTCCGTCCTATTGGCGTTTATCACGCTGCTGTCCTGCAAACATGGTGGTGAGCAAAGCAACAAGTTTACTTTTCTGTCGACAACAGGCCCAGAGGAATGATTCTCGTGGTCTTTAGGGAGCACTTAGTCAATGAATGTGGCTAAATACAAACAGCAAGTTAGAAGGAGATGAAAGATAACAGAGGATAGAGACACGGGTTCAAATCCCGGCACAACCATTTCCTGGTTTTGTTGGTACACGCGGCAGACTCGACCTGCAAGTGTCTCAGTGAACCCAGTTCTCTCTCTACAGCCTAGATAATTTGCAGGATTTATGGAGGCATAGTGTTGGAAAGTGATATAGGATATATGGTTAACTGTTCTGTACACAAGGACAGATGATCAGACAAAAAGATGATTGATTGATTAATTTATTGATAAATAGATAGACAGATAGATAGATAGATATAAGTACATATCGATTAACACAAATCTACTGCTCATAACCAGGAGAACAATGGTGAAAGCACATAGCGAAACTACAAAAAAAAAAGAAGAATGAAATCCAGTTTAAAAAGTACTGTAAGCAGCCATAAGAAGAAAACAAATCCTATCTTTTGCAATAATGTGGATGGAGCTAGATTGTATTATGCTCAGTCAAATAGGTCAGGCGGGGAAAGACATGTACCAAATGATTTCCCTCATGTGTGGAGTTTGATGACAAAGAAAAACTGAAGGAAAAACAGCAGCAGAGTCACAGATCCCGAGAGTGGACTGAGAGTTAGCAAAGGGAAAGTGTCTGGGCAGGGTAGGTGGGAAGGGTGTAATAAGGGCGGTGAGAAATAAAGGGGACATTAGGCTTAGCATGTATAATGTGTGGGGTGTGGGGAGCATGGGGAGGGCTGTAGAACATAGAGAAGACAGGTAGTGATTCTAGAGCATCTTACTACACTGCCGGACACCAACTGTAACGGGGTGTGTGTGTGCTGAAATGGTGAAGGTGTCTACAGCATCCAACTACTCTGATGGACAGCGACTGTGACGGGGATTTTGGGGGGGACTTGATGTACTTGCTGAACATAATGTTCTTTGGGTGACTGTAGATTAATGATCAGAAAAAATGTTTTTAAGTGCAATAAGGACACAGCTCTAAATTGTCAGAATAATTGGACAGGCTTTGAGTACTCCAATCAAAAGACACAGGGATAAAAGAAGGGATGATAACTCAAGACCACCTACGTGCTCCCTTACAGGAGACTCACTTGAGATCCAAGAACGAAGACAAACTACAAGTTGAGGGGGTGGGGACAGGTTCCCAAGACAAGTGAAACAGAAAAACGAAAAAAAAAAAAAAAGATATGCTGATGGGTTTAAAGATGCCGGCTCATGTGAGAGGGGTGCAGAAACCTCCTCCAAAACCGAAAGCACATACATACGTATTGTATGGAAATAGAACAACTACACCAAATCCTGGAAGAACAGCAGGGAAGAACGCTGCTGTGGCAGGCTGGCACCTCAAGGAGAAGTGTGACGTATAGCCCTGGAGATGTGCACTAGGAGCACGAACCTACCGTGCACTTGCTGCCTTCTGGAGTATCGGTGGGGTTGGAAAGCAAAGACAGGTGGAAGACTTCGAGAGACTTGAGATTCCAGCCTCTTGTGGGACAACCCAGGTATCCACATCCGGCCGGTGTGGGAAAAAGAAAGGCAGACAGCCTGAGAGACTTCCTAACAGCGAGAGAACTGCTAAAGGGGCAAGGCCCTCACAGGGCATGCCGCTCAGGAGAAAGGACAGGTGTGCCAAACTGCCCAGGTGCACTCTGCTCGGCAGGCGGGGGAGCTTTCAGGAGCTCCGGCGCTCCATTCCCCTGGCTTGCCTCGCAGCTCCGAGGCCCCTTACCGTGCTGTGACTAGTACATGGTGTGCTTCCCCGCTGGCACTGGCATGCAAAACGGCCGACCGCACCTGCATCAGCTTCTCCCTGCATGCTCTGCAAACTAGCCCTGGCAGTGGAGACAGGCTCTGCGGCCGGGAAGCAGGAAAGAGCTCTTTAGTCCCGGCGGGGGTGGGCACCGACACCGCTCCCCTGGGACCCCTGCCATCCCCACAGGGGCTGAGCATCTCCAGACATTAAAACTTCTGGGAGTTAGAGGGCGCCACCTACAAATATGATCCTTCAAAGGAACCTGGTAACTGGACTCAACTCAATTTTCCTGAGAAAGAGATCATGCTCAGTTAGCTACAGAAAATAAAATTGTCACTGTCTCTCGAGCGCAATTCTTTCTCTCTCTCTCACTACTGGGAGCGCTGTTGAGGCCCTGTTCCGAGAGGGGTGCTGCGACAGCCCAGTAGGAATGGCACAGCTCTCTGGTCCACCATGGCCGGTGCCAGGACATTCCCACAAAGGCTCTGAATGAAGTGCAAATGGAGGACGCCGCACTTCTAACTCCGCAGGAAAGACAACAGTGCCGCACGCAAGCCTTCACATCAATGGCTAGAGGCTACGAGGCTGCACCGATACGAGTGACGTCAACACCCCAGGCTTCATCTCCTTGGCATTCTTTTTTCCCTATGACCCTTGAAAGCAGCACATGGAAAGATGCATCCTACCAGTCTCCACAATACTTCATGTCTTAGTTTTACGCTAGATTTTCCTGCATCACAGCTTCTCCTCTTTGTTCCTGTTTTCTTGGCTGGATGGTGATCTGGAAAAAAAAAATAGTCAGATTTGGAATGAAGTGGTAGGGGGTTTAGAAAGATTCTGTTTGACCAACATAAGTAGAACCAAAAGACATCCTTCAGTACGGGAGAATATATTCACTGATGACATACTTGATAACGTGTTGTCATCCAAAACATGTATCAAGAGCTCACGAACCTCAACACACAAAAAGCAAATGAATACAATTACAAAATGGGCAGTGGATCTTAACAGACACTTCTCCACAGAAGCAATTTTAGGTGGCTGACAGGCACATGAAAAGACGCTCCACATCGATAACCATCAGAGAAAAGAACATTAAAACCACAATGTCGTATCACCTCACACCAGTTAGGATGGCCAGCACCCGAAAGACAGACAACAACAGATGTCGGGAACGGTGTGGAGAAAGGGGAACCCTCCTACACTGCTGGTGGGAATGTCAGTCAGCACAACCATTGTGGAAAGCAGTATGGAGGTTCCCCAAAAAACCAAAAAACAGAAATACCATTTGTCGCAGGAATTCATCTCCTAGGAATTTACCCTAAGAGTGCAGGAGCCCAGTTTGAAAGGGTCAGGTGAACCCCTATATTGATCGCAGCACTATTTACAATACCCAAGAAATGGAAGCAACCTAAGTGTCCATCAGGAGATGAATGGATAAAGAAGAGGTGGTACATACACGCTATGGAATATTAGTAAGCCATAAGAAGAAAGCAAATCCTACCACCATTTGCAACAACAAGGAAGGAGCTAGAGGGTGTTATGCTCAGTGAAATAAGTCAAGTGGGGAAAGACAAGTATCCAAGGATTTCACTCCTCTGTGAGGTATGAGAACAAAGCAAAAACGGAAAGGAACAAAACAGGAGCAGACTCACAAAACCCAAGAATAGACTTGCAGTTTCCAAAGGGAAAGGTACCTGGGAAAATGGGTGCGAAGATAGGTATATGGGGGTAAAAGGGGCATTATGATCTGCACACATAATGTAGGGTGTGGATGCCCACGGGTGTTGCAGTATAACACACACAAGACACATAGTGATTCTACAGCAACTTACTACATTGATGGACAGCTACTATAATGGTTTGCAGACTTGATAATGGAGGGGAGGGGGGCAGAGGATGAGTCTAGTAACCATAATGTTGCTCATGTAATTGTACATGACTGACACCAAAAAAAAAGAGATTCTGTTTGACTGCCCAGATAGACAGTAGGAAATAGCCCTTCCCGCCACAATGGATGCTTTCTCTTAGGTATTGGCAGTGCACAGTCATAGATTCAGTGGTATAGCAAGGCCCTTCTCATTTTTTCTCACCTCAACAACTGACTTGCTGTAATAATATGCATCTGAGATTTTGAAATCAGTGGATATTATGATGTTTACGAATGTAAAGTAGCAATAACCAGATACCAAATTAAGTTTGGAAGCTCAAACGAACACGTCACTCCACAACACACTCTTTGCTCCCAACTGCTCCCGTCTAGAACTCCGTGTTCCTTTTCACCTGTCCCTCCTCCTATCAGCGGCGATGCCAATGTCCCTCAAACATTGTGGTGAGCAAAGCACCAAGTTTACTCTTCTGTCTACAACAGGCTTGTGGTATAGGTCCTCTCAGAGGAAAAGCAGTATCAGCGGGAGAAACCCCAAAGACGTAGAAATAAAAGATGGTACAGAACAATGAAAACTGACATAAGGGACTTCTGAGACCCATACTTAATTCCTTCAGAGACAAGAAAGCAGCCGCCCACATGCAACAAAACTAAACCAGTACGGAGAAAGTACAGGCAGAGAACAATAAGAGATCTGGAATCTTACCCCACTGGGCCAGAGAAAGGACTCATCATAGCAGCATCAGCAGCAGCAGCACCTGGGGCCTGCCACACATGCTCTGCGCTCATCGCCGTTAAAGATAAGGTTGTGGGTTCGGCTCGCCTTGCCTCTCCCTAAGCACCTGGAGGCATACAGAGAGGGGACTGAGGGGTCGTCGGTGACTTCTCGCCCGCATTTATGTTCCGCACTGTTTGGAACATAACGAAAGTCGGTGGAGGAGCGAGCGGCAGCAGGTACCACTGAACGGGCAGCTGAGCTTTGAAGCAGAGTCCAGTCATTCTCTGTCACCACTGTTCAAGAGATACTATGACCTGAAGAGTGATGTGCACGAGCTGACACACTCACATTTGATAAGGGAGGTTCTCACCAAGTACGGAGAAGGGAGAGGAAGGCATGTCTAAGTCAGAGTGCACGGGAAGCCTCCGTGAGGAGGTGACTAGAGAGGTGGGTCTTCAACGATCCATGTTCTTCTGCTGGGGTGAAAATTCTTAAAAACCAGAGGCAAGAGGTGGGAAACCCCATAGGAAATAGTTCAGAGACGAAAAGGCACGAGACAGGATCTTTTCAAGGAGCAGGGAGCTTGTCTCATAGGGATGGAGATGTAGACAAAGTGAAGGCCACACCGTGAGTTGGGGCTGGAGAATTTCACATTTTATTCTGTAACAATGTCAGTGCTTCCACAGTGAAGCAGTGAGCAAGCAGGGCCAGGTCCACCAGGAAAGGCCTGAGAAACTAGAAACAGAGTTACTGACACGGGACACGAGCTTCACAGGTTATAACATAAAGGATGAACAGTCAGGATTGGGAAAGGAAAGGCTGACTGCTGAGAGGAGGCGAGGTTGCCCCCAAGCTTCCAGCCTGGATGACGGGGAAGAACGGTGATGCCATCGAGAACAAGAGTCTAAAGGAGAAGCATTTTAAAAATAAAAAGTGTTTCCCAGTTTACTGTGTTGTGTTATTCATGTACGAGACACAGGCCCCCAAAACTAGATCAGAGAGAAAACCTGGGCGGCCGTGCCCAGTCACAATGCGGGATGTGGCTATGCTGAGTCCAGGTGGTCCCCGACCTATGCTTTCTGTGAGAAGCAAAGAACGAACATGCCCTCTGGCTAGAAAGGCATGTCATGGGGTATGCGCCCTCCTCAGAAGTCAGCCGCCTGGCTGGCCATGGCCGAGAAGGCATGCCTGGCTCCAGGTTTCCCAGAGAAGATGGGAGGGCCCGGGAAAGGTCGGGCTGTGCCCCGGGCCGCCTCTGGGTGGCTCCGCGCCATGCCGTGGGCAGGAACTGTCCTCCGGCAGCGTGGGGGTGGGTTAGCAAAGCACTTGCCATCCGCCGCACCCCGGGTGATAAGCCCATGCAGAACCGGCATCCAGGTGGGCTGAGCTCTGATAGACGTGGGCACCGCAGCCATTGATGGTCCGTATGGTGGCCTCGTTTGTCCGAACACCTGCACAGCCCTCAGGGAAGTCCCGGAGGCTAGGGATTCTACTGGGGTTGGCCTTTTGCCCCACCGTGGCCTTGGCCAGGGTCTCCTCTGGGCAGCGCTGGTGTGCTTAAGGCAGTGGGGGCTCGGTGATGCGGCCCCTAGGTGACATCACAGCGTCCCTGGTCAATTTGTGATGTGTCCGCTGGCTGACATACATACCAGGCTGGCCCTTGCTGGGCAGCTCAACCCGTGGTTGGCCTGAGAAGGAGTTAGTGGCAAAGGAGACCCTCTCCCTAGCTTCAGACCCATTTCTCAGATCGTTTGGCACACACCACAACACATTTATCCATGTGGATAGTTTCTTCCTTACTAAGGATCGTGCCCCACTCCACCCGCCACCTCCCCAGCCCCAAGTACATCGCCCGCCAGTCTTTCCTGTCCCCTGGACACAGCCCCCTATCCCTCCTGCCTGGGAGCACCCTGCACCTGCCTGCTCCCCTGGTCACAGGCTGTTCCACCGGGCTCCTCTGCCTTTAGCGGCTGGCTTTACACACATTTCCCTGCAGAGTTCCCACTTACACGGGGATCCTCCTAGGCTCTGGAACATCCTAGGCTCCCAGCAGATGGCTGGAGAGAGACCACCCAGACGAGCTCCTCTTCTTCAGTGCACACGGGCACCACTACCAGCCACCTCGAAATGTCCTGCCTCTGCAAAACCGACATCCAGGGTCAGCCAACAGAAAAGGCCTTGGTCAGCACAAGCGCTGATCCAATGACCTGTTCTGACGCTCGGGACGAGCCGATGGACACGACGCCACCAAAGCTCGCCATCATCTTCTGGTCTCCACCGGCCCCACATGATGCCGTGGGCAGCACCACCGCCAGCCTCCTGTGCGCCTCAGAAAACCACTGCACGGGCAGTCGTCGTCTTGTCTTCCCTGGCCCCATACGATGCCATGGGAGGCACAGACGACGGCATCGGCCCTAACTGCAAGGCGGACGATGACCTTAAGGGCCCGCCACCACCTCAGGGTAAGGCACGTACAACTGCCCCCTGGCCAGAGAGAAGTCCGTGTCCTGCACAGGCGCCAGCCTGAATGCTTATGCTCAAGACGAGCCGATTGACACGCACCACCCTCAATGGCTTCCATTTGCCCCCGGCCCTCCACGAGGCTGTGGGCAGCTCCACCTTCGGTCCGAGGGCCGGCAATGACACTCAAGATGAGCCCATGGACACGACACCTTCCTCGATGGCCATCATCTTCCGGTGGACCCTGGCCCCACACGGGGCCATGCACAGCACAACTGCTGGCCTCCTGTGCACCTCAGACAACCACCGCGAAGGCGGTCGTCGTCTGATCTCCCCTGGCCCCTTACGATGCAGTGGGAGGCACAGGCGACGGCCTCGGCCCTACCCGTAAGTCAGCCTTGGAACCGATGGTCACTCCACCGCCCTAGGGAAAGGCACTACACCTGCCCTCCGGCGCCAGACAAGGCACAGGGCAGCCCAAGCGCTGGCCCAAAGGCTGACGCTGACGCTCAAGACGAGCCGATGTGACACGACACACCCCTCTATGGCCATCATCTTCCGGTCAACCCCAGCCCCACACGAGGCCGTGGGAAGCAGCACCGCCTGCCTCCTGCACACCTCAGCCACCCAATGTGTGGGAAGTCATCCTCCTGATTACCCTGGACCAACACGATGCCGTGGGAGGCATAGGCGACGGCCTAGGACCTACCTGCAAGTCGGACGATGACTTGATGGGCACGCCCCCGCCCTCGGGAAACGCACCTACTAGCATCCCAGGGCCCAACACGAGGTCAAGGTCAGCACCATCGCTGTCCTCATGCACACCTCAGAAACCCACCATGCGGGCGATCATCATCCTATCTCCCCTGGCCACACAATGCCGTGGGAGGCACAGACGACGGCCTCGGACCTACACGCAAGTCAGACTAGGGCCTGATGTTCACGCCACTGCCATCGGGAAAGGCACCTATTCGTCTCCCCGGGCCCCAGTACATGCAGTGGGCATCACAAGCACCGGCCCAAAGCTCACTCTCTCAGGATGAGCCAATGGACACGACAAAACCGGCGCTAGTTGTCATCTTCCGGTCCCCAGCAGGATGCACAACAAGCCGTGGGCATCACCACCACTGGCCTCCTGTGCATCACAGATACCCACCGCACAGGCGGTCAACGTCTGGTCTCCCATGGACCCACAAGATGCCGTGGGAGGCACAGACGACGGCCTCGGCCCTACCCCCAAGTCGGACGATGACCAGATGGGCACACCACAACCTTGGGAATGGCACCTACAAATGACGCCCGGCCCCAGACAAGGACATGGGCAGTACAAGAGCCGGCCTTAAGGCCGACGCTGATGCTCAATACACACCAATGGAAATAACGCCACCCTTTCTATCTGTGAATTTGCAGTCTCCCCAGGCCCCACACAAGGAGATGGGCAGCACCACCACCGGCCTCCTGTGCACCTCAGACAACCACCGTATAGGCAGTGATTGTCTGTTCTCCCCTGGTCCCATATGATGCCGCAGGAGGCACAGCCAATGGCCTCGGCCCTACACCTAACTTGGCCTCTGACCCGGTGGAAACCCCACAGCCCTTGCCAACGGCACCTACAGGTCTCTCCCAGCTCCAGACAAGGCCTATGTCCACCTATCCATTTAACAAAATCTTTACCACAATATGTGTGTATATTATATATTCACACTGCGTCCTGCTCTTGCTAGTATGCCTCTGCTCTGTTTACTCTTTGACTCGGCGACAGAGGAAGAACACACATACATGAGTGATAATGTTCTAAGCCACACTTAACTATGCAACGTGTTCCATGCCCCAGTGACTGGGATGTGGAAGTAGCCGCGTTTTATGACTGCATGCTCACCGTGAGGTCTGCGTGCTGAGTGATTAATGGATGACAACCCAGGGGGAGGCAAATCCAGAGGAAGGAGACCGGGTTAGCATTTGTGGCTGCTTTCCTCTCCTCTCCCACTGTTTTGAGCTCACTGGAGGCTAGGGAATCCCTGCTGTGACACAGGAAAACACTCATCATATTGGTTTTTAAACATGTTTATTTCTGCACGTGTGTGCCTTGTGTGACTTAAGACTCTGGCTGATCATCCACACATTCCCACTTCCTCACGAGAGAACGGATTTGGCATTAAGGTCCTCGATTCTGAAGGAAGGACAGAAGGAAGTGCTTCTGCCTGCTGTGTGACTAGTGAAATTTAAGCTTACTTAGAATTTATCAAGTAGCTTAGTAATATCAGAAAAGGTCCTCTTTAATGACTGCCTGGCTTGACTCTAACCTAAACTGCTAACATGTCAAACCATGTTGAGTTACAACTGTGCCCACTTCCTGCTGACCCTAGAGCCTGCACGGTGTCCAGCAGACTTAATACATGCAGAATTCATAACCTGTGGAGACCACGTTCTAGTTGGAGGGTAGGAAAGAGGCAATGAACATCTGTAAGTTTTCCGGTAGCTTAGCCATTAACAAACACTATGGAGAATAAAAAGCAGGATATGGAGGACTGAGATTATAGGCAGAGAAAAGCAGGGTTTTCAAAATAAACAGTGGACAGGGTAAGCCTCACCAGGGAGGTGGGACTTGAAGAGTCTAGCAGGAGCTGAGAGAACCAGGTATCTGAGGGAAAAGCATTCCATGCAGTGGGATAAATTACTGATAAAGCCAAGAGGAAGGATGCTTGTGGTCTTCAGGGAGCAGTCAGTCAACAAATGTGGCTAGAATACTGTCAGTAAGAAGGGCAAAGAGGACAGGGGACAGAGATATGGTTTGAAGTCCCCACACCACCATTTACAAGTTTTGTAGTCACACGCTGTTGACACGATGTGCAAATGTCTCAGTGTACCTGGTGCTGTCTGTCTCTAGGACCTAGTTACCTTGCAGGCTTTTGGAAACATAAGTAGGGAAATGACATATAAGCCATCACGTGAACTGTTCTGTTTATAAGGATAGATGGGTAGAGAAAAAGATGATGAAAGGAGAGATAGACAGATAAATTGATGACAGATTAGACAGGATAGATGATAGGTATGGATAGATAGAATAGATAGGTGATAGGCAGGTAGATGATTGATAGATCGATAGATAGATCGATCGATAGATAGATAGATAGATAGATAGATAGATAGATAGATAGATAGATAGATAGATAGATAGAAAAACAGATAGATAGACAGATTGATAGATAGATAGCCATTTTAGATAGCAGTGCTGTTAACTGTTTGTAAGGCTGGGGGCACTGATGGGAGAAGTGAGCACATTGGACACTGATGATGTGCAAAGTCTCCGGCTGCTGCCCATTCCCACATTGGACACTGATGATGTGCCAAAGTTCTTGGCTGTTGCCCCCTCCCAACCTGGAAAATGTGCCTTGGGCTAGCCAATCCTCGCACTGCTGTAAATCTAAGCTCTGCCTCCCCCTACCTTCTTTAAAATCTTGCTGCCTGTCCACTTAGTGTGAATTCCCCAGCCTCCATTTCTATAGACTGGGGAAATTTTGCCGTGTATTTACATTCAATTAAATTACCGGGCCCTTTGTTGCCTCTCTTCACCTGCTTATTTCAGCTAGAATTTATTTTACACTGTTCTGTACATAAGGATAAATGTGAAGACAAATAGATGATGACAGACAGATGACAGGTGATAGGTGATAGATGAGAAATAGATATATTAGATAGATGAAAGATATTCATAGATTAGATGAATAGATTGACAATGATGATAGATAAGAAATATATAGATGACAGATAATAGACAAGATAGGATAAATGATATAGGTAGTTTAGATTAGACAGATAGATGATAGATATTGATAGATTTCATAAACAATAGATAGATGACAGGTACAAAGTTTTGGAATGAATTTTTGGGCCCTCACCTCACCATCTTCCGCTCCTCCTAACCCCCCGCCGACACCACACACACACAAACACACACACACACACACAAGTTCATGTTTGAAATGAGTCAGGGTTGAAGCCCTAAACCCACTGTCATGGTATTGAGAGGTGGAGCCATTGGAGGTAATTAGGTTCGGAAGATATCATGAGGGTGTGGGTGGAGCTGAAATTATGCAATCAGTGCTATTAAGAGGAACAGAGGAGAGAGCTTTCTCCCTCGGCCCAGTGAGTACAGAGCAGGGATGTGGCCATATGCAAGCCAGAGGAAGGGACCTCACCAGGAACTAAATATGCCTTGGTCTTGGACTTCTGGTTCCAGAATGGTGAGAAATCAGTGTCCATGGATTAAGACCCAACTCAATGACACTCTGGTTATGAGCTTCAATACACTAACACAGATATATAGGTAAACAGAGATGCACTTAGATGATGGATGGAGAGAGTCTATGCATAGATATCGGTGCTTAGGTGAATGCGTAGGTATCTCTGTCCAACCACCTCTGCAGTTTGAAGTCTGCTCCCTATGGGGGGAACACTAGGAACACAACTTATGCACGTTTCTTTTTTAAAGTGTGGGCTGCAGTTTCCGATAACTAGGGTCTCCGATAACTCTCAGCCATGTGTGTGTGTGTGTGTGCGCGCGCACATGTGCATGTGCGTGTGTCCACCACTGCCCCTATCGGTCTACAATCACAGGAGATGCAAAAGTAACAAGGAAACGCAGGATAGGGCAAACATCTTGCAAAATATGACCAGAAAGAGAAAAATTTTCCACTAGCCTCTGGGTATATCTTTGACAAGTGTTTCTAGGCATTTTTAGGAAGATATTGCTGGAAATGTTGCTGGAAACACTCTGAAAAATCAAGTTATTTAAGGTAATAAGCCAGGACAGGAGAGCAGCAAAGAGCACCCACAGTGTGTCTCCTACGTATCAGGCCAAGGTGTACAGACTTTAATTCCACTACACCACTTCATCTCACCATGGCTGACGTGGGATGACCTTATGCAACACCTTCATCTGTGAGTAAAAAGTTACTTCAGAAACACCTCCCTTAAGAGAAAATAAATAAGTGTGGGGACATAAACATTCCTAGAATTCCTGCCATCATCACGGAACACTTTATGCACAGCGCCCTTTTCATACGAACGGAAACATAGCTCTCAACACTACTATCCCATTTCAGATAGACCTCACTCACATCTAAATGCCTAAGTGCACTGAAACTCCACCTACACCTTGACAGCAGAGGGGAGTAGTTTCCCCACAAGCTAGCTGGCCTGCCACCTCAGCAAGCCCATGGGCCACCATCCCACAGGTACCCTGCATGTCACCAAAATGCAGTTCCCTTAACCAGTGACTACAGGAATGATCTCTGGAGATGGGCAACCAAGAAGAACCGCCGAGGTGACATCGGTGCACAGGCAAAAAGTCCTACTACTGGGCATGCACCTGCCTCGGACCCCGCAGGAAACCCAAGTTTCTCCCTGTGTGGGGCCTCTGATATGCCCAGAAGCTCATGCAGCCGCCACAGCACTAACGGCCCAGGGGCAGAACAGCCGGAGGCCCTTTCCCACACAGGATCAAGAGCCCAGAATGCCAAACACACCATCCACACCCAGCAGGCACGTGCCACCTATGCAAGAGAAGTTCCCACCCAAGGACACTTCTCCCAAGATCCAAAAACACAGCTAACTCACATAAACAAACACAAGAAATTAGACTCAGAAAGACACAGAGGAATCAAAGTGCACCTAGTGACATAATGTTGACAAACGTGAGAAAACAGATACATAGACAGACAGATGATTGATACATAGATTGGACTGATATACATACATATAGATGACAGATTAATTAGATAAATACACAGATGATATTAGATAGATGATAGATCATAGATAGATAGATGACAGAGAGATAGATAGGTAAATAGATTATATACAGAGATAAAGATATAGGTAGGTAGGTAGGTAGGAAAGCATCATACTAAACAAAGCTATATTTCACTCAAGACCATCTACGTGCTCCCTTACAGGAGACACACTTGAGATCCAAAGACAAAGACAAACTACAAGCCAAATTGGCAGCGACAGGTACCCTACACAAGTGAAGCTGAAAAACAAACAAAGAAACAAATGGATTCTGTTTGAGTTCACAGAGATGGTCAGTAGAAAATAGCGCTATCTAGCCACCAAGAATTCTTTTTGTTTGGTTTCAGCAGTGCCCAGGCATAGATTTAGTGATGAAGCAACTTTCTTCTCATTTTCTCTCACCTCAACAAATGAATTGGTGTAGTAATATGCGTCTGGGCTTTTGAAATCAGTGGGTTTTATGATGTTCACGAATGTAAAGTTGTAATAACCAGATAAAGTGGCAAGTTTGGGAACTCAAATATACACGTCACTCCACAATACACTCTTTGTTCCCAACTTCTCCTGTCTAGAAATAGGTGTTCCTTTTTATTTGTCCCTCCTATCAGCGGTGATCACACCAATTTCCCTCAAACATGGGGGTGAGCAGACCACCATGTATACTTTTCTGTCTACAACAGGCCCAGAGGAAGGATACTTGTGGTCTTCATGGAGCACTTAGTCAGTGAATGTGGCTAAATACAGTCACCAAGCGAGTAGAAGGTATAAGAGGACAGAGAACAGATATACGGGTTCAAGTCCCTGCACCTCCATTTACTGGTTTTATAAGCACATGCAGCTGACTCGACCTGGAAGTGTCCAGTGAACCCAGTGCTCTCCGTACAGCCTAGATACCTTGGAAGATTTTTGGAAGCATAATGTAGGGAAGTGACATAGGCAATGTTGTTAACTGTTCTGTACCTAAGAATAGATGGGCGGACATAAAGATGATTGATTCATAGATAGATAGATAGATAGATGACAAATGATAGATAGATAGGTACATAGATTGATAGATGATAGACATCATAGATAAATCATAGGAAGATAGATAGATAGATGGATAGATAGACAGACAGACAGATAGATACAGTTACATATTGATTAACAGAAAGCTATTGCTCATAAAAAGGAGATCAATGGTGAAAGCACATAGCAAAACTACAAACAAAAAGGAAGAATGAAGTCCAGTTTAAAAAGTGAACTAAGCTTCCATAAGAAGGATTGCAAATCCTACCATTTGCAATGACGTGCATTTAGCTAGACGGTAGTATGCTCCGTGAAATATGGCAGGCGGACAAAGACAAGTACCAAATGATTTCACTCATGTGTAGAGTATAACAACAAAGAAACACTGAAGGAAAAAAACAGCAGCAGACTCACAGAACCCGAAAGTGGACTAACAGTTAACAAAGGGAAAGGGTCTGGGCAGGGTGGCTGGGAAGGGAGGGATAAGGGCGGGGAGAAAGAAAGTGGACAACTGGATTAGCATGTATAATGCGTGGGGTCGGGGGGGAATAGGGAGGGCTGTACAACACAGAGAAGACAAGTAGAGATTCGAAAGCATCTTACTACACGCTGATAGACAGCGACTGTAATGTGGTGTGTGTGGGGGTGCATGGTGAAGGGGTCTCCAGCATCCAACTCTGCTGATTGAAATCAACTGTAAGAGGTTTTTTGGGGGGACTTGGTGAATAGGGGAGCCTAGTAAACATAATGTTCTTCACGTCATTGTAGATTAATGATAACTAAAAAATTTTTTTAAGTGCAATAAGGGCAATGATGTAATTCATCAGAATAAAATAACAGGCTTTGAGTGCTCCATAAAAAAGACACAGGGTTACAAGAAGGGATGGATACTCAAGACACCTACGTGCTTCCTTACAGGAGACTCACCTGAGATCCAAGGACACAGACAAACTACAAGCCGAAGGTGTGGGTACAGGAACCCTACACAAGTGAAACTGAGAAACAATCAAACAAATGGATTCTGTTTGAGTCCCCATTTTCACTAAAAAGTAGCCCTATCTGACCACCGTGAATTCTTTTTGTTTGGTTTCAGCAGTGCCCAGCCATAGATTAAGTGGTGCAGCAGTGTCCTTCTCATTTTCTCTCACCTCAACAACTGAATTGCTGTAATGATATGCATTTGGGCCTTTGAAATCAGTGAGCTTTATGATGTTTATGAATGTAAAGGAGTAATAACCAAATAAAGAGGGAAGTTCAGACACTCAAATAAACACGTCACTCCACAACTCACTCTTTGCTCTGAAATGCTCCTGTGTATAAATTGGTTTATCTTTTTATATGTCCCTCGTCCTATCACCGGTGATCATGCAGATGTCCCTCAAACATGGTGGTGAGCAAAGTACCATCTTCACTTCTCTGTTGACAACAGTCCCAGAGGAAGGATACATGTGGTCTTCAGAGAGCACTTAGTCAATGAACTTTGCTAAATACAGTCAGTAAGTGAGAAGGAGGTAAAAGATGACAGAGGACAGATATACAGGTTCAAGTCCCTGCACCACCATTTCTTGGTTTTGTAGGCACACGCTTCTGACTCGACCTGCAAGTGTCTCAGTGAACCCTGTGCTCTCCCTATGGCCTAGTTACCCTGCAAGATTTTTGGAAGCATAATGTAGGAAAGTGACATAGGCTATGTTGTTAACTCTTCTGTACACAAGGATAAATGGGGAGACAAAAAGATGATTGATTCATAGATATATAGATGGAAAGATAGATAGATGATAGATGATGGATTGATAGACCGACAGATAGATATAGGTACATATCGATTAAGACAAAGCTGTTGCTCTTAACAAGTAGAGCAAGGGTGAAAGCACACAGTAAAACTACAAACAAAAAGAAGAATGAAATCCAGTTTAAAAAGTACAGTAAGCAGCCATAAGAAGAAAACAAATCCTACCATTTGCAATGATGTGGATCGAGCCAGAGGGTATTATGCTCAGTGAAATATGCCAGGCGGAGAAATACAAGTACCAAATGATTTCACTCATGTGTGGAGTATAACAACAAAGAAAAACTGAAGGAAAAAAACAGCAGCAGACTCACAGAACCCGAGAGTGGACCTACAGTTACCAAAAGAGAAAGGGACTGGGTAGGGTTTGTGGGAAGGGAGTAATAAGTGCGGGGAAAAAGAATGGGGGCATTAGGATTAGCATGTATAATGTGTAGGGTGGGGTGTCATGGGCAGGGCTGTACATCACAGAGAAGTCAGTAGTGATTCTACAGCATCTTACTACACCCTGATGGACAGCGACTGTAAAGGGTTTTAAGGGTGGGAATTGATGTACTTGGTGATCATAATGTTCTTTATGTGATTGTAGGTTCATGATAACAAAAAATAATTTTTAAGTGCAATAAGGTCACAGCTCTCAATTGTCAGAATAAAAAGACAGGCTCTGAGTGCTCCAATCAAAAGACACAGGGTTAAAAGAAGGGATGAGGACTCAAGGCCACCGACGTGCTCCCTTACAGGAGACGCACTTGAGATCCAAGGACGAAGGCAAACTACAAGTTGAGGTGATGGGGACCAGTACCCTAGATAAGTGAAACTGAAAAAAAAAAATGATGTGCTGATGGGATTAAATACCAAACAACGAAAAAAAAAAAAATTTTAATTAAAAAAAGATATGTGGCTGCTCGTTTTTCTTTATTCTCTGGTGCCAGCCTCAGGCATCTGCTCACCTTTCTTGCTGCCCTCTTTCACTAGCATTGGGGTCACTATCCCTTTATGACATCCAAAAAGCGCTAGCCAAAACAAAAAAGGGAAAAAAAAATTTCTTATGTCCTCCGGGGCCCAGCCTCCGGTGCCCGTTCACTATTCTTGCTGCACTGTTTTCCTAGTATCCAGGGCCCTGCACTCTGGCCCGGATGGCTGGGGCTGGGTGTTTGGCAGTCCTGCGCTCCGTCTCCCTCCCGCTCTGCCTATTCTTCTCTCGCCAGGAGTTGGGGGGATGGGCGCTCGGCTCCCACTGGGCCGTGGCTTGTTTCTTACCACCTTCGTGAAGTGCTAGGTTCTCTCTGGTGCGGATGTGGTCAGAATATTGTCCTGTGTCCTGTTGTATTTATTCTAGGAGGTGTTGTCTTTGTTATATTTTCATTGATATATGTGGTTTTGGGAGGGGATTTCCACTGCTCTACTCATGCCACCATCTTCCACCCCTCTCCAATGTGCCATGCTTTAGATTAACCTCAAGCTAGTAACATAACTTGAGTAAATCCGATTTCTACTCTATTAACTACAGGTTTTAAAGAATTGTGTAAAAAAAATACTTTCTGACATTCAAAAGTTTTTGAGTGTCCAGATGAATCTGAAATAAGAGGTTAAATTGTTTTCTTTGTCACATTTAAGCAGAGTAGGGGAGTGATAATCTAAAATCTAGGATTTATTAATAGTTAATACCTCTTTTCAGAGATAATAATATACAGTATGATGTGAAATAGCTTAAAATAGAAATTTAAAAATCACATCTTTTTAAGATATACATTCTTATATTTTGTCCTGAGGCATTCCCCAATAAAAGAGGAAGATCTGTTTTCTTATATTCACTTCACTTATCAGGCATCTATTTTTAAATATATATATTAGAGTTCATACTATGGAAATTAAAAATACAGTATTTTAAAAACTCACTATTGTCTCTAGATAAACTTGCTGAATTTCTTATGGTCAAAGATAGTGTCTCTGAAGTGCTTGTAAATGCACACCTGCAAATTGCACATTCTGGACAATCAACCTTCTGTAACTATAAAAACAATGATCAGGTAATATGTCTTTTGAGAAGGCACAGACACACAAAGTGTATTCAAGATAAATTTGCCCCATTTCAGATGACAATACATTTTTATTTCATTTAGGAAATGGGATGATAAATTCACTTTGTTTGTAGTGCCAACTGCCTATGAAAAGAAAACTTCTGAATTATATAGATATCAGCATAACTGACACTTTTCTTAATGGCACATTTACCGAAACACTACAATTTTAAGAATAAAGCAAGCTAAACAGCTGTTTAAAAGGAAAAGAAAAAAAGCTTACTTCACCTGTACTTGTTTGTGTTCCAGTGAGAACCAGTGGGAGAGACATTCATAAGCTCCTGATAAAATCTACAACTGGCAGAGCCCACAAGAGCCTTTCTTCAGGGCTCACTAAGGAACTCACCGGTTCTACAATGGGATGGTCATGGGCTCAACAACCATCTCAGACAGAGACAGGGATGTGCTCCATCCACCCAGTGCCCCAGGAGCAGTGAGGAAGGCCCACAGCAGGCTCACTGGAAGGTTGTCCCACTTCCCATGCTCTCTTGTGACACTTCACTGATAGGATGGTAAAAGGAGCAAGAAAAGGTTGAGGCCCGAGTGAACAGTGGCAACCACGGGTTCTCATTGAGCCACAGCAAACCTGGTTTCCCACAGAATTTTTAAAGACATTCTTTCTAAGACTATGAGTTGCTGCAGCTGTGGAAAATGACCACAGGCTCCTTCTAAAAATATCTTTTAAGCATGAGGGTAGCCTCTGGGCAGTTTCCTCATTTAGTGGATAAGGACCATTAATGCTATACTCTATTTTATGGAATCTGAGTATAGAAGGAAAACACAGTTGGCAGTTCTAATCCTGGTAGGATATGTGCGATGCAGTTTTCTGAAACAGCTTCATTCAGCAATTTTTATGCCAAATACAAAAAAAAAGAATATGCTGCTGAGGATTTTAAATTCCCAATTCAAACATTACTGGTACAAGATGGAAGAGCAAGCAGGTGTGTTTACAAGCACCAACTGAAATTGCATGGGAAAAGTTTTCTTGTGCTCAAAAGGAAAAGAAACCAGTAATAAAATTTTAAGAAATATCAGAGGAGTAAGTGGAAAGAACAAAATCAATTAAGAAAGATAATCTCTTGGCTATTGACATTTATGTCTTTCTTAAACCACAGGAATTTACTAAAATAGGATTATTTGCCCTCCTCTCACTGCTCACACAACTGAACAGCTCTGTAGAGAACAGTATTTACCTGTCTAAAACAATACAAATATAACATGTATTGAATTTTTACTTTATAATAGTTATTAGTTACAGAAGAGAATGAGACTTAAAAACTAACAATTTTCCGTGTATAAATCAAATGGGTGAGATGAGAGAAGTTCTCAGAATGCAAATTTGTCATCTTTTAAAGAAAGAAGTAAATACTGTCCAAATTTAAAATCAAGGATAATAGACACTAGTATGAGGGACAGGGTGATCATAAAACTGCAAGCAGAACCTTATAAAGAAGATACATCTTGTGGACCTGGGAGAGGTCACATGAAAATAGGGGCAGAGGAAAACTTACTCGTTACCTTTGACCCTCCTGTCAACAGGCTTTACTGGGTGAACATTGGCATTAACATGGCCCTAGTATTTTAAGCGTTCTCTTTCCTTTTCATTCTTTGCTGCATAAGGCTAAGAATGAGAGAAAAATTTTAATGGAAAGAAAATCACCAGTTTGGATTACACAAGATAAATGGCTGGAATCACAACGGGGTGGCCTTTCAATATTCACAGCACAAGTCTTGTTCTAAAGAAAGACATGCCCCAGGGCCTCATCACTGTAGAACACTGTGGCAGACATCAAAGTAAAGTGAAAATGGAAGACTAAACATTCGGACAGAAGGTAAGAGAAGTGAAGACCTCCTTGATTAGTTAAGTGATGTTTTAGACAGAATAATACTGATTTTTAAATTCAGATCAAATTTCCTAAGAAAATGTTAACTGCAGGATATGCGAGCTTCTAATTGAGGCAATTTCACAAACAGATTTCATCATAAAAACCAGAAGGTTCAGTAAGCTTGCTTTGGAGACACTTGTCTCTGACTGCTATTAGAACAAGTGTGAAAATGCTGGATGAGGCGAGACTCAAAAGAACTGGTTACACACACTCAGCTGTAAACACCTGTAGCTATTGACCCTTCACATAACAATTTTTGTTGAGTACATTCTGTGCTCCTAGCATCACAACAGGTGACAGACACTACAGTAAAGACACCACAGAGCTAGCTGAGGACAAGCACAAGGCACTCAGAGCCTAGATGAAGGCAAAGACACGAAAAAAAAACACTCCACGATAATAAATGTCCTAAGAGTAATAAGGTTTTCTGGGCACGGGGGAGAGAGAAATAATGAGAGTCCTGGTCAATTAGAGGAAGATCAACAACAAGGCCTGCTCAAATTGGGTTTTGAGACAGAAACAGTGCCGACTTATGCAGGAGGTGAAAAGACAGGATTTGGCAACCAACTGGGTAATGAGGTGAGGCAAATGGGGTGGGGCTACTTGCAGGGCTTCACTCTGTAGATGTAGCCATTAACCCTATGTTAATAATGTCCTCATTTTAAAGACAGAGCAAAATCTCCTGTGAACAACAATGAAATTTGGAACTTTAGCTTCCCTTTTTGTCTCTGAAGAGTTCTATTAGCACATAACTGCTGCACCCAGTTGGGCTTCAACATAGGTCAAAATTTCTGTCCATCACTACATTCTTTTCCATTCTGCCTAAATATATGCTTAATTTTAATGAAGGAGAGTTTGGGAACAGCCAAGACTGTTTTTCTCATGTGTGATCACTCAGGAGCCCCAGGAGGTAGCAGGAAATGTGAAAGGACTGTCTACAGCAGGTGTTAGCAATGGAGGAGCCTGTGAGCAAGTGTGCTGTTGTCATTTCTAAAGGGTTAGAAACCAAAACAAAACAACCAAACAGAATATGCAGGAGAGAACTATGTGGCACACAAAGTCTAAAGTATTCACCAAATGGCCCAACTCATGATATAGGGGATTGGAGGATATACTTTGAAATAGCCCTTGCTAATGTAAAACTTCTTAAATCTTAAATTTCTTAAATTGAATATGGCATTTTAATCTTAAAAAATTCAGGGAAATCAGTCAAGGCATCCTGCCCCACAATATATCAGTGTTTGTCTTGCTACTAAAACTTGTTATGTTTCACAATGTATTCAAAATCCTCAAGTCAAATGGATGCTCTGGGCAGAGAGCTGTCTTTATTCTGTGACTTTGGGAAGTCCTAGGCCCTGAGAAAAACAATTATGGTTTTGCCAGCAACACAGATAATAATCATCTTAACTTTTCCTAGTTTCCATTTCACCAAGTGACTGTTTCTTGTCCTTGAACTCATCTGGGGCCACCAACATAACCCATCATAGCCTGACAACAGTATGCCCCAAAGTACTTTTTTTTGTGGCAGATTACTAAAACAAATAGTGAAATAGCCTAATATGAAAATGTACTTTCTAAAATAACATTCAATTTAACAAACTCTTTGGAATAGCTTGCCAGTTGCAAACTAATATGGCTAGTAACAAACTAAATAGCCTATAGCAGAGAAATGATTACATTAACGATAATAAACCTTTAAAGGAATGACATGTATCTAAAAATAAGTTACCTGTATTTGGAAACTATTTCTGTTAGACAACAAAGGAGGGCACAAAATGGTAAATACAGAATGATCCAAAAAAAAGATGTATGGGGGGACTCAATAATATGGGTGATTGTAGTAAACACACTGTTTTTCATGTGAAACCTTCATAAGACGGTATATCAGTAATATCTTAATATTTAAAAAATACATAGACCAAATGTTTGCTGTCTTCCTTGAAAGATAAAACTGATTACTCCCACTCTTCTTTATCATTCTCATTTTTCTAATATTCTCTGCTTTCATATTCATTTTAGTGCTGGGAAAAAGAAATAATGACAAAAAGACCGCTGAGTAACCAGTTCAGTTTGAAACTTTAAATAACCCTTTCTAACAACTTCCTGTGAGACCGTTATCTAAACAGCATTTCATATATTTATGTGTGGGTATGTGTGTGTGCCACACATACATATGAATAACTCTATTGAATAATATATGTGTGAATCAGGGATTTGAAAATCTGCTAATTAAGAGAGTTGGTCCCTCATGCTTCAAAAGACAAACCCAAATACACTAAATATATCCCTCACAATGATAATCCCAAAAGTCTTACATAAACACTTCACTTGGGAATAACACAGCTTCATAAAACGTAGGAGATTTTGTGGTGCAATTCTGAGCCTCCACCAGTGGTAACAAGATTCTAATACATCTTGTCTCCATTCATGGAAAAGAAAAGGAGAAGAGATGCCACAATGAACCACTGCTGGGTAATGAGCCTTTCTGCTCCTCCTCAAGACCAGCTGCAACCATCTCCAGTCTACTTCAGGCTCCAATTAACAAAGTAAAATGGGGAAATGTTGTCACACTTGGCCCCAAATCATTACTTACACAAGGAAACTTTTATATAAACTTATTTGGTTAGCAATATAACTAATGCTTAGGTACAAAGTTAATACTCCACAAGTATCATCTAAAATTACAAAAATTCAAAAGTTTTTAAAGCTAAATAATCTTTGAACTTGCTTTATGTAAAATGGCAAAAAAGTTATTATTCTATAAAAACAGTCTTCTTACTCTCAACTGAGCCATCCTCTCTTTATAATCATACAAGACTTACGTGAAAAAATTCTGGAACTGTGTTTTACAATGTGAATAAACTTAACATTACTGAAACGTACAATTAAAAGCAGTTAAGATAGTAAATTCCGTAATATGTTTTTACCACAAGAAAAATTTTTAATGAAACACAAAATTTAAAAAAAATTTAATGAAACCCACATCAGTTTTTCCCTGAAAAGGTAAGACAAGAAAAGAAAGGGGAGAAAATATTCTCCTTTTGTGTAGTAGATATGTGTGTTTTCATTTCTGGTGCATTCCACACATGCGAGTTCCACAGAGAAACAACAAAGTATAAAAACCTTGAACATGATTACCTGAGCTTCCTAAAGTCCGAATCAGTCACTAAAGCTCCTCAGAAAAGACTAGGTGTTGGGACACCAATTCAAGAGAGAAATCTAGCTCACTGTGGGTCACCAGAAGGAAATAGCAAGATCAACCAGTCTGTGAAAATCCAGTTCTTAACTACAAACAACAGAAATGAACACTGGCAACTTAAAAGGGAAAGGAAACCGTGGCGGTACAGTAGGAGGTCTCAGAATTCACACTAAAGGCAGAGGACCAGTTTACTTAGAAGGAATTTCCATGACTGTACCCAAGAACACACCTGGCCTTAACCCAGGATCAGCCCATCACCCCTGTGCACTTACTACCACCTCCAACTGGTCCTGTGTTTCTGTACTGTTCCCTCAGTGTTCAGTCTCTGGGGTGGGAAGAACCGAATGGGCATAATAGGGATTTTCTTTTCAGTGGAGAATTCCTCCCAATAGACAGCATATTCAAATGCTGAGGACAGAGAGAAGGCAATTTTCCACAGTGGATACCAAGGAGCTTAGTAGCCATTTATGACTGCAGGTCTAGCTCATTCCGTTTAAAATAAGTAAGTTTCCAGCGAGTTCCAGGAAACAGAATCTTCATGCTGACTGGATCCTGCCACTTGCGATGCGGTAGGTTTCCACACATTATCACCAGATAAGACTAGTCATAGACCATCATGGGTTAAGCAAGCTGCACAAAAGCAGGTGGAATGAATGAGGCCACGGTGAGTTGCCCTCTAAGCCTTTTGCTTTTGTCTGTCAAACCTGTTTGACCTTGATCAGAGCAGACACTGCCTTCCAAACTCATGCCAGAACAGAGTAAGGACAGAGTGTACACCCCAGCATTATGGGGCTAACAATACCCAAGCAGAAAATATGCCATTTATCTGGCACAGTTTCGTCAATATGAAAGCCTCTAAACAGCTTCCAGGCTATCTGAACAAACTCCCACAGATACTGTAGGGCAAAGATGCACAGAGATTTAGAAAGTCACAAAGAGGTGAAAGTAAGGACAGAGGACTTTCATAACATTACATTCTCTTTTCATTCAATACATTTCTCTACTCAAAATCCTTTGAAATTCCTCTGTTCAAAGGGCTTCTACTTCTATGATGATAGAGCAGAGATGTCTCTACCACCTTTATTTTCTTGAAAAGTCAACAGAACAAGCCTTTAGAAAAAACTGAAATCCATTTTTTAAAGTAAAAGTAGGAGACATCTAGATACCTGCACCACAACATATGCAAAATGTATGTTGAAATGGTGATGAATGTGAGACACAGAGGATGGCCAAACCTCAGTGTCTGAGGAGGCAGCAACAACATAAACAGGCTGCAGGACCACCTGTGAAGGTGGCTTGTGGGCAAAGGCAGAAACAGGAGACCATTTGAAAGCCTGTGCAAGGAGCAGTAAGACTCCAAGTCTACTCCACTTTCCCCTTTTTTGTAGAGCAACAATGTCGTAACACCGGCAGTGAAGAAAATAGGGGTGAAAACCAGGTTAGAAAGTACACATGTGCATGTCAGAGCACGATATCCTCCAGGCCTACAGGAACTCTATCCACACAGGTCAAGAACTCCAGTATCTGGACTGATATTCCCAAAACAAGAGACTAAGGGGCCATCCTCTGGGAAAATTAACCCATCTACTGAAAAGACTTACAGATAAACTATCAGTATCTGCAATGAGAATTCCAGCTGGGGACCCTGTCACCCTACAAAGTCTGGCAGAAAACAAGCCCACAGACATATAGGCGCAGGTGCCACAAATGGGCACACTCCATTTCTTGATATATCTCCAGTGCCTCACCTCTTAAATAAGCGAAAGAGAAGGATCACCAGACATCTGAGTAAGCCCACAATAATTAGGAGAACAGACCAAAATAACATGAAAAAAGTATAATAGTGGAAACAGACAATACTGGTAAAAGAGGAAAACTTAAAAGAAATCATATTTAGTATCTCCATTGAGCTAAGATGCTGCATTCATCTCATAAGAGCCTATTATTAAAAAGAAAAAAATCAGAAAGAATGGAAAAGAAACAAAAAAATCAAGGAAAGGATTCAGAGGTTAAAGAAATCTCACGGAAAGGAGAACAAAAATTTAGAGAAGGTGACAATACAAAAAAAAAGGTAAGAACACTAGAAAATCAATGTTAAAAAGTTTTATACCAAAATTAATATGCAGTCAAAAAAAGGGAAAAAGGAGAAAATCTTCAAAGGAAATACTATAAGAACATATTAAATAACTCAGAAACATAATTATTAGGTTGTAAGGACCCACTGAGCACTCAACTCAATGAAGGAAAAATAGTTTACATTGTGGTTAATTCAACAACAATTTCTAGGATAAACATGAGTAAGAGACCTAAAAAACTAGCACAGAAGAAAATGACAAAAACATGCAAAAGATCAAGGAAAACGACCTCAGACTTGTCCACTGCAGCACTGGAGAGCAGATGATAATAAATCTGGGTGGCCAGAAAGATTTCCCACCTAGGGTTCTGAACCCAGCAGAACTACCAGGCAGCCTGAGACCACTTTCATGCCTGCAAAGTCTGAGGAAGATGTAAAAAAAGGCTGGATTTTGTTTGAAGCCTCCTAGCTGTATTTGATAGCCTCACTCTATCACAATACCCTAACCCTAACACTAACCCATTCCCGTACCCTAACCCGTTCCTGTACCCTATCCATAGTTCTAACCCCTTCTCTTCCTATTGTCTTATTTCAAACAAAACCCCTACGACAAACCCTATTCTTCACTGTGTTCCAATCCTCCATTTATTAAATATTAGGCAGTATTATTTTAATCCTAAATATCTAAATTATTAAATCCCAACGCTCTGAACCCTTAAATTCCAAATGTAAGCTTCTAAATTAACTAAGCGAAGTTACAAGAAAAAAGAACATTACACAAACATGTTTTCCTTGTATACATTATCGATGAATAATCAAAAAAGGAATTTTTAAATTCTCTACTAAATAATGTTAACAGTAATAATATACATGGGAACAGACTTAATTTAAGTGCAAGTATTATGCATTTAAAATTATAAAACATTGATAATAGGAAAAATAAAGAAAAGCAAAATAAATGTAAGGTCCTGCTGTGGTGATGGCAGACTTAATATATCTAAGATGGCAATGGCACAAATGCACCCTACAGAATCAATGTGGTTCCTATGAAAATTCCCAAAGCTTTTTGGGAAGAATTGCTCCTGCTGATCCTGTCACATATTAAATTGCAAGGGACCACAATGAGCCCTTGAGCAGAATCTTGAAAAAGAAAATCAAAGCTGGAGGCACAGGCTTCCCAAAGTCTAATCTTAGTACAAAGTGAGCAGTAAATGAAACACTGTGACACTGTTATAAAGATACACAGTTGACCCTTGGACAGTAGGCATGTGAACTCCACAAGTCAACTTAAACTGATTTTTCCCCACAAGTATACTGGGAAAATGTTAAGTCAACAATTTGAAACGTTACCTTTTCTCTAGCTTACTTTACTGTAAGAATATAGCACATAATAGGTATAATGTACAAAATATTGTTAATTGAGTGTTTATATTATTGGTAAGGCTTCCAGTCAAAATAGACAATCAGTTTTAGGATAACAAAGGTTTGGCAGAGTCACATGTTTTATGTAGATTGTGATTCTGTGGGGGAGTCAGCACCACTAGCCCCCATGTTGTTCAAGGGACGACTGTATATAAAGATCAACGTACCTGAATGGAAATATCCATTTGATTTCTGACAAGGGTGGACAACATTAACTTATGGAGAGAAAGTGTCTTTCCAGTAAATGGTGCTTGGCAACCTCCTGTCCACATACAGAAGAATGAAAATGAATCCTAACTTATATCACATACAAAAATTAAATCAAAATACATAACGGCTTACATGTAATAGGTAAAACATGGGGATAAGTCTTCATGACCTTGGATTTAGCTATGGTTTCTCAGATCTGAAACCAAAGTACAAGCAACAACAGAAAGAATAAATTAATTTCCTCCAAATTAAAATCTTTTCTGCATAAAAAGATTCCAACCAAGAAGTGAAAAAAGTCACGGAATAGAAGAAAATATCTGCACACTGTACATCTGACAAGAGCCTGTTATCCAGAATACACCATGAACTTGTACAGTGCAACAAGGCAACATCCCAACTTTTTAAATGGATGAGAGACTCCAAGACATACAAATGCTCCAACAAGCACATGGAAAGGTGTCCCATAGAATTCCCTGCACACACATGGGAATGGCTATATTCAGGAAAACTGAAAATCACACACTGCCAAGGATGCAGAAGAACTGGAGCCCCTAACCTTTGCTTGTGGAAACATAAAACGTGCAGCCTGTGTACAACACCTTGGTGTTTCCTCATAAAGATAAAATACAATTACTTAATTGTGGTTCTACATCCACTCCTAGATAATACAGCAAAGAAATGACTATGATGTTCAAACAGAAACTGGCCCACGAGTTCTTGGCAGCATTGATCACCACAGCAAAAAGTCAGAAACAACTCAAATGCCCATCAAGGGGTGAATGGATGGATAAAAACGCGTTGATCCATAAACTGCATTTTTCTGCCATATACATAAAGAAAGGAAAATGGTCCACAGCCTCCTGGAAAACGGTGTGGAGCGTGGGGAAGGTGTCCCCAGAAACGTGAAGATACAGTTAATATATGAGCAGCAATTCCATTTCAGGGCATCTGCCCAAACCACAGGGCATCTGCCAAAAGCAGGGACTTAGATATTTGGACACCTATGCTCACAACTGCACGACTCAAAATGGTTAAAAGGTGGAGAAGACCCACGTGTCCACAGACAAATGGATGAACAAAGTGTCGTCTCCACACAGTGCAGTGAATAAGGGCATCCTGGCACCTGCTGCATGGATGGATCCTAAAGCCAATTTTCTCAGTGAAATGTGCCAGTCACAGAAGGATGAATACTATGTGATCCCACTTACGTGAGATCTGGTGGAGCCCATCTGAGCTAATGTCCCTGGAAGAGTTCCAGAAAAAGGAAATGTGATCAGAATAGAAAGACATTTGCACACAGCTGGGGTAGATGGAAACAGCTGTGCTGGGTCTGTGCACTGGATTATCATGTGGAGACCATAATCCCTCATTTAGGGTCAGGTGGTGGCTCCCTATAAACTTGTCCCTATTTAGGGTAGAGGCCAAGAGAATTTTGTGTGAAGTGGCAGGTGTGGCAAAGTGGGACCATGGGACATTTAGTGTAAAGAGTGTTTGTACTGACACTGCAAGTTTTCTGTGTGCTTGAAAATGCTGGAAAGTAAATTACTTTACAGAACAACCATGTCAGTCCTGCACCAGAAAAGCAGAGCAGACATCACACCCTGTCACAGAGGCCAAGCCCTCCCCATTCAGTTCACCCGAAGTCGAGCACTACTTAGCCTGCGGGAGTCACTACAAGGAACGTGGTAAAATTCCCTTGCAGACACTGGGCTTGGGTGTTGGGACGACCTGGAGTGGATCACTTTGATTTTTAAATTCCAATTTCCACACTGCTCCACCAAAAACCTGTTACAGCTAAAAATAAATTCAATAATCTTGCAGGATAAAAAATCAACATACATAAGTTGTTTGCTTCTGTTCACCAATAACCAACCGTCAGGAAGAGACATTAAGAAAACAATGCCCTTTACAACTGCATCATAAAGAATGAAGTACCTAAGGAGAAGCCTAACCAATGAGGCGGGAGGCTTGTAGCTTGAGGCCTGAACACTGTGGACACTGCAGTCCAGGATGGGGAGGGGGTGGGTTAGGTTATTACAAGTCTTGTCCACCAACAGGAACCTTCAGACTCCGTGGGATCCCCCCATCGAAATTCCACCACACTTCACAAAGAAGCAAACACCAAACAGGCTGGATAGAACCACACAGGACCCCCATCCCCACAGCCGTCATGAGAAAGCAGAGCCCAGTCATCGTGCCCTAACCTCCCACTACACTGTGGACCTGTAGCAATGGAGACCCCATGTTTCGTCCAAGCAGAAGCGGGAGTCTAAACAGAACACCAAGTGCCCTTCAACCCCCAACACGCTCGGCATGATGAACCGGCTCACGAGGCACCGGTCGCAGGCAGTGGGTGTTGGCCACCCTCAGGGAGCCAGGCTGGGTCAGCGCCATGCTGTGCCCAGGGGGGCTTCCCAGGTGGACCCCACTTCGGGGACCCTTCGAAAGAAACCACCCTGTGTGCTGGGCGCTCAGCAAAGGCTGAAGCACAGGTAAGCGAGCCGCTTAAGCAGCCAACTCCCCTCCACCCCCATTCCCATTTCAGAGCCTTGTTAGGAAGGATGCCTGCAGCCTGGAAGGTGTCCCGCAGGTGTGGATAATCCACCCACTGCAAGGGGCCCGAGGCACGCAGCGTGGAGACACAGGCTGCCGGGGAAGTGCTGGACACCACATACCCGCCCCAGCCCGGTCTCAGCCTGGGCCCGAACTCTCCCTGAGTGCCGCGCGCCACACCCTGAACTCAGCTGCACCCGTCGTGGCCCAGACCCCGCAAATACTCCGTTAACCATCGCAGGCCTTCATCTCCCGGCCCCTGAAGAGTATTGCTCAGTACGAGATGCACGGAAAGCTTCTCCTTACCTTTCCGTACTGCAGCTCCTCAGGAAACCGAAGTGCCTCTGTGGACGCGGCCCGCGGTGGCACGGAGCTGCAGGGGATCCGGAGCAATACCGGCACCAGTCAGATCTGGGAGAAAAGGCCTGCGTCCTGACCGCACATGAGCCCTGCTGGTCCACAAAGAGGGCAGAGGCGCCGCTTCCGGTTCACGGTGAGCATTGCAGGATGCGTGCTTACAGCTCAGGGAAGGTGGTGCCCCCTTGTGGCTAAACTGATGAACCACAAATCTTTGGAAATTCAAGCCGCAATGGGCACAAATTTCTTGTGTTTTCTCCACTTTGATTGAGAGTGAAATGAATGAAATGAAGTAGGCAAAGGCTTTACAAGTTACACCAAAATTAACTCAAAATTCCCTATAGGCATGTTCCTTAGAAAACTAAAAATAGAAATACAATTTGACCCGGTAATTCCACTCTTTGGAATTTACCCAAAGAATATAGTTTCTCAGATTCCAAAAGACATATGCACCACTATATTTGTTGCAGCACTTTTTCCAAGAGCCAAGATATGGAAGCAACCTAAGTGTCCATCAGGAGATCAATGAATAAAGAAGGTGTGGTACATAAACACAATGGAATACTTCTTAGTCATAAGAAAAACATATCCTACCATAGGCAACAACATAGTTGGAGCTGGAAGATATTATGCTCAGTGAAATAAGCAAGGTGGAGAAAGACAAATGCCAAATGATTTCCTCATTTCTGGAAAATAAAGGCAAAGTAAAAATGAAGGACCAAAAGAGCAGTGGACTCACAGACTCCAAGAAAGGACTAGCAGTTACCAAAGGGGAGGGGTGTGGGAGGGCAGGTGAGAATGGAGGGAGAAGGGGATAGAGGGGTATTATGATTGGAATACACATGGTGTGGGGGACCACAGAGAAGACAGTGTAGAACAGAGAAGACAAGTAGTGACTCTGCGGCATCTTACTACACTGATGGACAGTGACTGCAATGAGGCATGGAGGGGACTTGATAATATGGGTGGATGTAGTGACCGCAGTGTTCTTTCATGTGAAACCTTCATAAGAGTGTATGTCAATAATACTTTAATTTTAAAAAATTTTTAGTGGTACACACATAAAAAAATTTTCATAGTCAAATTTTAGATGCAAAATTATAAAATTTGTAGGTAAAGCAAGAAAATCTACAAACCTTGCTGAACCCAACACCAAAGGCCTATCCACAAAAGAAAAATAATCACATGTGCTTTATAGAGTTATAATTTCTACTCTAAAAGACCTTGCTCAGAGAACCCAAACACAAGACACAAACTAAAAGAAAATATTTGCAAAATACATTTTTGATAAAGGATTTGTACTCAAGATATACAAAGATACATAAAACAAAAATGAGCCATTAAATATATTTTACAATTAAAAAATGTCTCACCATGACATTCAAGAATTACATCACCAGTATTTATACAACTGCTTTGAAAAACTATGCCCCAACAAAAGCCACCATGCAGTTTTACATAGTAGCTCTATTCATAAAGGCTAAAAACTTAAAGAAATCAGGATGTGTTTCAGCAGATGAATGCTTGGCAAATTGGGGTACATCCATTACATTTCACTACAATTTGTACAGTGAAATGTACAGTTATTTGCCTTGTGAAGCTGGTGCCTTGATCACTGGTGCTCACAGGGGTACCCCACATGAGAAATGGTTTCTAACAGCTTCTTTGTAATTATGAAGGCTTTGGCCTTGGGCCAGGAGAAGGCTTCATTCTTCCCTGTGGGGTTGGAACACATCGCCCTCCCAGTACACGACATGGATGTGTTTGCCAACCTGGAAGCTCCCGAAAATCCGTATTTTGAGACACTTGTATGATGTATTATTAACTCCATTTTTATCGCATCCCCTTTCTCTGGAGAATGGAGGGTTGAGGCTGAAAATTCCAAGTTTCTAATCATGGCATGGGCTTTATGCCTGTCAGACACCTGAGCAGAACCCACCCAGAACCACTTACTTAGTATTAAAGAATCTCTTACCCAGGAATTTCCCAGGGATTTAGGAGCCCAGGATCAGGAATGAAGCAAAGACCAGAATATGTTTTCTGTTGTATTTCTGTGTTCACAGTGGCACATCCCAGGAAGAGGGTCAGGAAGTTCTGCTTCTGCTATCCTAGGATAAGGAGGATTTACAACAAAAACTGTTTACTTCTTTAAAATGTTATAATGTTTTACCCCAACGTGTATGGATTAGATTCCAACTAAAAGGCTGATATGGCTGTAGTGACAAGTATTAGCTTCCACAGCTATTTGAGGGTCTGACCGAGGCAGTTTCTATGACTGTCCATTCGCAGGTCTGGGTGGGGAGTGTAGGCCCCTCCCATGTAGTAGGAGAAAGAACCCTGGGCTCAGAGAAAAAGTATATCTTACAAAAGAACTGGGACTTTGGTCTAAAGTTGCCATAAAAACACAAGTTAAATTTGAATTTCAGAGAACAAATAATATTTTGGACATATTATATTAACATAATTCTTGATATCATCTGAACTATATCCTGTGTTTTTACCCCAAGACTGGCAGCCCTATCTTAGGCCAGTCATCTAAATGCTTGGAGCTTCAATTTACTCATCTGAGAGATAGAATAATGCCCCTTGTAGAGTGCTGTGCTTAGTATCAACTGGGAACACTGCAAGGGCTGGGGGAGTTGTTCTTGACCCTCTTAGGGTTGCTGGGTCTGAAAATGAAACTGACAAAGATTAACCAGAGAAAAGCAAACCCATTTATTAATAGATTTTATGTGATATGGGAGACTTCACAAGGAAGTGAAGACCCAGAGAAGCAGTTGGCCCTGAGCAATTTGTGCTGGGTTTGATAAGGAGTGGACATTTGTGGAGAAATATGACAGGTTCAGGAGTATGAGATAGTGTTGTAAATAGGGGGAACTTATCAAGGCCTGCTCATTAAGATTCCTCTTTCTGTCCCTTTGTCTTCAAAGAAAAGGATTTTCCTTTCCTCTTCGTATAGGGAGGGTACCTCTCACATAAGACTTAAGACAATTAGAAACAATTGATTTTTTTAGCTTACCTTACAGTTATAATACAGCACAAAACATGTGTAATGTACAAAGTGTGTGTTAACTGTTTATATTATTGGTAAGTCTTCCAGTAAAAATAAGCAATGATTAGGATAATACTTAAGTTTGAGGGGAGTGAGATGTTTTATGTGTATTCTGATTCTGTGGGATGTCAGCTACACAAACCCCCATTTTGTTCAAGGTTCAACTGTATGCACAGATCAACAGAACTGAGTAGAAAGCCCAGAAGTGACCCAAACCATATACAGTCACTTGCTTTCTGACATGGGTGGACAAAATTTAATTAGGGAAAGAATTGTCTTCCTTGCAAACGGTGCTGGGCAAATAGCTGTCCATATGCAGATGAATGAAACTGAACCCTTAACACATATCACATACAAAAATTAACTCAGAACAGACAAAGGGCTTACATAATATGTAAAAAACAACAGAGTCTAGAAGAAAACATGAGGATAAACGTTCATGACCTTGGATTTAGCCATGATTTCTCAGATCTGACACCAAAGGACAAGCTACAGAAGAGAGCATAAAATTAAAAACATTTCTGCGTTAAAAGTCACCAACCAGAAAGTGAAAAACAGTCACAGAATGAAAGGAAATATCTCCACGTTGTACATCTAAAAAGAGCCTGTAACCCAGGAAACACCACAAACTAGTACAAGGCAACAAGGCAAGACAAATGTTTAAAGTGGATTAAGATTCCAGGTAAGACATACAAATGTTCAACAAGCACATGAAGAGGTCTCACACAGCATTAGTTGCTATGGAAATGCAAATTAGACCACAGAGACCCCCACCCAATGCAAGCACATGGCATTGGCCATACTCAGGAAAATTCAAAATCACATGTTACCAAGGATGCATAGGAATTAGAGCCCCTAATATTGGCTTGTGGAAATATAAAACATGCAGCTTGTATACAATAGCTTGGCATTTCCTCATAATATATAATACAGTTACCTAATTGTGGGTAAAGAACCGATCCTAGATAAATACCACAAAGAAATGAAAATGCTGTTCAAACAGAAACTGGCCCAAGAGTTCTTAGCATCACTGCTCACCACAGTAAAAAGGTAGACACAACTAAAATGCCCATCAAGGGATGAACAGATGAAAAAAACAGGGTTGATCCATAAACTACATTATTCTGCCAAATATAAAAATAAAGAAGAATGGTCCAAAGCTGATTTGAAAACACTGTGTGTGAAGAGTGTCCCCCAAAACTCGAGCATAGTTAACATATAATTAGCAATTCCATTTCAGGGCATTTGCGCAAATGACAGGAAAGCAGGGACGTAGATATTGCACACCTCTGTTTACAGCTGCATGAGTCACAACAGCCAAAATGTGGAGAAGACCCGGGTGTCCACAGACAGATGAAAGCAATGTGGTGTCTATACAGTGGAGTAAACAAGGAGTCCTAGAACCTGCTGCACAGATGGACCCACAAAGCCATTATGCTCATGGAAATGCGCCCCTCCAAGAAGGACAAATATTATGTGATCCTGCTTATTCAAGGTCCCAGAGAAACCAACTGAGGTAAAGTCTCGGGAACAGTTCCAGAAAAAGGAAACTGCATCAGGATAGTAAGACATGTGCACTAAGCTGGAGCGGATGGTGACAGCTGTGGTGGTTCTGTGCATTGGATTATCATGTGGAGACCCTAATACTTCCCTCATTTGCAGACAGATGTTGTTTCCCTGGAAGCGTGTCCCTGTTTGGGGTAGACACCACAGAAATTTTGTGTGAAGTGGAAACTGTGGCAAAGTGAGATGGTAGGAAATTCAGTATAAAGTGAATCTGTACTGACACTACAAGTATTCTGTAGATTTTAAATTGCTGGAAAGTAAATTAGTTTGCAAAATAACCATAAGAAAAGCACAGAAGACATAACACCCTGTCAAGAGAGGCCAAGCCCTTCCACCCAGTTCAAACAAATGGCACCTTGCAGGGGTCCAGGGCTCATTAGAAGGCCTGTGGGAGGTTCCCCTGCAGCCACTTGGCCTTGGATGTTGGGAAGACCTGGGGTACAAAAAGTGGAATTTTGGAATTCCAATTTCACGCCCTAATTAACCAAAGACCTGTTAGAACTAAAAGTGAATTCAGTAAACTTGTAAGATACCAAACCAACTTATAAAAGTCGTTTGCTTGTATTCACTAATAACGAACCATCAGAGATTAAGAAAATAATGCCCATTAGAAGTACATCATAAAGAATTAAGTGTTGTGTAAGAATAACACAATTCCTACCATTTGCAACAATTTGGATGGAGCTAGAGGGTATTATGCTCAGTGAAATAAGCCAGACGGAAAAAGTCAAGTACCAAATGATTTCACTCATAAGTTCAATGTAAGAATAAAGAAAAAAAAACGGAAGAAAAAAAACCAGCAGCAGATTCACAGAACACAAGAATGGACTAACAGTTACCAAAGAGAAAGGCCCTGGGGAGGGAGGGTGGGAAAGGAGGGTAAGCGGGGAAAGGCATTATGATTAGCACACATAATGTGCCAGGAGAGGTATGGGGAGGGATGTCCAACACAGAGAAGACTAGTGATTCTACAGCATCTTACTACACTGATGGTCAGTGACTGTAATGGGGTGTGTGCTGAGAATTTGATGATGGGAGGAAACTAGTAACCATAATGTTGCTCATGTCATTGTAGATTAATGATACCAAAGAAATAAATAAATAAGACTAAAGTGCTGTGGAAAAAACTGTAGTATTTCCAAAGTATCTCACCTAGCCTTCGTGCATCTCCACATCAGTAGGTGCTTCTAAGAAGTGGAGAGAATTAGTCCATCTCTCTATCAACAGGTAATTACGAGGGCGAGCGAGGGCATATTTGGACTGGAGAAGTTCGGTGGGGCCCCTTCTTCTGAAGCCTGGTTGTGACAGACACGGGCAAGCTGAAGTGGATGACTAGTAGTAAGTAACAAACGGGTTTCTCCCACTTTATTTCTCCCTTTGACTGATTTCGGCTCAAATGTATTTAGTTCAGGAATTTTCTCCAGAAATTACAGGTACCAAAGAACAAACTTAACCGAGGAGGTGGGAGACCTGAAAATTGTGGACCCTGCAGACGTGGACAGGAAGAGTTAGGTTGTTACAAGTCCCTCCACACACAGCAATGTGCACAACCCCTGCGACCCTCACCAAAATTCCATCGCACTTCTCACAGAAATCAAGCAAACACCCTGCAGGCTTGGTTGAACTGCACGGGACCCCAAACACACAGCCGTCCTGGGAAAGTGGAGCAGGAGCATGGCGCCCTTTCATCCCATTACAATGCAGTGCTGCAGCAACCGAGACCCCGTGTAGCACCCAAGAAGAAGCGGGTGTGGTAACAGAACACGGGGCACCCACTGATTCACCAATCTGGCTCTTCCCTTGGAGGTAGCACACGAGGCCCGGGCACAGGCCACGGATTGGGGGCAGCCCTTGGGAAGCTGGGCTGTGTCAGTGCCATGCTGAGCCTGGGGGGAGCCTCCCAGGCCGACCCCACAGAGGGGACTCTTCTCAGGAACCCACCCTATGTGCTCGGCACACCGCAAGACCTGAAACCCAGGTAAGCAGGCCATTCAGCAACCAAGTCCCCTCTCCTCCATTACCGTCTCAGAGCCTTGTCAGGAAGGACGCCTGGAGCTTGGAGGGCCTACCGCAGGTGCGGCCAATCCACCCACCGCACGGGCTCCCGGGGACACGCTGGGCAAGGCTCACTCGCCCCGGCACGGACTCAGCTGTGTCCCGGACTCACCCGCCCCCTCAACTCCACCCGTCGCGACAGCCGCACCCCAAGATCAACTGAGACCCCTTTCCCTTCCGCAGGCTTTACTCCCCAGGACCGTAAAGGGGAGTGCTCTGCAGGCGACGCACGGGGAGCCTCTCCTCACCTTTCAGTCCCGTGGCTCCTCAGAAAACCGTGCTTTCATGGCGGCCACACACGGCAGTGTCCTGGACGGTGCCGCACGGGAGCATTAGGAATCTCGGCTGCCGCCAGAGCCAGAAGGATGTCCTGGGGCCTGACCGCGCATGTGCCACGCAGGTCCACAGACAGGGCAAAGCCGTCGCCTGAGGGCCACAGAGGGCGGAGTACACCCACTTATTTCTAAGTTTTATGTGATAGGGGACGAGGGCTCACAACTCGAGGAAGGATAGAGAGATAGAAGGATATATAGAAAGATAGATATGCAGACAGACAGAGCGAAAGATAGATACAGATACATATCGATTGACACAAAGCTGTTGCTCATAACCAGGCGATGAACGGTGAAATCACATAGCTAAACCACAAACAAAAAGGATGAATGAAATCCATTTCACAAAGTGCAGAAAGCAGCCATAAGAAGAAAACAAATCCTACCATTTGCAATGACATGGATGGAGCTAGACGGTAGTATGTTCAGAGAAATAGGTCAGGTGGAGAAAGAAAAGTACCAAATGATTTCACTCATTTGTGGAGTATAACAAAAAAGAAAAACTGAAGGAAAAAAACAGCAGCAGACTCACAGAACCCGAGAGTTGACTAAAAGATGCCAAAGGGAAAAGGACTTGGCAGGGTGGTTCTGAAGGGAGGGATAAGTGCGGGGAGAAAGAATGGGGGCATTAGGATTAGCATGTATATTGCGTGGGTTCGGACGGGGCATGGGGAGTGCTGTACAACACAGAGAAGACTAGTAGAGATTATATTGCATCATACTACTCACTGATTGACAGCGACTGTAACGGTGTCTGTGAAGGGGTACATGGTGAAGGGGTTTATAGCACCCAACTATGCTGATGGACAGCGACTCTAAGAGGTTTTTGGGGGTGGTCTTGGTGAAGGGGGAGCAGAGTAAACATAATGTTCTTCACGTGAATGTAGATTAATGATAACAAAAAAATTTTTCATGTGCAATAACCGCACAGGACTGAATCATCAGAATAAAAGGTCAGGCTCTGAGTGCTGCAAACAAAAGACACAGGGTTAAAAGAACGGTTGAAAACTCAAGAAACCTACGTGCTTCCGTACAAGAGACTCACTTGAGATACAAGGACACAGACAAACTACAAGCTGAAGGTGTGGTGACAAGTACCATACATGAGTGAAACTGAGAAACACACAATAAAACAAATGGATTCTGTTTGAGCCCCCAGAGACAGTCAGCAGAAAATAGCCCTAAGTGGCCACCGTGAATTCTTTTCTTTGTTTTCAGCAAGGGGCCCAGCCATAGATTTAGTGGTGCAGCAACGTCCTTCTCATTTTCTCTCAACTCAACAACTGAGTTGCTGTAATAATAAGCATCTGGGCCTATGAAATCGGTGGATTTATGATCTTCACGAATGTGAAGTAATAATCACCTAAAGAGGGAAGTTTGGACACTAAAATAAACATGTCACTCCACAATACACTCTTAGGTCCCAACTGCTCCTGTCTAGAAATTGTTGTTCCTTTTTATTTGACCCTCTGTCCTATCCGCAGTGATCATGCAGACGTACTTCAAACATGGTGTTGAGCAAAGAAACAAGTTGACTTTTCTGTCGACAACAGGCACAGAGGAAGGATACTTGTGGTCTTCAGGGAGCACTTAGTCAATGAATGTGGCTAAATACAGACAGCAAGTGAGAAGGAGATGAAAGAGGACAGAGGATAGAGAAATGGGTTCAAGTCCCTGCACAGCCATTTCCTGGTTTTGTAGGTGCACTCAGAAGACACAACCTGCAAGTGTCTCGGTGAACCCAGTGCTCTCCCTACAGCCTAGTTACCTTGCAGGATTTTTGGAAGCATAATGTAGGAAAGTGACATAGGCTATGTGGTTAACTGATCTGCACACAAGGACAGATGAGCAGACAAAAAGATGATTGATTGATAGATTGATTGATAGATAGACAGATAGATAGATATAGGTTCATATCGATTAACACAAAGCTACTGCTCATAGCAATGGGAGCAATGGTTGAAGCACATAGCGAAACTACAAACGAAAAAGAAGAATGAAATTCAGTTTAAAAAGTGCAGTAAGCAGCCTTAAGAAGAAAACAAATCCTATCATTGGCAATAACGTGGATGGAGCTAGAGGGTATTATGCTCAGTCAAATAGGCCATTCGGAGAAATACATGTACCAAATGATTTAACTCATGTGTGGAGTACGATACAAAGAAAAACTGAAGGAAGAAACAGCAGCAGACACACAGTACCCGAGAGTGGTCTAACAGTTACCAAAGAGAAAGTGACTGGGTAGGGTTTGAGGGAATGGAGTAATAAGGGTGGGGAAAAAGAATGGGGGCATTAGGATTAACATGAATAATGTGTAGGGTTTAGGGTCATGGGGAGGGCTATACAACACAGAGAAGTCAAGTAGTGATTCTACAGCATCTTACGACACGCTGACGGACAGCGACTGAAACTGGGATTTGGCGAGGACTTGGTGAAGGGGTTAGACTAGTTAACATATTGTTCTGCATGTGATTGTATATTAATGAGAACAAAAAAAATTTCAAAGTGCAGTAAGAGCATAGCTCTCAAATATCAGAATAAAAGTACAGGCTTTGACTGCTCCAAACAAAAGACACAGGGTTAGAAGTACTGATGAAAACTCAAGATCACCTATGTGCTCCCTTACTGGAAACTCACTGGAGATCCAAGGACACAGACAAACTACAAGCTGAACCGGCGCGGAGAGTTACCCTATACAAGTGAATCTGAGAAACAGAGAAACAAATAGATTCTGTTTGAGTCCCCAGAGACAGTCACTAGAAGATAGTCCTATCTAGCCACCGTGAAATCTTTTTGTTTGGTGTCAGCAGTGCCCAGGTATAGATTTAGTAGTACTGCAATGTCCTTTTAATTTTTTCTCACATCAACAGATGAATTGCTGTAATAATATTTGTCTTGGCTTTTGAAATCACTGGGTTTTATGATGTTCATGACTGTAAAGTAGTAAAAACCACATAAAGAGGGAAGTTTGGACACTCAACCAAACACGTCTCTCCACAACAAACAATTTGTTACCAAATGCTCCTGTCTAGAAATAGGTGTTCCTTTTTATTTGTCCATCCTCCTATCAGTGGTGAACACGCTAATGTCCCTCAAACATGGTGGTGAGTAAAGCACCAAATATACTTTTCTGTCTACAACAGGCAGAGAGGAAGTATACTTGGGGTCTTCAGAGAGCACTTAGTCAATGAATGTGGCTAAATACAGTTAGCAAAAGAGAAGGAGCTATAAGAGGACAGAGGACAGAGATACGGGTTCAAGTCCCTGCACCACCATTTACTGGTTTTTTAAGAACACGCGGCTGACTCGATCTGCAACTGTTTAAGTGAGCCCAGTGCTCTCCCTGCGGCCTAGTGGCGTTGCAATGTTTTTGGAAGCATAATGTAGGGAAGTGCCATAGGTGATGTTTTAAATGTTCTGTACAAAAGGATAGATGGGCAGACAGAAAGATGATTGATTCATAGATAGACAGATAGATAGATGACAGATGAGAGATAGATAGATGATAAACATGATAGATGATAGGAAGCTAGATATATGGATAGATATATACAGAGAAGGACAGAGAGATAGAAGGATATATAGAAAGATAGATAGATATACAGACAGACAGAACAATAAATAGATACAGATACACATCGAATGACACAGAACTGTTCATCATAACCAGGAGATGAATGGTTAAAGCACATAGCTAATCTACAAACAAAAAGGAAAAATGAAATCCAGTTTATAAAGTGCAGTAAGCAGCCTTAAGAAGAAAACAAATACTACCATTTGCAATGACGTGGATGGAGCTAGACGGTATTATGTTCAGAGAAATAGGTCAGGCGGAGAAAGACAAGTATCAAATGATTTCACTCATGTGTGGAGTATAACAACAAAGAAAAACTGAAGGAAAAAAACAGCAGCAGACTCACAGAATCCGAGAGTGGACTGAAAGTTGCCAAAGGGAAAAGGACTGAGCAGGGAGGTTCTGAAGGGAGGGATAAGTGTGAGGAGAAAGAATGGGGGCATTAGGTTTAGCATGTATATTGCGTGGGGTCGGGACAGCATGGGGAGTGCTGTACAACACAGAGAAGTCTATTAGAGATTATATAGCAACTTACTACTCGCTGATGGACAGCGAAAGAAGAGGATTTTCGGGGAACTTGGTGAAGGGGGAGCATAGTAAACATAATGTTCTTCACGTAATGGTAGACTAATGATAAGAAAAAAAATTTTTTACGTGCAATAAGGGCACAGCACTGAATCATCAGAACAAATGGTCAGCCACTGAGTGCTGCAAACAAAAGACACAGGGTTAAACGAACGGATGAAAACTCAAGAAACCTACGTGCTTCCTTACAGGAGGCTCACTTGAGATCCAAGTACACAGACAAACTGCAAGCTGAAGGTGCGGAGACAAGTACCCTACACGAGTGAAAATGAAAAACAAACAATGAAACAAATGGATTCTGTTTGAGCCCAAAGAGACATTCAGTAGAAAATAGACCTATCTGGCCACCGTGAATTCTTTTTGTTTGTTTTCAGCAGTTCCCAGCCACAGATTTAGTGGTACAGGAACATCCTTCTCGTTTTCTCTCACCTCAACAACTGAGTTGCTGTAATAATAAGCATCTGGGCCTTTGAAATCAGTGGATTTTATGATGTTCACGAACGTGAAAATCTAATAACCACCTAAAGAGGGAAGTTTGGACACTCAAATAAACACGTCACTCCACTATACACTGTTAGCGCCCAACTGCTCCTGTCTAGAAATTGGTGTTCCTTTTTATTTGACCCTCCGTCCTATCGGCGGTGATCACGCTGATGTCCTTCAAACATGGTGGTGAGCGAAGCAACAAGTTGACTTTTCTGTCGACAACAGGCCCAGAGGAATGATACTTGAGATCTTCAGGGAGCCCTTAGTCAATGAATGTGGCTAAATACAGACAGCAAGTTGGAAGGAGATGAAAGAGGACAGAGGATAGAGACACGGGTTCAAGTCCCAGCACAACCATTCCCTGGTTTTGTAGGTACACGCGGCCAACTCGAACTGCAAGTGTCTTGGTGAACCCAGTGCTCCCTCTGCAGCCTAGATACTTTGCAGGATATTTGGGAGCATAGTGTAGGAAAGTGATATAGGGTATATGGTTAACTGTTCTGCACACATGGACAGATGGACAGACAAAATTAAGATTGGTTGAGTGATTGATAGATAGATAGACAGAAAAATAGATAGATAAAGGTACATATCGATTAGCACAAAGATACAGCTCAAAACAAGGAGAGCAATGGTGAAAGCACATTGCAAAACTACAAACAAAAAAGAAGAATGAAATCCAGTTTAAAAAGTGCAGTAAGCAGCCATAAGAAGAAAACGAATCGTATCATTTGCTATAACGTGGATGGAGCTCGAGGGTATTATGCTCAGTCAAATAGGCCAGGCGGAGAAATACATGTACCAAATGATTTCACTCATGTGTGGAGTATGATAACAAAGAAAAACTGAAGGAAAAGACAGCAGCAGACTCACAGAACCCGAGAGTGGACCTACAGTTACCAAAGAGAAAGGGACTTGGTAGGGTTTGTGGGAAGGGAGTAATAAGTGCGTGGAAAAAGAATGGGGGCATTAAGTTAAGCATGTATAATGCGCGGGATCGGGTGTGCATGGGGAGTACTGTACAACACAGAGAAGACTAGTAGAGTTCATATAGCATCTTACTACTCACTGATGGACAGTGACTGTAATGGGGACTTTTGGAGGGGACGGGGGGGTACATGTTGAAGGGGTCTACAGCATCAAATACGCGGATCGACAGTGACTGAAGAGGTTTTTCGGGGGGACTTGGTGAAGGGGGGAGCATAGTAAACATAATGTTCTTCACGTGATTGTAGATTAATGATAAAAAATATTCTTTAAGTGCAATAAGTGCACAGCTCTGAATCATCAGAATAAAAGGTCAGGCACTGAGTGCTGCAAACAAAAGACACAGGGATAAAAGAAGGGATGAAAACTCAAGACACCTACGTGCTTACTTACAGGAGACTCACTTGAGATCCAAGGACACAGACAAACTACAAGCCGAAGGTGTGTGGACAAGTACCCTACACGAGTGAAACGGAAAATCAAACAATCAAGCAAATGGATTCTGTTTGAGTCCCCAGAGACAGTCAGCAGAAAATAGCCCTATCTGGCCACCGTGAATTCTTTTTGTTTGGTTTCAACAGTTCCCAGCCATAGATTTAGTGGTGCAGCAACATACTTCTCATTTTCTCTCACCTCAACAACTGAGTTGCTGTAATAATAAATATCTGGGCCTTTGAAATCAGTTGATTTTATGATGTTCACGAATGTGAAAATCTAATAACGACCTAAAGAGGGAAGTTTGGACACTCAAATAAACACGTCACTCCACAATACACTGTTAGCTCCCAACTGCTCCTGTCTAGAAATTGGTGTTCCTTTTTATTTGACCCTGCGTCCTATCGTCGGTGTTCACGCTGATGTATTTCAAACATGGTGGTGAGCGAAGCAACAAGTTGACTTTTCTGTCGACAACAGGCCCAGAGGAATGATACTTGAGATCTTCAGGGAGCCCTTAGTCAATGAATGTGGCTAAATACAGACAGCAAGTTAGAAGGAGATGAAAGAGGACAGAGGATAGAGACACGGGTTCAAGTCCCAGCACAACCATTCCCTGGTTTTGTAGGTACACGCTGCCGACTCGAACTGCAAGTGTCTTGGTGAACCCAGTGCTCATTCTGCAGCCTAGATACTTTGCAGGATTTTGGGGAGCATAGTGTAGGAAAGTGATATAGGGTATATGGTTAACTGTTCTGCACACATGGACAGATGGACAGACAAAAGGATGATTGATTGAGTGATTGATAAATAGATAGACAGAAAGATAGGTAGATATATGTACATATCGATTAGCACAAAGCTACTGCTCAAAACAAGGAGAGCAATGGTGAAAGCACATTGCAAAACTACAAACAAAAAAGAAGAATGAAATCCAGTTTAAAAAGTGCAGTAAGCAGCCATAAGAAGAAAACGAATCGTATCATTTGCTATAACGTGGATGGAGCTCGAGGGTATTATGCTCAGTCAAATAGGCCAGGCGGAGAAATACATGTACCAAATGATTTCACTCATGTGTGGAGTATGATAACAAAGAAAAACTGAAGGAAAAGACAGCAGCAGACTCACAGAACCCGAGAGTGTACCTACAGTTACCAAAGAGAAAGGGACTGGGTAGGGTTTGTGGGAAGGGAGTAATAAGTGCGGGGAAAAGGAATGGGGGCATTAGGATCAGCATGTATAATGTGTAGGGTGGGGTGTCATGGGTAGGGCTGTACAACACAGAGAAGACATGTAGTGATTCTACAGCATCTTAGTACATGCTGACGGAGAGCGGCTGTAACTGGAATTTGGGGTGACTTGGTGAAGAGGGTAGACAGAATAACATAATTTTCTGCATGTGATTGTATATTAATGAGAACAAAAAGAATTTCAAAGTGCAGTAAGAGCACAGCTCTCAAATATCAGAATAAAAGTACAGCCTTTGAGTGCTACAATCAAAAGACACAGGGTTAGAAGAACTGATGAAAACTCAAGACCACCTATGTGCTCCCATACTGGAGACTCACTTGAGATCCAAGGACACAGACAAACTACAAGCTGAAGGGGAGGGGACAGGTACCCTACACAAGTGAAACTGAGAAACAAAGAAAGAAATGGGTTCTGTTTTAGACCCCAGAGAGAGTCAGTAGAAAATAGCCCTATCTAGCCACCGTGAATTCTTTTTCTTTGGTTTCAGCAGTGCTCAGGCATAGATTTAGTGGTGCAGCAACTTCCTTCTCATTTCCTCTCACCTCAACAAATGAATTGCTGTAATAATATGCGTCTGGGCATTTATAATCATTGCTTTTTATGATGTTCACGAATGTAAAGAAGTAATAACCACCTAAAGAGGGAAGTTTGGACACTCAAATAAACACTTCACTCCACAACACACTCTTTGTTCCCAACTGCTCCTGTCCAGAAATAGGTGTTAATTCATATTTGTCCCTCCACCTATCAGCAGTGATCACGCCAATGTCCCTCAAACATGGTGGTGTGCAAAGGGCCAAGTACACTTTTCTGTTGACAACAGGCCCAGACGAAGGATACTTGTGGTCTTCAGGGATCACTTACTCACTGAATGTGGCTAAATAAAGTCAACAAGCGAGCAGGAAGTATAAGAACACAGAGGACAAAGATACGGGTTCAAGTCCTTTCACCTCCATTTACTGGTTTTGTAAGCACACTCTGCTGACTCTACCTGAATGCGTATCTGTGAACACAGTGCTCTCCTTATGGCTTAGTTACCTTGCAAGATTTCTGGAAGCATTATGTAGGGAAGAGACATAGGCTATGTTGTTAACTGTTCTGTACATAAGGATAGATGGGCAGACAAAAAGATGATTGTTTCATAGATAGATAGGTAGACAGACAACAGGTGAAAGGGAGATAGGTATATAGATTAATAGATGATAGATATCATAGATAGATGATAGGAAGATAGATAGATAGATACATAGATAGATACATAGATACATAGATATATACTTTCATAGATACATAGATAGACTGACAGACCTTTAGAAAGATAGATACAGATACATGTCGATAGACACAAAGCTATTGTTCATAACCAGGAGTTGAACGGTGAATAACATAGCTAAACTACAAACAAAAAGGAAGAATGTAATCCAGTTTAAAAAGTGCATTAAGCAGACTTAAGAAGAAAACAAATACTACCATTTCTAATGACGTGGATGGAGCAAGACGGTAGTATGTTCAGAAAAATAGGGCAGGCTGACAAAGGCAAGTACCAAGTGATTTCACTCATGTGTGGAGTATAACAACAAAGAAAAACTGAAGTGAAAAAACAGCAGCAGACTCACAGAACCCGAGAGTTGACTAAAAGTAACCAAAGGAAAAAGGACTGGGCAGGGTGAGTCTGAAGGGAGTTATAAGTGTGGGGAGAAAGAATGGGGGCATTAAGTTTAGCATGTTTAATGCGCGGGGTCGGGTGTGCATGGGGAGTACTGTACAACACAGAGAAGACTAGTAGAGATCATATAGCATCTTACTACTCACTGATGGACAGTGACTGTAACGGGGACTTTTGGGGGGGACATGGTGAAGGGGTCTACAGCATCCAACTACGCTGATCGACAGTGACTGAAGAGGTTTTTCGGGGGGACTTGGTGAAGAGGGGAGCATAGTAAACATAATGTTCTTCACGTGATTGTATATTAATGATAAAAAATATTCTTTAAGTGCAATAAGTGCACAGCTCTGAATCATCAGAATAAAAGGTCAGGCACTGAGTGCTGCAAACAAAAGACACAGGGATAAAAGAAGGGATGAAAACTCAAGACACCTACGTGCTTACTTACAGGAGACTCACTTGAGATCCAAGGACACAGACAAACTACAAGCCGAAGGTGTGTGGACAAGTACCCTACACGAGTGAAACGGAAAATCAAACAATCGAGCAAATGGATTCTGTTTGAGTCCCCAGAGACAGTCAGCAGAAAATAGCCCTATCTGGCCACCGTGAATTCTTTTTGTTTGGTTTCAACAGTTCCCAGCCATAGATTTAGTGGTGCAGCAACATACTTCTCATTTTCTCTCACCTCAACAACTGAGTTGCTATAATAATAAGCATCTGGGCCTTTGAAATCAGTGGATATTATGTTGTTCACGAATGTGAAAATCTAATAACCACGTAAAGAGGGAAGTTTGGACACTCAAATAAACACGTCACTCCACAATACACTGTTAGCTCCCAACTGCTTCTGTCTAGAAATTGGTGTTCCATTTCATTTGACCCTCCGTCCTATCGGCGGTGATCACGCTGATGTAATTCAAACATGGTGCTGAGCGAAGCAACAAGTTGACTTTTCTGTCGACAACAGGCCCAGAGGAATGATACTTGAGATCTTCAGGGAGCCCTTAGTCAATGAATGTGGCTAAATACAGACAGCAAGTTAGAAGGAGGTGAAAGAGGACAGAGGATAGAGACACGGGTTCAAGTCCCAGCACAACCATTCCCTGGTTTTGTAGGTACACGCGGCCGACTCGAACTGCAAGTGTCTCGGCGAACACAGTGCTCCCTCTGCAGCATAGATACTTTGCAGGATTTTGGGGAGCATAGTGTATGAAAGTGATATAGGGTATATGGTTAACTGTTCTGCACACATGGACAGATGGACAGAAAAAAAGGATGATTGATTGAGTGATTGATAAAAAGATAGACAGAAAGATAGATAGATATAGGTACATATCGATTAGCACAAAGCTACTGCTCAAAACAAGGAGAGCAATGGTGAAAGCACATTGCAAAACTACAAACAAAAAAGAAGAATGAAATCCAGTTTAAAAAGTGCAGTAAGCAGCCATAAGAAGAAAACGAATCCTATCATTTGCAAATAACGTGGATGGAGCTCGAGGGGATTATGCTCAGTCAAATAGTCCAGGCGGAGAAATACATGTACCAAATGATTTCACTCATGTGTGGAGTATGATAACAAAGAAAAACTGAAGGAAAAGACAGCAGCAGACTCACAGAACCCGAGAGTGGACCTACAGTTACCAAAGAGAAAGGGACTGGGTAGGGTTTGTGGGAAGGGAGTAATAAGTGCGGGGAAAAGGAATGGGGGCATTAGGATCAGCATGTATAATGTGTAGGGTGGGGTGTCATGGGTAGGGCTGTACAACACAGAGAAGACATGTAGTGATTCTACAGCATCTTAGTACATGCTGACGGAGAGCGGCTGTAACTGGGATTTGGGGTGACTTGGTGAAGAGGGTAGACAGAATAACATAATTTTCTGCATGTGATTGTATATTAATGAGAACAAAAAGAATTTCAAAGTGCAGTAAGAGCACAGCTCTCAAATATCAGAATAAAAGTACAGCCTTTGAGTGCTCCAATCAAACGACACAGGGTTAGAAGAACTGATGAAAAATAAAGACCACCTACGTGCTCCCTTACTGGAGACTCACTTGAGATCCAAGGACACAGACAAACTACAAGTTGAAGGGGCGGGGACAGGTAGCCTACACAAGTGAAACTGAGAAACAAAGAAAGAAATGGATTCTGTTTTGGACCCCAGAGAGAGTCAGTAGAAAATAGCCCTATCTAGCCACCGTGAATTCTTTTTGTTTGGTTTCAGCAGTGCTCAGGCATAGATTTAGTGGTGCAGCAACTTCCTTCTCATTTCCTCTCACCTCAACAAATGAATTGCTGTAATAATATGCGTCTGGGCATTTATAATCATTGCTTTTTATGATGTTCACGAATGTAAAGAAGTAATAACCACCTAAAGAGGGAAGTTTGGACACTCAAATAAACACTTCATTCCACAACACACTCTTTGTTCCCAACTGCTCCTGTTCAGAAATAGGTGTTAATTCATATTTGTCCCTCCACCTATCATCAGTGATCACGCCAATGTCCCTCAAACATGGTGGTGTGCAAAGGGCCAAGTACACTTTTCTGTCGACAACAGGCCCAGACGAAGGATACTTGTGGTCTTCAGGGATCACTTACTGAATGTGGCTAAATAAAGTCAACAAGCGAGCAGGAAGTATAAGAGGACAGAGGACAAAGATACGGGTTCAAGTCCTTTCACCTCCATTTACTGGTTTTGTAAGCACACTCTGCTGACTCTACCTGAAAGCGTATCAGTGAACACAGTGCTCTCCTTATGGCTTAGTTACCTTGCAAGGTTTCTGGAAGCATAATGTAGGGAAGAGACATAGGCTATGTTGTTAACTGTTCTGTACATAAGGATAGATGGGCAGACAAAAAGATGATTGTTTCATAGATAGATAGGTAGACAGACGACAGGTGAAAGATAGATAGATAGGTACATAGATTAATATATGATAGACATCATAGATAGATGATAGGAAGATAGATAGATAGATACATAGATAGATACATAGATACATAGATAGACAGACAGACATTTAGATAGATAAATACAGATACATGTCGATTGACACAAAGCTATTGTTCATAACCAGGAGTTGAATGGTAAATAACATAGCTAAACTACAAACAAAAAGGAAGAATGAAATCCAGTTTAAAAAGTGCAGTAAGCAGCATTAAGAAGAAAACAAATACTACCATTTGCAATGACGTGGATGGAGGAAGACGGTAGTATGTTCAGAAAAATAGGGCAGGCGGATAAAGGCAACTACCAAGTGATTTCACTCATGTGTGGAGTATAACAACAAAGAAAAAATGAAGTAAAAAAACAGCAGCAGACTCACAGAACCCGAGAGTTGACTAAAAGTAACCAAAGGAAAAAGGACTGGGCAGGGTGAGTCTGAAGGGAGGGATAAGTGTGGGGAGAAAGAATGGGGGCATTTAGTTTAGCATGTATAATGCGCGGGGTCGGGTGTGCATGGGGAGTACTGTACAACACAGAGAATACTAGTAGAGATCATATAGCATCTTACTACTCACTGACGGACAGTGACTGTAACGGGGACTTTTGGGGGGGACATGGTGAAGGGGTCTACAGCATCCAACTACGCTGATCGACAGTGACTGAAGAGGTTTTTCGGGGGGACTTGGTGAAGGGGGGAGCATAGTAAACATAATGTTCTTCACGTGATTGTAGAATAATGATAAAAAATATTCTTTAAGTGCAATAAGTGCACAGCTCTGAATCATCAGAATAAAAGGTCAGGCACTGAGTGCTGCAAACAAAAGACACAGGGATAAAAGAAGGGATGAAAACTCAAGACACCTACGTGCTTACTTACTGGAGACTCACTTGAGATCCAAGGACACAGACAAACCACAAGCCGAAGGTATGTGGACAAGTACCCTACACGAGTGAAACGGAAATCAAACAATCAAGCAAATGGATTCTGTTTGAGTCCCCAGAGACAGTCAGCAGGAAATAGCCCTATCTGGCCACCGTGAATTCTTTTTGTTTGGTTTCAACAGTTCCCAGCCATAGATTTAGTGGTGCAGCAACATACTTCTCATTTTCTCTCACCTCAACAACTGAGTTGCTGTAATAATAAGCATCTGGGCCTTTGAAATCAGTGGATTTTATGATGTTCATGAACGTGAAAATCTAATAACCACCTAAAGAGGGAAGTTTGGACACTCAAATAAACACGTCACTCCACAATACTCTGTTAGCTCCCAACTGCTCCTGAGTAGAAATTGGTGTTCCTTTTTATTTGACCCTCCGTCCTATCGGCGGTGATCACGCTGATGTCCTTCAAACATGGTGGTGAGCGAAGCAACAAGTTGACTTTTCTGTCGACAACATGCCCAGAGGAATGATACTTGAGATCTTCAGGGAGCGCTTAGTCAATGAATGTGGCTAAATACAGACAGCAAGTTAGAAGGAGAAGAAAGAGGACAGAGGATAGAGACACGGGTTCAAGCCCCAGCACAACCATTCCCTGGTTTTGTAGGTACACGCTGCCGACTCGAACTGCAAGTGTCTTGGTGAACCCAGTGCTCCCTCTGCAGCCTAGATACTTTGCAGGATTTTTGGGAGCATAGTGTAGGAAAGTGATATAGGTTATATGGTTAACTGTTCTGTACACATGGACAGATGGACAGACAAAAAGATGATTGATTGAGTGATTGATAAATAGATAGACAGACAGATAGATAGATATAGGTACATATCGATTAACACAAAGCTACTCCTCATAACAAGGAGAGCAATGGTGAAAGCACATTGCAAAACTACAAACAAAAAAGAAGAATGAAATCCAGTTTAAAAAGTGCAGTAAGCAGCCATAAGAAGAAAACGAATCCTATCATTTGCAATAACGTGGATGGAGCTAGAGGGTATTATGCTCAGTCAAACAGGCCAGGCGGAGAAATACATGTACCAAATGATTTCACTCATGTGTGGAGTATGATATCAAAGAAAAACTGAAGGAAAAGATAGCAGCAGACTCACAGAACCCGAGAGTGGACTAAGAGTTACCAAAGAGAAAGGGACTGGGTAGGGTTTGTGGGAAGGGAGTAATAAGTGCGGGGAAAAAGAATGGGGGCATTAGGATTAGCATGTATAATGTGTAGGGTGGGGTGTCATGGGTAGGGCTGTACAACACAGAGAAGACATGTAGTGATTCTACAGCATCTTAGTACATGCTGACGGAGAGCGGCTGTAACTGGGATTTGGGGTGACTTGGTGAAGAGCGTAGACAGAATAACATAATTTTCTGCATGTGATTGTATATTAATGAGAACAAAAAGAATTTCAAAGTGCAGTAAGAGCACAGCTCTCAAATATCAGAATAAAAGTACAGCCTTTGAGTGCTCCAATCAAAAGATACAGGGTTAGAAGAACTGATGAAAACTCAAGACCACCTACGTGCTCCCTTACTGGAGACTCACTTGAGATCCAAGGACACAGACAAACTACAAGTTGAAGGGGCGGGGACAGGTAGCCTACACAAGTGAAACTGAGAAACAAAGAAAGAAATGGATTCTGTTTTGGACCCCAGATAGAGTCAGTAGAAAATAGCCCTATCTAGCCACCGTGAATTCTTTTTGTTTGGTTTCAGCAGTGCTCAGGCATAGATTTAGTGGTGCAGCAACTTCCTTCTCATTTCCTCTCACCTCAACAAATGAATTGCTGTAATAATATGCGTCTGGGCATTTATAATCATTGCTTTTTATGATGTTCACGAATGTAAAGAAGTAATAACCACCTAAAGAGGGAAGTTTGGACACTCAAATAAACACTTCACTCCACAACACACACTTTGTTCCCAACTGCTCCTGTCCAGAAATAGGTGTTAATTCATATTTGTCCCTCCACCTATCATCAGTGATCAAGCCAATGTCCCTCAAACATTGTGGTGTGCAAAGGGCCAAGTACACTTTTCTGTCGACAACAGGCCCAGACGAAGGATACTTGTGGTCTTCAGGGATCACTTACTGAATGTGGCTAAATAAAGTCAACAAGCAAGCAGGAAGTATAAGAGGACAGAGGACAAAGATACGGGTTCAAGTCCTTTCACCTCCATTTACTGGTTTTGTAAGCACACTCTGCTGACTCTACCTGAAAGCGTATCAGTGAACACAGTGCTCTCCTTATGGCTTAGTTACCTTGCAAGGTTTCTGGAAGCATAATGTAGGGAAGAGACATAGGCTATGTTGTTAACTGTTCTGTACATAAGGATAGATGGGCAGACAAAAAGATGATTGTTTCATAGATAGATAGGTAGAAAGACGACAGGTGAAAGATAGATAGATAGGTACATAGATTAATATATGATAGACATCATAGATAGATGATAGGAAGATTGATAGATAGATACATAGATAGATACATAGATACATAGATAGACAGACAGACATTTAGATAGATAGATACAGATACATGTCGATTGACACAAAGCTATTGTTCATAACCAGGAGTTGAATGGTGAATAACATAGCTAAACAACAAACAAAAAGGAAGAATGAAATCCAGTTTAAAAAGTGCAGTAAGCAGCCTTAAGAAGAAAACAAATACTACCATTTGCAATGACGTGGATGGAGCAAGACGGTAGTATGTTCAGAAAAATAGGGCAGGCGGATAAAGGCAAGTACCAAGTGATTTCACTCATGTGTGGAGTATAACAACAAAGAAAAACTGAAGTAAAAAAACAGCAGCAGACTCACAGAACCCGAGAGTTGACTAAAAGTAACCAAAGGAAAAAGGACTGGGCAGGGTGAGTCTGAAGGGAGGGATAAGTGTGGGGAGAAAGAATGGGGGCATTAAGTTTAGCATGTATAATGCGCGGGGTCGGGTGTGCATGGGGAGTACTGTACAACACAGAGAAGACTAGTAGAGATCATATAGCATCTTACTACTCACTGACGGACAGTGACTGTAACGGGGACTTTTGGGGCGGACATAGTGAAGGGGTCTACAGCATTCAACTACGCTGATCGACAGTGACTGAAGAGGTTTTTCGGGGGGACTTGGTGAAGGGGGGAGCATAGTAAACATAATGTTCTTCACGTGATTGTAGATTAATGATAAAAAATATTCTTTAAGTGCAATAAGTGCACAGCTCTGAATCATCAGAATAAAAGGTCTGGCACTGAGTGCTGCAAACAAAAGACACAGGGATAAAAGAAGGGATGAAAACTCAAGACACCTACGTGCTTACTTACAGGAGACTCACTTGAGATCCAAGGACACAGACAAACTACAAGCCGAAGGTGTGTGGACAAGTACCCTACACGAGTGAAACGGAAAATCAAACAATCAAGCAAATGGATTCTGTTTGAGTCCCCAGAGACAGTCAGCAGAAAATAGCCCTATCTGGCCACCGTGAATTCTTTTTGTTTGGTTTCAACAGTTCCCAGCCATAGATTTAGTGGTGCAGCAACATACTTCTCATTTTCTCTCACCTCAACAACTGAGTTGCTGTAATAATAAGCATCTGGGCCTTTGAAATCAGTGGATTTTATGATGTTCACGAACGTGAAAATCTAATAACCACCTAAAGAGGGAAGTTTGGACACTCAAATAAACACGTCACTCCACAATACACTGTTAGCTCCCAAATGCTCCTGTGTAGAAATTGGTGTTCCTTTTTATTTGACCCTCCGTCCTATCGGCGGTGATCACGCTGATGTCCTTCAAACATGGTGGTGAGCGAAGCAACAAGTTGACTTTTCTGTCGACAACAGGCCCAGAGGAATGATACTTGAGATCTTCAGGGAGCGCTTAGTCAATGAATGTGGCTAAATACAGACAGCAAGTTAGAAGGAGATGAAAGAGGACAGAGGATAGAGACACGGGTTCAAGCCCCAGCACAACCATTCCCTGGTTTTGTAGGTATACGCGGCCGACTCGAACTGCAAGTGTCTCGGTGAACCCAGTGCTCCCTCTGCAGCCTAGATACTTTGCAGGATTTTGGGGAGCATAGTGTAGGAAAGTGATATAGGTTATATGGTTAACTGTTCTGTACACATGGACAGATGGACAGACAAAAAGATGATTGATTGAGTGATTGTTAAATAGATAGACAGACAGATAAATAGATATAGGTACATATCGATTAACACAAAGTTACTCCTCATAACAAGGAGAGCAATGGTGAAAGCACATTGCAAAACTACAAACAAAAAAGAAGAATGAAATCCAGTTTAAAAAGTGCAGTAAGCAGCCATAAGAAGAAAACGAATCCTATCATTTGCAATAACGTGGATGGAGCTAGAGGGTATTATGCTCAGTCAAATAGGCCAGGCGGAGAAATACATGTACCAAATGATTTCACTCATGTGTGGAGTATGATATCAAAGAAAAACTGAAGGAAAAGACAGCAGCAGACTCACAGAACCCGAGAGTGGACTAACAGTTACCAAAGAGAAAGGGACTGGGTAGGGTTTGTGGGAAGGGAGTAATAAGTGCGGGGAAAAAGAATGGGGGCATTAGGATTAGCATGTATAATGTGTAGGGTGGGGTGTCTTGGGTAGGGCTGTACAACACAGAGAAGACATGTAGTGATTCTACAGCATCTTAGTACATGCTGACGGAGAGCGGCTGTAACTGGGATTTGGGGTGACTTGGTGAAGAGCGTAGACAGAATAACATAATTTTCTGCATGTGATTGTATATTAATGAGAACAAAAAGAATTTCAAAGTGCAGTAAGAGCACAGCTCTCAAATATCAGAATAAAAGTACAGCCTTTGAGTGCTCCAATCAAAAGATACAGGGTTAGAAGAACTGATGAAAACTCAAGACCACCTACGTGCTCCCTTACTGGAGACTCACTTGAGATCCAAGGACACAGACAAACTACAAGTTGAAGGGGCGGGGACAGGTAGCCTACACAAGTGAAACTGAGAAACAAAGAAAGAAATGGATTCTGTTTTGGACCCCAGATAGAGTCAGTAGAAAATAGCCCTATCTAGCCACCGTAAATTCTTTTTGTTTGGTTTCAGCAGTGCTCAGGCATAGATTTAGTGGTGCAGCAACTTCCTTCTCATTTCCTCTCACCTCAACAAATGAATTGCTGTAATAATATGCGTCTGGGCATTTATAATCATTGCTTTTTATGATGTTCACGAATGTAAAGAAGTAATAACCACCTAAAGAGGGAAGTTTGGACACTCAAATAAACACTTCACTCCACAACACACACTTTGTTCCCAACTGCTCCTGTCCAGAAATAGGTGAAAATTCATATTTGTACTTCCACTTATCAGCAGTGATCACGCCAATGTCCCTCAAACATGGTGGTGTGCAAAGGTCCAAGTACACTTTTCTGTCGACAACAGGCCCAGACGAAGGATACTTGTGGTTTTCAGGGATCACTTACTCACTGAATTTGGCTAAATAAAGTCAACAAGCGAGCAGGAAGTATAAGAGGACAGAGGACAAAGATACGGGTTCAAGTCCTTTCACCTCCATTTACTGGTTTTGTAAGCACACTCTGCTGACTCTAACTGAAAGTGTATCAGTGAACACAGTGCTCTCCTTATGGCTTAGTTACCCTGCAAGGTTTCTTGAAGCATAATGTAGGGAAGAGACATAGTCTATGTTGTTAACTGTTCTGTACATAAGGATAGATAGGCAGACAAAAAGATGATTGTTTCATAGATAGATAGGTAGACAGACGACAGGTGAAAGATAGATAGATAGGTACATAGATTAAAATATGATAGACATCATAGATAGATGATAGGAAGTTAGATAGATAGATACATAGATAGATACATAGATACATAGATAGACAGACAGACATTTAGATAGATAGATACAGATACATGTCGATTGACACAAAGCTATTGTTCATAACCAGGAGTTGAATGGTGAATAACATAGGTAAACAACAAACAAAAAGGAAGAATGATATCCAGTTTAAAAAGTGCAGTAAGCAGCCTTAAGAAGAAAACAAATACTACCATTTGCAATGACGTGGATGGAGCAAGACGGTAGTATGTTCAGAAAAATAGGGCAGGCTGAAAAAGGCAAGTACCAAGTGATTTCACTCATGTGTAGAGTATAACAACAAAGAAAAACTGAAGTAAAAAAACAGCAGCAGATTCACAGAACCCGAGAGTTGACTAAAAGTAACCAAAGGAAAAAGGACTGGGCAGGGTGAGTCTGAAGGGAGGGATAAGTGTGGGGAGAAAGAATGGGGGCATTAAGTTTAGCATGTATAATTCGTGGGGTCGGGTGTGCATGGGGAGTACTGTACAACACAGAGAAGACTAGTAGAGATCATATAGCATCTTACTACTCACTGACGGACAGTGACTGTAACGGGGACTTTTGGGGGGGACATGGTGAAGGGGTCTACAGCATCCAACTACGCTGATCGACAGTGACTGAAGAGGTTTTTCGTGGGGACTTGGTGAAGGGGGGAGCATAGTAAACATAATGTTCTTCACGTGATTGTAGATTAATGATAAAAAATATTCTTTAAGTGCAATAAGTGCACAGCTCTGAATCATCAGAATAAAAGGTCAGGCACTGAGTGCTGCAAACAAAAGACACAGGGATAAAAGAAGGGATGAAAACTCAAGACACCTACGTGCTTACTTACAGGAGACTCACTTGAGATCCAAGGACACAGACAAACTACAAGCCGAAGGTGTGTGGACAAGTACCCTACACGAGTGAAACGGAAAATCAAACAATCAAGCAAATGGATTCTGTTTGAGTCCCCAGAGACAGTCAGCAGGAAATAGCCCTATCTGGCCACCGTGAATTCTTTTTGTTTGGTTTCAACAGTTCCCAGCCATAGATTTAGTGGTGCAGCAACATACTTCTCATTTTCTCTCACCTCAACAACTGAGTTGCTGTAATAATAAGCATCTGGGCCTTTGAAATCAGTGGATTTTATGATGTTCACGAACGTGAAAATCTAATAACCACCTAAAGAGGGAAGTTTGGACACTCAAATAAACACGTCACACCACAATACACTGTTAGCTCCCAACTGCACCTGTCTAGAAATTGGTGTTCCTTTTTATTTGACCCTCCGTCCTATCGGCGGTGATCACGCTGATGTCCTTCAAACATGGTGGTGAGCGAAGCAACAAGTTGACTTTTCTGTCGACAACAGGCCCAGAGGAATGATACTTGAGATCTTCAGGGAGCCCTTAGTCAATGAATGTGGCTAAATACAGACAGCAAGTTAGAAGGAGATGAAAGAGGACAGAGGATAGAGACACGGGTTCAAGTCCCAGCACAACCATTCCCTGGTTTTGTATTTACACGCGGCCGACTCGAACTGCAAGTGTCTCGGTGAACCCAGTGCTCCCTCTGCAGCCTAGATACTTTGCAGGATTTTGGGGAGCATAGTGTATGACAGTGATATAGGGTATATGGTTAACTGTTCTGCACACATGGACAGATGGACAGAAAAAAAGGATGATTGATTGAGTGATTGATAAAAAGATAGACAGAAAGATAGATAGATATAGGTACATATCGATTAGCACAAAGCTACTGCTCAAAACAAGGAGAGCAATGGTGAAAGCACATTGCAAAACTACAAACAAAAAAGAAGAATGAAATCCAGTTTAAAAAGTGCAGTAAGCAGCCATAAGAAGAAAACGAATCCTATCATTTGCAAATAACGTGGATGGAGCTCGAGGGGATTATGCTCAGTCAAATAGTCCAGGCGGAGAAATACATGCACCAAATGATTTCACTCATGTGTGGAGTATGATAACAAAGAAAAACTGAAGGAAAAGACAGCAGCAGACTCACAGAACCCGAGAGTGGACCTACAGTTACCAAAGAGAAAGGGACTGGGTAGGGTTTGTGGGAAGGGAGTAATAAGTGCGGGGAAATAGAAAGTGGGCATTAGGATTAGCATGTATAATGTGTAGGGTGGGGTGTCTTGGGTAGGGCTGTACAACACAGAGAAGACATGTAGTGATTCTACAGCATCTTATTACATGCTGACGGAGAGCGACTGTAACTGGGATTTGGGGTGACTTGGTGAAGAGGGTAGACAGAATAACATAATTTTCTGCATGTGATTGTATATTAATGAGAACAAAAAGAATTTCAAAGTGCAGTAAGAGCACAGCTCTCAAATATCAGAATAAAAGTACAGCCTTTGAGTGCTCCAATCAAACGACACAGGGTTAGAAGAACTGGTGAAAACTCAAGACCACCTACGTGCTCCCTTACTGGAGACTCACTTGTGATCCAAGGACACAGACAAACTACAAGCTGAAGGGGCGGGGACAGGTACCCTACACAAGTGAAACTGAGAAACAAAGAAAGAAATGGATTCTGTTTTGGACCCCAGAGAGAGTCAGTAGAAAATAGCCCTATCTAGCCACCGTGAATTCTTTTTGTTTGGTTTCAGCAGTGCTCAGGCATAGATTTAGTGGTGCAGCAACTTCCTTCTCATTTCCTCTCACCTCAACAAATTAATTGCTGTAATAATATGCGTCTGGGCATTTATAATCATTGCTTTTTATGATGTTCACGAATGTAAAGAAGTAATAACCACCTAAAGAGGGAAGTTTGGACACTCAAATAAACACTTCACTCCACAACACACTCTTTGTTCCCAACTGCTCCTGTCCAGAAATAGGTGTTAATTCATATTTGTCCCTCCACCTATCATCAGTGATCACGCCAATGTCCCTCAAACTGGTGGTGTGCAAAGGGCCAATTACACTTTTCTGTCGACAACAGGCCCAGAGGAATGACACTTGAGATCTTCAGGGAGCCCTTAGTCAATGAATGTGGCTAAATACAGATAGCAAGTTAGAAGGAGATGAAAGAGGACAGAGGATAGAGACACGGGTTCAATTCCAAGCACAACCATTCCCTGGTTTTGTAGGTACACGCGGACGACTCGAACTGCAAGTGTCTCGGTGAACCCAGTGCTCCCTCTGCAGCCTAGATACTTTGCAGGATTTTGGGGAGCATAGTGTATGAAAGTGATATAGGGTATATGGTTAACTGTTCTGCACACATGGACAGATGGACAGAAAAAAAGGATGATTGATTGAGTGATTGATAAAAAGATAGACAGAAAGATAGATAGATATAGGTACATATCGATTAGCACAAAGCTACTGCTCAAAACAAGGAGAGCAATGGTGAAAGCACATTGCAAAACTACAAACAAAAAAGAAGAATGAAATTCAGTTTAAAAAGTGCAGTAAGCAGCCATAAGAAGAAAACGAATCCTATCATTTGCAAATAACGTGGATGGAGCTCGAGGGGATTATGCTCAGTCAAATAGTCCAGGCGGAGAAATACATGTACCAAATGATTTCACTCATGTGTGGAGTATGATAACAAAGAAAAACTGAAGGAAAAGACAGCAGCAGACTCACAGAACCCGAGAGTGGACCTACAGTTACCAAAGAGAAAGGGACTGGGTAGGGTTTGTGGGAAGGGAGTAATAAGTGCGGGGAAAAAGAAAGTGGGCATTAGGATTAGCATGTATAATGTGTAGGGTGGGGTGTCTTGGGTAGGGCTGTACAACACAGAGAAGACATGTAGTGATTCTACAGCATCTTAGTACATGCTGACGGAGAGCGACTGTAACTGGGATTTGGGGTGACTTGGTGAAGAGGGTAGACAGAATAACATAATTTTCTGCATGTGATTGTATATTAATGAGAACAAAAAGAATTTCAAAGTGCAGTAAGAGCACAGCTCTCAAATATCAGAATAAAAGTACAGCCTTTGAGTGCTCCAATCAAACGACACAGGGTTAGAAGAACAGATGAAAACTCAAGACCACCTACGTGCTCCCTTACTGGAGACTCACTTGAGATCCAAGGACACAGACAAACTACAAGCTGAAGGGGCGGGGACAGGTACCCTACACAAGTGAAACTGAGAAACAAAGAAAGAAATGGATTCTGTTTTGGACCCCAGAGAGAGTCAGTAGAAAATAGCACTATCTAGCCACCGTGAATTCTTTTTGTTTGGTTTCAGCAGTGCTCAGGCATAGATTTAGTGGTGCAGCAACTTCCTTCTCATTTCCTCTCACCTCAACAAATTAATTGCTGTAATAATATGCGTCTGGGCATTTATAATCATTGCTTTTTATGATGTTCACGAATGTAAAGAAGTAATAACCACCTAAAGAGGGAAGTTTGGACACTCAAATAAACACTTCAGTCCACAACACACTCTTTGTTCCCAACAGCTCCTGTCCAGAAATAGGTGTTAATTCATATTTGTCCCTCCACCTATCATCAGTGATCACGCCAATGTCCCTCAAACATGGTGGTGTGCAAAGGGCCAAGTACACTTTTCTGTCGACAACAGGCCCAGACGAAGGATACTTGTGGTCTTCAGGGATCACTTACTCACTGAATGTGGCTAAATAAAGTCAACAAGCGAGCAGGAAGTATAAGAGGACAGAGGACAAAGATACGGGTTCAAGTCCTTTCACCTCCATTTACTGGTTTTGTAAGCACACTCTGCTGACTCTACCTGAAAGCGTATCAGTGAACACAGTGCTCTCCTTATGGCTTAGTTACCTTGCAAGTTTTCTGGAAGCATAATGTAGGGAAGAGACATAGGATATGTTGTTAACTGTTCTGTACATAAGGATAGATGGGCAGACAAAAAGATGATTGTTTCATAGATAGATAGGTAGACAGACGACAGGTGAAAGATAGATAGATAGGTACATAGATTAATATATGATAGACATCATAGATAGATGATAGGAAGATTGATAGATAGATACATAGATAGATACATAGATACATAGATAGACAGACAGACATTTAGATAGATAGATACAGATACATGTCGATTGACACAAAGCTATTGTTCATAACCAGGAGTTGAATGGTGAATAACATAGCTAAACTACAAACAAAAAGGAAGAATGAAATCCAGTTTAAAAAGTGCAGTAAGCAGCCTTAAGAAGAAAACAAATACTACCATTTGCAATGACGTGGATGGAGCAAGACGGTAGTATGTTCAGAAAAATAGGGCAGGCTGAAAAAGGCAAGTACCAAGTGATTTCACTCATGTGTGGAGTATAAAAACAAAGAAAAACTGAAGTAAAAAAACAGCAGCAGACTCACAGAACCCGAGAGTTGACTAAAAGTAACCAAAGGAAAAAGGACTGGGCAGGGTGAGTCTGAAGGGAGGGATAAGTGTGGGGAGAAAGAATGGGGGCATTAAGTTTAGCATGTATAATGCGCGGGGTCGGGTGTGCATGGGGAGTACTGTACAACACAGAGAAGACTAGTAGAGATCATATAGCATCTTACTACTCACTGACGGACAGTGACTGTAACGGGGACTTTTGAGGGGGACATGGTGAAGGGGTCTACAGCATCCAGCTACGCTGATCGACAGTGACTGAAGAGGTTTTTCGGGGGGACTTGGTGAAGGAGGGAGCATAGTAAACATAATGTTCTTCACGTGATTGTAGATTAATAATAAAAAATATTCTTTAAGTGCAATAAGTGCACAGCTCTGAATCATCAGAATAAAAGGTCAGGCACTGAGTGCTGCAAACAAAAGACACAGGGATAAAAGAAGGGAAGAAAACTCAAGACACCTACGTGCTTACTTACAGGAGACTCACTTGAGATCCAAGGACACAGACAAACTACAAGCCGAAGGTGTGTGGACAAGTACCCTACACGAGTGAAACGGAAAATCAAACAATCAAGCAAATGGATTCTGTTTGAGTCCCCAGAGACAGTCAGGAGAAAATAGCCCTATCTGGCCACCGTGAATTCTTTTTGTTTGGTTTCAACAGTTCCCAGCCATAGATTTAGTGGTGCAGCAACATACTTCTCATTTTCTCTCACCTCAACAACTGAGTTGCTGTAATAATAAGCATCTGGGCCTTTGAAATCAGTGGATTTTATGATGTTCACGAACGTGAAAATCTAATAACCACCTAAAGAGGGAAGTTTGGACACTCAAATAAACACGTCACTCCACAATACACTGTTAGCTCCCAACTGCTCCTGTCTAGAAATTGGTGTTCCTTTTTATTTGACCCTCCGTCCTATCGGCGGTGATCACGCTGATGTCCTTCAAACATGGTGGTGAGCGAAGCAACAAGTTGACTTTTCTGTCAACAACAGGCCCAGAGGAATGATACTTGAGATCTTCAGGGAGCCCTTAGTCAATGAATGTGGCTAAATACAGACAGCAAGTTAGAAGGAGATGAAAGAGGACAGAGGATAGAGACACGGGTTCAAGTCCCAGCACAACCATTCCCTGGTTTTGTAGGTACACGCGGCCGACTCGAACTGCAAGTGTCTCGGCGAACCCAGTGCTCCCTCTGCAGCCTAGATACTTTGCAGGATTTTGGGGAGCATAGTGTATGAAAGTGATATAGGGTATATGGTTAACTGTTCTGCACACATGGACAGATGGACAGAAAAAAAGGATGATTGATTGAGTGATAAAAAGATAGACAGAAAGATAGATAGATATAGGTACATATCGATTAGCACAAAGCTACTGCTCAAAACAAGGAGAGCAATGGTGAAAGCACATTGCAAAACTACAAACAAAAAAGAAGAATGAAATCCAGTTTAAAAAGTGCAGTAAGCAGCCATAAGAAGAAAACGAATCCTATCATTTGCAAATAACGTGGATGGAGCTCGAGGGGATTATGCTCAGTCAAATAGGCCAGGCGGAGAAATACATGTACCAAATGATTTCACTCATGTGTGGAGTATGATAACAAAGAAAAACTGAAGGAAAAGACAGCAGCAGACTCACAGAACCCGAGAGTGGACCTACAGTTACCAAAGAGAAAGGGACTGGGTAGGGTTTGTGGGAAGGGAGTAATAAGTGCGGGGAAAAAGAAAGTGGGCATTAGGATTAGCATGTATAATGTGTAGGGTGGGGTGTCTTGGGTAGGGCTGTACAACACAGAGAAGACATGTAGTGATTCTACAGCATCTTAGTACATGCTGACGGAGAGCGACTGTAACTGGGATTTGGGGTGACTTGGTGAAGAGGGTAGACAGAATAACATAATTTTCTGCATGTGATTGTATATTAATGAGAACAAAAAGAATTTCAAAGTGCAGTAAGAGCACAGCTCTCAAATATCAGAATAAAAGTACAGCCTTTGAGTGCTCCAATCAAACGACACAAGGTTAGAAGTACTGATGAAAACTCAAGACCACCTACGTGCTCCCTTACTGGAGACTCACTTGAGATCCAAGGACACAGACAAACTACAAGCTGAAGGGGCGGGGACAGGTACCCTACACAAGTGAAACAGAAAAACAAAGAAAGGAATGGATTCTGTTTTGGACCCCAGAGAGAGTCAGAAGAAAATAGCCCTATCTAGCCACCGTGAATTCTTTTTGTTTGGTTTCAGCAGTGCTCAGGCATAGATTTAGTGGTGCAGCAACTTCCTTCTCATTTCCTCTCACCTCAACAAATTAATTGCTGTAATAATATGCGTCTGGGCATTTATAATCATTGCTTTTTATGATGTTCACGAATGTAAAGAAGTAATAACCACCTAAAGAGGGAAGTTTGGACACTCAAATAAACACTTCAGTCCACAACACACTCTTTGTTCAAAACAGCTCCTGTCCAGAAATAGGTGTTAATTCATATTTGTCCCTCCACCTATCATCAGTGATCACGCCAATGTCCCTCAAACATGGTGGTGTGCAAAGGGCCAAGTACACTTTTCTGTCGACAACAGGCCCAGACGAAGGATACTTGTGGTCTTCAGGGATCACTTACTCACTGAATGTGGCTAAATAAAGTCAACAAGCGAGCAGGAAGTATAAGAGGACAGAGGACAAAGATACGGGTTCAAGTCCTTTCACCTCCATTTACTGGTTTTGTAAGCACACTCTGCTGACTCTACCTGAAAGCGTATCAGTGAACACAGTGCTCTCCTTATGGCTTAGTTACCTTGCAAGATTTCTGGAAGCATAATGTAGGGAAGAGACATAGGCTATGTTGTTAACTGTTCTGTACATAAGGATAGATGGGCAGACAAAAAGATGATTGTTTCATAGATAGATAGGTAGACAGACGACAGGTGAAAGATAGATAGATAGGTACATAGATTAATATATGATAGACATCATAGATAGATGATAGGAAGATTGATAGATAGATACATAGATAGATACATAGATACATAGATAGACAGACAGACATTTAGATAGATAGATACAGATACATGTCGATTGACACAAAGCTATTGTTCATAACCAGGAGTTGAATGGTGAATAACATAGCTAAACTACAAACAAAAAGGAAGAATGAAATCCAGTTTAAAAAGTGCAGTAAGCAGCCTTAAGAAGAAAACAAATACTACCATTTGCAATGACGTGGATGGAGCAAGACGGTAGTATATTCAAAAAAATAGGGCAGGCTGAAAAAGGCAAGTACCAAGTGATTTCACTCATGTGTGGAGTATAACAACAAAGAAAAACTGAAGTAAAAAAACAGCAGCAGACTCACAGAACCCGAGAGTTGACTAAAAGTAACCAAAGGAAAAAGGACTGGGCAGGGTGAGTCTGAAGGGAGGGATAAGTGTGGGGAGAAAGAATGGGGGCATTAAATTTAGCATGTATAAAGCGCGGGGTCGGGTGTGCATGGGGAGTACTGTACAACACAGAGAAGACTAGTAGAGATCATATAGCATCTTACTACTCACTGACGGACAGTGACTGTAACGGGGACTTTTGAGGGGGACATGGTGAAGGGGTCTACAGCATTTAGCTACGCTGATCGACAGTGACTGAAGAGGTTTTTCGGGGGGACTTGGTGAAGGAGGGAGCATAGTAAACATAATGTTCTTCACGTGATTGTAGATTAATGATAAAAAATATTCTTTAAGTGCAATAAGTGCACAGCTCTGAATCATCAGAATAAAAGGTCAGGCACTGAGTGCTTCAAACAAAAGACACAGGGATAAAAGAAGGGATGAAAACTCAAGACACCTACGTGCTTACTTACAGGAGACTCACTTGAGATCCAAGGACACAGACAAACTACAAGCCGAAGGTGTGTGGACAAGTACCCTACACGAGTGAAACGGAAATCAAACAATCAAGCAAATGGATTCTGTTTGAGTCCCCAGAGACAGTCAGCAGGAAATAGCCCTATCTGGCCACCATGAATTCTTTTTGTTTGGTTTCAACAGTTCCCAGCCATAGATTTAGTGGTGCAGCAACATACTTCTCATTTTCTCTCACCTCAACAACTGAGTTGCTGTAATAATAAGCATCTGGGCCTTTGAAATCAGTGGATTTTATGATGTTCACGAACGTGAAAATCTAATAACCACCTAAAGAGGGAAGTTTGGACACTCAAATAAACACGTCACTCCACAATACACTGTTAGCTCCCAACTGCTCCTGTCTAGAAATTGGTGTTCCTTTTTATTTGACCCTCCGTCCTATCGGCGGTGATCACGCTGATGTCCTTCAAACATGGTGGTGAGCGAAGCAACAAGTTGACTTTTCTGTCAACAACAGGCCCAGAGGAATGATACTTGAGATCTTCAGGGAGCCCTTAGTCAATGAATGTGGCTAAATACAGACAGCAAGTTAGAAGGAGATGAAAGAGGACAGAGGATAGAGACACGGGTTCAAGTCCCAGCACAACCATTCCCTGGTTTTGTAGGTACACGCGGCCGACTCGAACTGCAAGTGTCTCGGCGAACCCAGTTCTCCCTCTGCAGCCTAGATACTTTGCAGGATTTTGGGGAGCATAGTGTATGAAAGTGATATAGGGTATATGGTTAACTGTTCTGCACACATGGACAGATGGACAGAAAAAAAGGATGATTGATTGAGTGATTGATAAAAAGATAGACAGAAAAATAGATAGATATAGGTACATATCGATTAGCACAAAGCTACTGCTCAAAACAAGGAGAGCAATGGTGAAAGCACATTGCAAAACTACAAACAAAAAAGAAGAATGAAATCCAGTTTAAAAAGTGCAGTAAGCAGCCATAAGAAGAAAACGAATCCTATCATTTGCAAATAACGTGGATGGAGCTCGAGGGGATTATGCTCAGTCAAATAGTCCAGGCGGAGAAATACATGTACCAAATGATTTCACTCATGTGTGGAGTATGATAACAAAGAAAAACTGAAGGAAAAGACAGCAGCAGACTCACAGAACCCGAGAGTGGACCTACAGTTACCAAAGAGAAAGGGACTGGGTAGGGTTTGTGGGAAGGGAGTAATAAGTGCGGGGAAAAAGAATGGGGGCATTAGGATTAGCATGTATAATGTGTAGGGTGGGGTGTCTTGGGTAGGGCTGTACAACACAGAGAAGACATGTAGTGATTCTACAGCATCTTAGTACATGCTGACGGAGAGCGGCTGTAACTGGGATTTGGGGTGACTTGGTGAAGAGCGTAGACAGAATAACATAATTTTCTGCATGTGATTGTATATTAATGAGAACAAAAAGAATTTCAAAGTGCAGTAAGAGCACAGCTCTCAAATATCAGAATAAAAGTACAGCCTTTGAGTGCTCCAATCAAAAGATACAGGGTTAGAAGAACTGATGAAAACTCAAGACCACCTACGTGCTCCCTTACTGGAGACTCACTTGAGATCCAAGGACACAGACAAACTACAAGTTGAAGGGGCGGGGACAGGTAGCCTACACAAGTGAAACTGAGAAACAAAGAAAGAAATGGATTCTGTTTTGGACCCCAGATAGAGTCAGTAGAAAATAGCCCTATCTAGCCACCGTGAATTCTTTTTGTTTGGTTTCAGCAGTGCTCAGGCATAGATTTAGTGGTGCAGCAACTTCCTTCTCATTTCCTCTCACCTCAACAAATGAATTGCTGTAATAATATGCGTCTGGGCATTTATAATCATTGCTTTTTATGATGTTCACGAATGTAAAGAAGTAATAACCACCTAAAGAGGGAAGTTTGGACACTCAAATAAAAACTTCACTCCACAACACACACTTTGTTCCCAACTGCTCCTGTCCAGAAATAGGTGAAAATTCATATTTGTACTTCCACTTATCAGCAGTGATCACGCCAATGTCCCTCAAACATGGTGGTGTGCAAAGGTCCAAGTACACTTTTCTGTCGACAACAGGCCCAGACGAAGGATACTTGTGGTCTTCAGGGATCACTTACTCACTGAATGTGGCTAAATAAAGTCAACAAGCGAGCAGGAAGTATAAGAGGACAGAGGACAAAGATACGGGTTCAAGTCCTTTCACCTCCATTTACTGGTTTTGTAAGCACACTCTGCTGACTCTACCTGAAAGCGTATCAGTGAACACAGTGCTCTCCTTATGGCTTAGTTACCTTGCAAGGTTTCTGGAAGCATAATGTAGGGAAGAGACATAGGCTATGTTGTTAACTGTTCTGTACATAAGGATAGATGGGCAGACAAAAAGATGATTGTTTCATAGATAGATAGGTAGACAGACGACAGGTGAAAGATAGATAGATAGGTACATAGATTAATATATGATAGACATCATAGATAGATGATAGGAAGATTGATAGATAGATACATAGATAGATACATAGATACATAGATAGACAGACAGACCTTTATATAGATAGATACAGATACATGTCGTTTGACACAAAGCTATTGTTCATAACCAGGAGTTGAATGGTGAATAACATAGCTAAACTACAAACAAAAAGGAAGAATGAAATCCAGTTTAAAAAGTGCAGTAAGCAGCCTTAAGAATAAAACAAATACTACCATTTGCAATGACGTGGATGGAGCAAGACGGTAGTATGTTCAGAAAAATAGGGCAGGCTGAAAAAGGCAAGTACCAAGTGATTTCACTCATGTGTGGAGTATAACAACAAAGAAAAACTGAAGTAAAAAAACAGCAGCAGACTCACAGAACCCGAGAGTTGTCTAAAAGTAACCAAAGGAAAAAGGACTGGGCCGTTTGAGTCTGAAGGGAGGGACAAGTGTGGAGAGTAAGAATGGGGGCATTCAGTTTAGCATGTATAAGGCGCGGGGTCGGGTGTGCATGGGGAGTACTGTACAACACAGAGAAGACTAGTAGAGATCATATAGCATCTTACTACTCACTGACGGACAGTGACTGTAACGGGGACTTTTGGGGGGGACATGGTGAAGGGGTCTACAGCATCCAACTACGCTGATCGACAGTGACTGAAGAGGTTTTTCGGGGGGACTTGGTGAAGGGGGGAGCATAGTAAACATAATGTTCTTCACGTGATTGTAGATTAATAATAAAAAATATTCTTTAAGTGCAATAAGTGCACAGCTCTGAATCATCAGAATAAAAGGTCAGGCACTGAGTGCTGCAAACAAAAGACACAGGGATAAAAGAAGGGAAGAAAACTCAAGACACCTACGTGCTTACTTACAGGAGACTCACTTGAGATCCAAGGACACAGACAAACTACAAGCCGAAGGTGTGTGGACAAGTACCCTACACGAGTGAAACGGAAAATCAAACAATCAAGCAAATGGATTCTGTTTGAGTCCCCAGAGACAGTCAGCAGAAAATAGCCCTATCTGGCCACCGTGAATTCTTTTTGTTTGGTTTCAACAGTTCCCAGCCATAGATTTAGTGGTGCAGCAACATACTTCTCATTTTCTCTCACCTCAACAACTGAGTTGCTGTAATAATAAGCATCTGGGCCTTTGAAATCAGTGGATTTTATGATGTTCACGAACGTGAAAATCTAATAACCACCTAAAGAGGGAAGTTTGGACACTCAAATAAACACGTCACTCCACAATACACTGTTAGCTCCCAACTGCTCCTGTCTAGAAATTGGTGTTCCTTTTTATTTGACCCTCCGTCCTATCGGCGGTGATCACGCTGATGTCCTTCAAACATGGTGGTGAGCGAAGCAACAAGTTGACTTTTCTGTCGACAACAGGCCCAGAGGAATGATACTTGAGATCTTCAGGGAGCCCTTAGTCAATGAATGTGGCTAAATACAGACAGCAAGTTAGAAGGAGATGAAAGAGGACAGAGGATAGAGACACGGGTTCAAGCCCCAGCACAACCATTCCCTGGTTTTGTAGGTACACGCGGCCGACTCGAACTGCAAGTGTCTCGGTGAACCCAGTGCTCCCTCTGCAGCCTAGATACTTTGCAGGATTTTGGGGAGCATAGTGTAGGAAAGTGATATAGGTTATATGGTTAACTGTTCTGTACACATGGACAGATGGACAGACAAAAAGATGATTGATTGAGTGATTGATAAATAGATAGACAGACAGATAGATAGATATAGGTACATATCGATTAACACAAAGCTACTCCTCATAACAAGGAGAGCAATGGTGAAAGCACATTGCAAAACTACAAACAAAAAAGAAGAATGAAATCCAGTTTAAAAAGTGCAGTAAGCAGCCATAAGAAGAAAACGAATCCTATCATTTGCAATAACGTGGATGGAGCTAGAGGGTATTATGCTCAGTCAAACAGGCCAGGCGGAGAAATACATGTACCAAATGATTTCACTCATGTGTGGAGTATGATATCAAAGAAAAACTGAAGGAAAAGATAGCAGCAGACTCACAGAACCCGAGAGTGGACTAAGAGTTACCAAAGAGAAAGGGACTGGGTAGGGTTTGTGGGAAGGGAGTAATAAGTGCGGGGAAAAAGAATGGGGGCATTAGGATTAGCATGTATAATGTGTAGGGTGGGGTGTCTTGGGTAGGGCTGTACAACACAGAGAAGACATGTAGTGATTCTACAGCATCTTAGTACATGCTGACGGAGAGCGGCTGTAACTGGGATTTGGGGTGACTTGGTGAAGAGCGTAGACAGAATAACATAATTTTCTGCATGTGATTGTATATTAATGAGAACAAAAAGAATTTCAAAGTGCAGTAAGAGCACAGCTCTCAAATATCAGAATAAAAGTACAGCCTTTGAGTGCTCCAATCAAAAGATACAGGGTTAGAAGAACTGATGAAAACTCAAGACCACCTACGTGCTCCCTTACTGGAGACTCACTTGAGATCCAAGGACACAGACAAACTACAAGTTGAAGGGGCGGGGACAGGTAGCCTACACAAGTGAAACTGAGAAACAAAGAAAGAAATGGATTCTGTTTTGGACCCCAGATAGAGTCAGTAGAAAATAGCCCTATCTAGCCACCGTGAATTCTTTTTGTTTGGTTTCAGCAGTGCTCAGGCATAGATTTAGTGGTGCAGCAACTTCCTTCTCATTTCCTCTCACCTCAACAAATGAATTGCTGTAATAATATGCGTCTGGGCATTTATAATCATTGCTTTTTATGATGTTCACGAATGTAAAGAAGTAATAACCACCTAAAGAGGGAAGTTTGGACACTCAAATAAAAACTTCACTCCACAACACACACTTTGTTCCCAACTGCTCCTGTCCAGAAATAGGTGAAAATTCATATTTGTACTTCCACTTATCAGCAGTGATCACGCCAATGTCCCTCAAACATGGTGGTGTGCAAAGGTCCAAGTACACTTTTCTGTGGACAACAGGCCCAGACGAAGGATACTTGTGGTTTTCAGGGATCACTTACTCACTGAATTTGGCTAAATAAAGTCAACAAGCGAGCAGGAAGTATAAGAGGACAGAGGACAAAGATACGGGTTCAAGTCCTTTCACCTCCATTTCCTGGTTTTGTAAGCACACTCTGCTGACTCTACCTGAAAGCGTATCAGTGAACACAGTGCTCTCCTTATGGCTTAGTTACCCTGCAAGGTTTCTTGAAGCATAATGTAGGGAAGAGACATAGTCTATGTTGTTAACTGTTCTGTACATAAGGATAGATGGGCAGACAAAAAGATGATTGTTTCATAGATAGATAGGTAGACAGACGACAGGTGAAAGATAGATAGATAGGTACATAGATTAAAATATGATAGACATCATAGATAGATGATAGGAAGTTAGATAGATAGATACATAGATAGATACATAGATACATAGATAGACAGACAGACATTTAGATAGATAGATACAGATACATGTCGATTGACACAAAGCTATTGTTCATAACCAGGAGTTGAATGGTGAATAACATAGCTAAACAACAAACAAAAAGGAAGAATGATATCCAGTTTAAAAAGTGCAGTAAGCAGCCTTAAGAAGAAAGCAAATACTACCATTTGCAATGACGTGGATGGAGCAAGACGGTAGTATGTTCAGAAAAATAGGGCAGGCGGATAAGGCAAGTACCAAGTGATTTCACTCATGTGTGGAGTATAACAACAAAGAAAAACTGAAGTAAAAAAACAGCAGCAGATTCACAGAACCCGAGAGTTGACTAAAAGTAACCAAAGGAAAAAGGACTGGGCAGGGTGAGTCTGAAGGGAGGGATAAGTGTGGGGAGAAAGAATGGGGGCATTAAGTTTAGCATGTATAATGCGCAGGGTCGGGTGTGCATGGGGAGTACTGTACAACACAGAGAAGACTAGTAGAGATCATATAGCATCTTACTACTCACTGACGGACAGTGACTGTAACGGGGACTTTTGGGGGGGACATGGTGAAGGGGTCTACAGCATCCAACTACGCTGATCGACAGTGACTGAAGAGGTTTTTCGGGGGGACTTGGTGAAGGGGGGAGCATAGTAAACATAATGTTCTTCACGTGATTGTAGATTAATGATAAAAAATATTCTTTAAGTGCAATAAGTGCACAGCTCTGAATCATCAGAATAAAAGGTCAGGCACTGAGTGCTGCAAACAAAAGACACAGGGATAAAAGAAGGGAAGAAAACTCAAGACACCTACGTGCTTACTTACAGGAGACTCACTTGAGATCCAAGGACACAGACAAACTACAAGCCGAAGGTGTGTGGACAAGTACCCTACACGAGTGAAACGGAAAATCAAACAATCAAGCAAATGGATTCTGTTTGAGTCCCCAGAGACAGTCAGCAGGAAATAGCCCTATCTGGCCACCGTGAATTCTTTTTGTTTGGTTTCAACAGTTCCCAGCCATAGATTTAGTGGTGCAGCAACATACTTCTCATTTTCTCTCACCTCAACAACTGAGTTGCTGTAATAATAAGCATCTGGGCCTTTGAAATCAGTGGATTTTATGATGTTCACGAACGTGAAAATCTAATAACCACCTAAAGAGGGAAGTTTGGACACTCAAATAAACACGTCACTCCACAATACACTGTTAGCTCCCAACTGCTCCTGTCTAGAAATTGGTGTTCCTTTTTATTTGACCCTCCGTCCTATCGGCGGTGATCACGCTGATGTCCTTCAAACATGGTGGTGAGCGAAGCAACAAGTTGACTTTTCTGTCGACAACAGGCCCAGAGGAATGATACTTGAGATCTTCAGGGAGCCCTTAGTCAATGAATGTGGCTAAATACAGACAGCAAGTTAGAAGGAGATGAAAGAGGACAGAGGATAGAGACACGGGTTCAAGCCCCAGCACAACCATTCCCTGGTTTTGTAGGTATACGCGGCCGACTCGAACTGCAAGTGTCTCGGTGAACCAAGTGCTCCCTCTGCAGCCTAGATACTTTGCAGGATTTTGGGGAGAATAGTGTAGGAAAGTGATATAGGTTATATGGTTAACTGTTCTGTACACATGGACAGATGGACAGACAAAAAGATGATTGATTGAGTGATTGATAAATAGATAGACAGACAGATAGATAGATATAGGTACATATCGATTAACACAAAGCTACTCCTCATAACAAGGAGAGCAATGGTGAAAGCACATTGCAAAACTACAAACAAAAAAGAAGAATGAAATCCAGTTTAAAAAGTGCAGTAAGCAGCCATAAGAAGAAAACGAATCCTATCATTTGCAATAACGTGGATGGAGCTAGAGGGTATTATGCTCAGTCAAACAGGCCAGGCGGAGAAATACATGTACCAAATGATTTCACTCATGTGTGGAGTATGATATCAAAGAAAAACTGAAGGAAAAGATAGCAGCAGACTCACAGAACCCGAGAGTGGACTAAGAGTTACCAAAGAGAAAGGGACTGGGTAGGGTTTGTGGGAAGGGAGTAATAAGTGCGGGGAAAAAGAATGGGGGCATTAGGATTAGCATGTATAATGTGTAGGGTGGGGTGTCTTGGGTAGGGCTGTACAACACAGAGAAGACATGTAGTGATTCTACAGCATCTTAGTACATGCTGACGGAGAGCGGCTGTAACTGGGATTTGGGGTGACTTGGTGAAGAGCGTAGACAGAATAACATAATTTTCTGCATGTGATTGTATATTAATGAGAACAAAAAGAATTTCAAAGTGCAGTAAGAGCACAGCTCTCAAATATCAGAATAAAAGTACAGCCTTTGAGTGCTCCAATCAAAAGATACAGGGTTAGAAGAACTGATGAAAACTCAAGACCACCTACGTGCTCCCTTACTGGAGACTCACTTGAGATCCAAGGACACAGACAAACTACAAGTTGAAGGGGCGGGGACAGGTAGCCTACACAAGTGAAACTGAGAAACAAAGAAAGAAATGGATTCTGTTTTGGACCCCAGATAGAGTCAGTAGAAAATAGCCCTATCTAGCCACCGTGAATTCTTTTTGTTTGGTTTCAGCAGTGCTCAGGCATAGATTTAGTGGTGCAGCAACTTCCTTCTCATTTCCTCTCACCTCAACAAATGAATTGCTGTAATAATATGCGTCTGGGCATTTATAATCATTGCTTTTTATGATGTTCACGAATGTAAAGAAGTAATAACCACCTAAAGAGGGAAGTTTGGACACTCAAATAAACACTTCACTCCACAACACACACTTTGTTCCCAACTGCTCCTGTCCAGAAATAGGTGAAAATTCATATTTGTACTTCCACTTATCAGCAGTGATCACGCCAATGTCCCTCAAACATGGTGGTGTGCAAAGGTCCAAGTACACTTTTCTGTCGACAACAGGCCCAGACGAAGGTTACTTGTGGTTTTCAGGGATCACTTACTCACTGAATTTGGCTAAATAAAGTCAACAAGCGAGCAGGAAGTATAAGAGGACAGAGGACAAAGATACGGGTTCAAGTCCTTTCACCTCCATTTCCTGGTTTTGTAAGCACACTCTGCTGACTCTACCTGAAAGCGTATCAGTGAACACAGTGCTCTCCTTATGGCTTAGTTACCCTGCAAGGTTTCTTGAAGCATAATGTAGGGAAGAGACATAGTCTATGTTGTTAACTGTTCTGTACATAAGGATAGATGGGCAGACAAAAAGATGATTGTTTCATAGATAGATAGGTAGACAGACGACAGGTGAAAGATAGATAGATAGGTACATAGATTAATATATGATAGACATCATAGATAGATGATAGGAAGATTGATAGATAGATACATAGATAGATACATAGATACATAGATAGACAGACAGACCTTTATATAGATAGATACAGATACATGTCGTTTGACACAAAGCTATTGTTCATAACCAGGAGTTGAATGGTGAATAACATAGCTAAACTACAAACAAAAAGGAAGAATGAAATCCAGTTTAAAAAGTGCAGTAAGCAGCCTTAAGAATAAAACAAATACTACCATTTGCAATGACGTGGATGGAGCAAGACGGTAGTATGTTCAGAAAAATAGGGCAGGCTGAAAAAGGCAAGTACCAAGTGATTTCACTCATGTGTGGAGTATAACAACAAAGAAAAACTGAAGTAAAAAAACAGCAGCAGACTCACAGAACCCGAGAGTTGTCTAAAAGTAACCAAAGGAAAAAGGACTGGGCCGTTTGAGTCTGAAGGGAGGGACAAGTGTGGAGAGTAAGAATGGGGGCATTCAGTTTAGCATGTATAAGGCGCGGGGTCGGGTGTGCATGGGGAGTACTGTACAACACAGAGAAGACTAGTAGAGATCATATAGCATCTTACTACTCACTGACGGACAGTGACTGTAACGGGGACTTTTGGGGGGGACATGGTGAAGGGGTCTACAGCATCCAACTACGCTGATCGACAGTGACTGAAGAGGTTTTTCGGGGGGACTTGGTGAAGGGGGGAGCATAGTAAACATAATGTTCTTCACGTGATTGTAGATTAATAATAAAAAATATTCTTTAAGTGCAATAAGTGCACAGCTCTGAATCATCAGAATAAAAGGTCAGGCACTGAGTGCTGCAAACAAAAGACACAGGGATAAAAGAAGGGAAGAAAACTCAAGACACCTACGTGCTTACTTACAGGAGACTCACTTGAGATCCAAGGACACAGACAAACTACAAGCCGAAGGTGTGTGGACAAGTACCCTACACGAGTGAAACGGAAAATCAAACAATCAAGCAAATGGATTCTGTTTGAGTCCCCAGAGACAGTCAGCAGAAAATAGCCCTATCTGGCCACCGTGAATTCTTTTTGTTTGGTTTCAACAGTTCCCAGCCATAGATTTAGTGGTGCAGCAACATACTTCTCATTTTCTCTCACCTCAACAACTGAGTTGCTGTAATAATAAGCATCTGGGCCTTTGAAATCAGTGGATTTTATGATGTTCACGAACGTGAAAATCTAATAACCACCTAAAGAGGGAAGTTTGGACACTCAAATAAACACGTCACTCCACAATACACTGTTAGCTCCCAACTGCTCCTGTCTAGAAATTGGTGTTCCTTTTTATTTGACCCTCCGTCCTATCGGCGGTGATCACGCTGATGTCCTTCAAACATGGTGGTGAGCGAAGCAACAAGTTGACTTTTCTGTCGACAACAGGCCCAGAGGAATGATACTTGAGATCTTCAGGGAGCCCTTAGTCAATGAATGTGGCTAAATACAGACAGCAAGTTAGAAGGAGATGAAAGAGGACAGAGGATAGAGACACGGGTTCAAGCCCCAGCACAACCATTCCCTGGTTTTGTAGGTACACGCGGCCGACTCGAACTGCAAGTGTCTCGGTGAACCCAGTGCTCCCTCTGCAGCCTAGATACTTTGCAGGATTTTGGGGAGCATAGTGTAGGAAAGTGATATAGGTTATATGGTTAACTGTTCTGTACACATGGACAGATGGACAGACAAAAAGATGATTGATTGAGTGATTGATAAATAGATAGACAGACAGATAGATAGATATAGGTACATATCGATTAACACAAAGCTACTCCTCATAACAAGGAGAGCAATGGTGAAAGCACATTGCAAAACTACAAACAAAAAAGAAGAATGAAATCCAGTTTAAAAAGTGCAGTAAGCAGCCATAAGAAGAAAACGAATCCTATCATTTGCAATAACGTGGATGGAGCTAGAGGGTATTATGCTCAGTCAAATAGGCCAGGCGGAGAAATACATGTACCAAATGATTTCACTCATGTGTGGAGTATGATATCAAAGAAAAACTGAAGGAAAAGACAGCAGCAGACTCACAGAACCCGAGAGTGGACTAAGAGTTACCAAAGAGAAAGGGACTGGGTAGGGTTTGTGGGAAGGGAGTAATAAGTGCGGGGAAAAAGAATGGGGGCATTAGGATTAGCATGTATAATGTGTAGGGTGGGGTGTCTTGGGTAGGGCTGTACAACACAGAGAAGACATGTAGTGATTCTACAGCATCTTAGTACATGCTGACGGAGAGCGGCTGTAACTGGGATTTGGGGTGACTTGGTGAAGAGCGTAGACAGAATAACATAATTTTCTGCATGTGATTGTATATTAATGAGAACAAAAAGAATTTCAAAGTGCAGTAAGAGCACAGCTCTCAAATATCAGAATAAAAGTACAGCCTTTGAGTGCTCCAATCAAAAGATACAGGGTTAGAAGAACTGATGAAAACTCAAGACCACCTACGTGCTCCCTTACTGGAGACTCACTTGAGATCCAAGGACACAGACAAACTACAAGTTGAAGGGGCGGGGACAGGTAGCCTACACAAGTGAAACTGAGAAACAAAGAAAGAAATGGATTCTGTTTTGGACCCCAGATAGAGTCAGTAGAAAATAGCCCTATCTAGCCACCGTGAATTCTTTTTGTTTGGTTTCAGCAGTGCTCAGGCATAGATTTAGTGGTGCAGCAACTTCCTTCTCATTTCCTCTCACCTCAACAAATGAATTGCTGTAATAATATGCGTCTGGGCATTTATAATCATTGCTTTTTATGATGTTCACGAATGTAAAGAAGTAATAACCACCTAAAGAGGGAAGTTTGGACACTCAAATAAAAACTTCACTCCACAACACACACTTTGTTCCCAACTGCTCCTGTCCAGAAATAGGTGAAAATTCATATTTGTACTTCCACTTATCAGCAGTGATCACGCCAATGTCCCTCAAACATGGTGGTGTGCAAAGGTCCAAGTACACTTTTCTGTGGACAACAGGCCCAGACGAAGGATACTTGTGGTTTTCAGGGATCACTTACTCACTGAATTTGGCTAAATAAAGTCAACAAGCGAGCAGGAAGTATAAGAGGACAGAGGACAAAGATACGGGTTCAAGTCCTTTCACCTCCATTTCCTGGTTTTGTAAGCACACTCTGCTGACTCTACCTGAAAGCGTATCAGTGAACACAGTGCTCTCCTTATGGCTTAGTTACCCTGCAAGGTTTCTTGAAGCATAATGTAGGGAAGAGACATAGTCTATGTTGTTAACTGTTCTGTACATAAGGATAGATGGGCAGACAAAAAGATGATTGTTTCATAGATAGATAGGTAGACAGACGACAGGTGAAAGATAGATAGATAGGTACATAGATTAAAATATGATAGACATCATAGATAGATGATAGGAAGTTAGATAGATAGATACATAGATAGATACATAGATACATAGATAGACAGACAGACATTTAGATAGATAGATACAGATACATGTCGATTGACACAAAGCTATTGTTCATAACCAGGAGTTGAATGGTGAATAACATAGCTAAACAACAAACAAAAAGGAAGAATGATATCCAGTTTAAAAAGTGCAGTAAGCAGCCTTAAGAAGAAAGCAAATACTACCATTTGCAATGACGTGGATGGAGCAAGACGGTAGTATGTTCAGAAAAATAGGGCAGGCGGATAAGGCAAGTACCAAGTGATTTCACTCATGTGTGGAGTATAACAACAAAGAAAAACTGAAGTAAAAAAACAGCAGCAGATTCACAGAACCCGAGAGTTGACTAAAAGTAACCAAAGGAAAAAGGACTGGGCAGGGTGAGTCTGAAGGGAGGGATAAGTGTGGGGAGAAAGAATGGGGGCATTAAGTTTAGCATGTATAATGCGCAGGGTCGGGTGTGCATGGGGAGTACTGTACAACACAGAGAAGACTAGTAGAGATCATATAGCATCTTACTACTCACTGACGGACAGTGACTGTAACGGGGACTTTTGGGGGGGACATGGTGAAGGGGTCTACAGCATCCAACTACGCTGATCGACAGTGACTGAAGAGGTTTTTCGGGGGGACTTGGTGAAGGGGGGAGCATAGTAAACATAATGTTCTTCACGTGATTGTAGATTAATGATAAAAAATATTCTTTAAGTGCAATAAGTGCACAGCTCTGAATCATCAGAATAAAAGGTCAGGCACTGAGTGCTGCAAACAAAAGACACAGGGATAAAAGAAGGGAAGAAAACTCAAGACACCTACGTGCTTACTTACAGGAGACTCACTTGAGATCCAAGGACACAGACAAACTACAAGCCGAAGGTGTGTGGACAAGTACCCTACACGAGTGAAACGGAAAATCAAACAATCAAGCAAATGGATTCTGTTTGAGTCCCCAGAGACAGTCAGCAGGAAATAGCCCTATCTGGCCACCGTGAATTCTTTTTGTTTGGTTTCAACAGTTCCCAGCCATAGATTTAGTGGTGCAGCAACATACTTCTCATTTTCTCTCACCTCAACAACTGAGTTGCTGTAATAATAAGCATCTGGGCCTTTGAAATCAGTGGATTTTATGATGTTCACGAACGTGAAAATCTAATAACCACCTAAAGAGGGAAGTTTGGACACTCAAATAAACACGTCACTCCACAATACACTGTTAGCTCCCAACTGCTCCTGTCTAGAAATTGGTGTTCCTTTTTATTTGACCCTCCGTCCTATCGGCGGTGATCACGCTGATGTCCTTCAAACATGGTGGTGAGCGAAGCAACAAGTTGACTTTTCTGTCGACAACAGGCCCAGAGGAATGATACTTGAGATCTTCAGGGAGCCCTTAGTCAATGAATGTGGCTAAATACAGACAGCAAGTTAGAAGGAGATGAAAGAGGACAGAGGATAGAGACACGGGTTCAAGCCCCAGCACAACCATTCCCTGGTTTTGTAGGTACACGCGGCCGACTCGAACTGCAAGTGTCTCGGTGAACCCAGTGCTCCCTCTGCAGCCTAGATACTTTGCAGGATTTTGGGGAGCATAGTGTAGGAAAGTGATATAGGTTATATGGTTAACTGTTCTGTACACATGGACAGATGGACAGACAAAAAGATGATTGATTGAGTGATTGATAAATAGATAGACAGACAGATAGATAGATATAGGTACATATCGATTAACACAAAGCTACTCCTCATAACAAGGAGAGCAATGGTGAAAGCACATTGCAAAACTACAAACAAAAAAGAAGAATGAAATCCAGTTTAAAAAGTGCAGTAAGCAGCCATAAGAAGAAAACGAATCCTATCATTTGCAATAACGTGGATGGAGCTAGAGGGTATTATGCTCAGTCAAATAGGCCAGGCGGAGAAATACATGTACCAAATGATTTCACTCATGTGTGGAGTATGATATCAAAGAAAAACTGAAGGAAAAGACAGCAGCAGACTCACAGAACCCGAGAGTGGACTAAGAGTTACCAAAGAGAAAGGGACTGGGTAGGGTTTGTGGGAAGGGAGTAATAAGTGCGGGGAAAAAGAATGGGGGCATTAGGATTAGCATGTATAATGTGTAGGGTGGGGTGTCTTGGGTAGGGCTGTACAACACAGAGAAGACATGTAGTGATTCTACAGCATCTTAGTACATGCTGACGGAGAGCGGCTGTAACTGGGATTTGGGGTGACTTGGTGAAGAGCGTAGACAGAATAACATAATTTTCTGCATGTGATTGTATATTAATGAGAACAAAAAGAATTTCAAAGTGCAGTAAGAGCACAGCTCTCAAATATCAGAATAAAAGTACAGCCTTTGAGTGCTCCAATCAAAAGATACAGGGTTAGAAGAACTGATGAAAACTCAAGACCACCTACGTGCTCCCTTACTGGAGACTCACTTGAGATCCAAGGACACAGACAAACTACAAGTTGAAGGGGCGGGGACAGGTAGCCTACACAAGTGAAACTGAGAAACAAAGAAAGAAATGGATTCTGTTTTGGACCCCAGATAGAGTCAGTAGAAAATAGCCCTATCTAGCCACCGTGAATTCTTTTTGTTTGGTTTCAGCAGTGCTCAGGCATAGATTTAGTGGTGCAGCAACTTCCTTCTCATTTCCTCTCACCTCAACAAATGAATTGCTGTAATAATATGCGTCTGGGCATTTATAATCATTGCTTTTTATGATGTTCACGAATGTAAAGAAGTAATAACCACCTAAAGAGGGAAGTTTGGACACTCAAATAAAAACTTCACTCCACAACACACACTTTGTTCCCAACTGCTCCTGTCCAGAAATAGGTGAAAATTCATATTTGTACTTCCACTTATCAGCAGTGATCACGCCAATGTCCCTCAAACATGGTGGTGTGCAAAGGTCCAAGTACACTTTTCTGTGGACAACAGGCCCAGACGAAGGATACTTGTGGTTTTCAGGGATCACTTACTCACTGAATTTGGCTAAATAAAGTCAACAAGCGAGCAGGAAGTATAAGAGGACAGAGGACAAAGATACGGGTTCAAGTCCTTTCACCTCCATTTCCTGGTTTTGTAAGCACACTCTGCTGACTCTACCTGAAAGCGTATCAGTGAACACAGTGCTCTCCTTATGGCTTAGTTACCCTGCAAGGTTTCTTGAAGCATAATGTAGGGAAGAGACATAGTCTATGTTGTTAACTGTTCTGTACATAAGGATAGATGGGCAGACAAAAAGATGATTGTTTCATAGATAGATAGGTAGACAGACGACAGGTGAAAGATAGATAGATAGGTACATAGATTAAAATATGATAGACATCATAGATAGATGATAGGAAGTTAGATAGATAGATACATAGATAGATACATAGATACATAGATAGACAGACAGACATTTAGATAGATAGATACAGATACATGTCGATTGACACAAAGCTATTGTTCATAACCAGGAGTTGAATGGTGAATAACATAGCTAAACAACAAACAAAAAGGAAGAATGATATCCAGTTTAAAAAGTGCAGTAAGCAGCCTTAAGAAGAAAGCAAATACTACCATTTGCAATGACGTGGATGGAGCAAGACGGTAGTATGTTCAGAAAAATAGGGCAGGCGGATAAGGCAAGTACCAAGTGATTTCACTCATGTGTGGAGTATAACAACAAAGAAAAACTGAAGTAAAAAAACAGCAGCAGATTCACAGAACCCGAGAGTTGACTAAAAGTAACCAAAGGAAAAAGGACTGGGCAGGGTGAGTCTGAAGGGAGGGATAAGTGTGGGGAGAAAGAATGGGGGCATTAAGTTTAGCATGTATAATGCGCAGGGTCGGGTGTGCATGGGGAGTACTGTACAACACAGAGAAGACTAGTAGAGATCATATAGCATCTTACTACTCACTGACGGACAGTGACTGTAACGGGGACTTTTGGGGGGGACATGGTGAAGGGGTCTACAGCATCCAACTACGCTGATCGACAGTGACTGAAGAGGTTTTTCGGGGGGACTTGGTGAAGGGGGGAGCATAGTAAACATAATGTTCTTCACGTGATTGTAGATTAATGATAAAAAATATTCTTTAAGTGCAATAAGTGCACAGCTCTGAATCATCAGAATAAAAGGTCAGGCACTGAGTGCTGCAAACAAAAGACACAGGGATAAAAGAAGGGAAGAAAACTCAAGACACCTACGTGCTTACTTACAGGAGACTCACTTGAGATCCAAGGACACAGACAAACTACAAGCCGAAGGTGTGTGGACAAGTACCCTACACGAGTGAAACGGAAAATCAAACAATCAAGCAAATGGATTCTGTTTGAGTCCCCAGAGACAGTCAGCAGGAAATAGCCCTATCTGGCCACCGTGAATTCTTTTTGTTTGGTTTCAACAGTTCCCAGCCATAGATTTAGTGGTGCAGCAACATACTTCTCATTTTCTCTCACCTCAACAACTGAGTTGCTGTAATAATAAGCATCTGGGCCTTTGAAATCAGTGGATTTTATGATGTTCACGAACGTGAAAATCTAATAACCACCTAAAGAGGGAAGTTTGGACACTCAAATAAACACGTCACTCCACAATACACTGTTAGCTCCCAACTGCTCCTGTCTAGAAATTGGTGTTCCTTTTTATTTGACCCTCCGTCCTATCGGCGGTGATCACGCTGATGTCCTTCAAACATGGTGGTGAGCGAAGCAACAAGTTGACTTTTCTGTCGACAACAGGCCCAGAGGAATGATACTTGAGATCTTCAGGGAGCCCTTAGTCAATGAATGTGGCTAAATACAGACAGCAAGTTAGAAGGAGATGAAAGAGGACAGAGGATAGAGACACGGGTTCAAGCCCCAGCACAACCATTCCCTGGTTTTGTAGGTATACGCGGCCGACTCGAACTGCAAGTGTCTCGGTGAACCAAGTGCTCCCTCTGCAGCCTAGATACTTTGCAGGATTTTGGGGAGAATAGTGTAGGAAAGTGATATAGGTTATATGGTTAACTGTTCTGTACACATGGACAGATGGACAGACAAAAAGATGATTGATTGAGTGATTGATAAATAGATAGACAGACAGATAGATAGATATAGGTACATATCGATTAACACAAAGCTACTCCTCATAACAAGGAGAGCAATGGTGAAAGCACATTGCAAAACTACAAACAAAAAAGAAGAATGAAATCCAGTTTAAAAAGTGCAGTAAGCAGCCATAAGAAGAAAACGAATCCTATCATTTGCAATAACGTGGATGGAGCTAGAGGGTATTATGCTCAGTCAAACAGGCCAGGCGGAGAAATACATGTACCAAATGATTTCACTCATGTGTGGAGTATGATATCAAAGAAAAACTGAAGGAAAAGATAGCAGCAGACTCACAGAACCCGAGAGTGGACTAAGAGTTACCAAAGAGAAAGGGACTGGGTAGGGTTTGTGGGAAGGGAGTAATAAGTGCGGGGAAAAAGAATGGGGGCATTAGGATTAGCATGTATAATGTGTAGGGTGGGGTGTCTTGGGTAGGGCTGTACAACACAGAGAAGACATGTAGTGATTCTACAGCATCTTAGTACATGCTGACGGAGAGCGGCTGTAACTGGGATTTGGGGTGACTTGGTGAAGAGCGTAGACAGAATAACATAATTTTCTGCATGTGATTGTATATTAATGAGAACAAAAAGAATTTCAAAGTGCAGTAAGAGCACAGCTCTCAAATATCAGAATAAAAGTACAGCCTTTGAGTGCTCCAATCAAAAGATACAGGGTTAGAAGAACTGATGAAAACTCAAGACCACCTACGTGCTCCCTTACTGGAGACTCACTTGAGATCCAAGGACACAGACAAACTACAAGTTGAAGGGGCGGGGACAGGTAGCCTACACAAGTGAAACTGAGAAACAAAGAAAGAAATGGATTCTGTTTTGGACCCCAGATAGAGTCAGTAGAAAATAGCCCTATCTAGCCACCGTGAATTCTTTTTGTTTGGTTTCAGCAGTGCTCAGGCATAGATTTAGTGGTGCAGCAACTTCCTTCTCATTTCCTCTCACCTCAACAAATGAATTGCTGTAATAATATGCGTCTGGGCATTTATAATCATTGCTTTTTATGATGTTCACGAATGTAAAGAAGTAATAACCACCTAAAGAGGGAAGTTTGGACACTCAAATAAACACTTCACTCCACAACACACACTTTGTTCCCAACTGCTCCTGTCCAGAAATAGGTGAAAATTCATATTTGTACTTCCACTTATCAGCAGTGATCACGCCAATGTCCCTCAAACATGGTGGTGTGCAAAGGTCCAAGTACACTTTTCTGTCGACAACAGGCCCAGACGAAGGTTACTTGTGGTTTTCAGGGATCACTTACTCACTGAATTTGGCTAAATAAAGTCAACAAGCGAGCAGGAAGTATAAGAGGACAGAGGACAAAGATATGGGTTCAAGTCCTTTCACCTCCATTTCCTGGTTTTGTAAGCACACTCTGCTGACTCTAACTGAAAGCGTATCAGTGAACACAGTGCTCTCCTTATGGCTTAGTTACCCTGCAAGGTTTCTTGAAGCATAATGTAGGGAAGAGACATAGTCTATGTTGTTAACTGTTCTGTACATAAGGATAGATGGGCAGACAAAAACATGATTGTTTCATAGATAGATAGGTAGACAGACGACAGGTGAAAGATAGATAGATAGGTACATAGATTAAAATATGATAGACATCATAGATAGATGATAGGAAGTTAGATAGATAGATACATAGATAGATACATAGATACATAGATAGACAGACAGACATTTAGATAGATAGATACAGATACATGTCGATTGACACAAAGCTATTGTTCATAACCAGGAGTTGAATGGTGAATAACATAGCTAAACAACAAACAAAAAGGAAGAATGATATCCAGTTTAAAAAGTGCAGTAAGCAGCCTTAAGAAGAAAGCAAATACTACCATTTGCAATGACGTGGATGGAGCAAGACGGTAGTATGTTCAGAAAAATAGGGCAGGCGGATAAGGCAAGTACCAAGTGATTTCACTCATGTGTGGAGTATAACAACAAAGAAAAACTGAAGTAAAAAAACAGCAGCAGATTCACAGAACCCGAGAGTTGACTAAAAGTAACCAAAGGAAAAAGGACTGGGCAGGGTGAGTCTGAAGGGAGGGATAAGTGTGGGGAGAAAGAATGGGGGCATTAAGTTTAGCATGTATAATGCGCAGGGTCGGGTGTGCATGGGGAGTACTGTACAACACAGAGAAGACTAGTAGAGATCATATAGCATCTTACTACTCACTGACGGACAGTGACTGTAACGGGGACTTTTGGGGGGGACATGGTGAAGGGGTCTACAGCATCCAACTACGCTGATCGACAGTGACTGAAGAGGTTTTTCGGGGGGACTTGGTGAAGGGGGGAGCATAGTAAACATAATGTTCTTCACGTGATTGTAGATTAATGATAAAAAATATTCTTTAAGTGCAATAAGTGCACAGCTCTGAATCATCAGAATAAAAGGTCAGGCACTGAGTGCTGCAAACAAAAGACACAGGGATAAAAGAAGGGAAGAAAACTCAAGACACCTACGTGCTTACTTACAGGAGACTCACTTGAGATCCAAGGACACAGACAAACTACAAGCCGAAGGTGTGTGGACAAGTACCCTACACGAGTGAAACGGAAAATCAAACAATCAAGCAAATGGATTCTGTTTGAGTCCCCAGAGACAGTCAGCAGGAAATAGCCCTATCTGGCCACCGTGAATTCTTTTTGTTTGGTTTCAACAGTTCCCAGCCATAGATTTAGTGGTGCAGCAACATACTTCTCATTTTCTCTCACCTCAACAACTGAGTTGCTGTAATAATAAGCATCTGGGCCTTTGAAATCAGTGGATTTTATGATGTTCACGAACGTGAAAATCTAATAACCACCTAAAGAGGGAAGTTTGGACACTCAAATAAACACGTCACTCCACAATACACTGTTAGCTCCCAACTGCTCCTGTCTAGAAATTGGTGTTCCTTTTTATTTGACCCTCCGTCCTATCGGCGGTGATCACGCTGATGTCCTTCAAACATGGTGGTGAGCGAAGCAACAAGTTGACTTTTCTGTCGACAACAGGCCCAGAGGAATGATACTTGAGATCTTCAGGGAGCCCTTAGTCAATGAATGTGGCTAAATACAGACAGCAAGTTAGAAGGAGATGAAAGAGGACAGAGGATAGAGACACGGGTTCAAGCCCCAGCACAACCATTCCCTGGTTTTGTAGGTATACGCGGCCGACTCGAACTGCAAGTGTCTCGGTGAACCAAGTGCTCCCTCTGCAGCCTAGATACTTTGCAGGATTTTGGGGAGAATAGTGTAGGAAAGTGATATAGGTTATATGGTTAACTGTTCTGTACACATGGACAGATGGACAGACAAAAAGATGATTGATTGAGTGATTGATAAATAGATAGACAGACAGATAGATAGATATAGGTACATATCGATTAACACAAAGCTACTCCTCATAACAAGGAGAGCAATGGTGAAAGCACATTGCAAAACTACAAACAAAAAAGAAGAATGAAATCCAGTTTAAAAAGTGCAGTAAGCAGCCATAAGAAGAAAACGAATCCTATCATTTGCAATAACGTGGATGGAGCTAGAGGGTATTATGCTCAGTCAAACAGGCCAGGCGGAGAAATACATGTACCAAATGATTTCACTCATGTGTGGAGTATGATATCAAAGAAAAACTGAAGGAAAAGATAGCAGCAGACTCACAGAACCCGAGAGTGGACTAAGAGTTACCAAAGAGAAAGGGACTGGGTAGGGTTTGTGGGAAGGGAGTAATAAGTGCGGGGAAAAAGAATGGGGGCATTAGGATTAGCATGTATAATGTGTAGGGTGGGGTGTCTTGGGTAGGGCTGTACAACACAGAGAAGACATGTAGTGATTCTACAGCATCTTAGTACATGCTGACGGAGAGCGGCTGTAACTGGGATTTGGGGTGACTTGGTGAAGAGCGTAGACAGAATAACATAATTTTCTGCATGTGATTGTATATTAATGAGAACAAAAAGAATTTCAAAGTGCAGTAAGAGCACAGCTCTCAAATATCAGAATAAAAGTACAGCCTTTGAGTGCTCCAATCAAAAGATACAGGGTTAGAAGAACTGATGAAAACTCAAGACCACCTACGTGCTCCCTTACTGGAGACTCACTTGAGATCCAAGGACACAGACAAACTACAAGTTGAAGGGGCGGGGACAGGTAGCCTACACAAGTGAAACTGAGAAACAAAGAAAGAAATGGATTCTGTTTTGGACCCCAGATAGAGTCAGTAGAAAATAGCCCTATCTAGCCACCGTGAATTCTTTTTGTTTGGTTTCAGCAGTGCTCAGGCATAGATTTAGTGGTGCAGCAACTTCCTTCTCATTTCCTCTCACCTCAACAAATGAATTGCTGTAATAATATGCGTCTGGGCATTTATAATCATTGCTTTTTATGATGTTCACGAATGTAAAGAAGTAATAACCACCTAAAGAGGGAAGTTTGGACACTCAAATAAACACTTCACTCCACAACACACACTTTGTTCCCAACTGCTCCTGTCCAGAAATAGGTGAAAATTCATATTTGTACTTCCACTTATCAGCAGTGATCACGCCAATGTCCCTCAAACATGGTGGTGTGCAAAGGTCCAAGTACACTTTTCTGTCGACAACAGGCCCAGACGAAGGTTACTTGTGGTTTTCAGGGATCACTTACTCACTGAATTTGGCTAAATAAAGTCAACAAGCGAGCAGGAAGTATAAGAGGACAGAGGACAAAGATATGGGTTCAAGTCCTTTCACCTCCATTTCCTGGTTTTGTAAGCACACTCTGCTGACTCTAACTGAAAGCGTATCAGTGAACACAGTGCTCTCCTTATGGCTTAGTTACCCTGCAAGGTTTCTTGAAGCATAATGTAGGGAAGAGACATAGTCTATGTTGTTAACTGTTCTGTACATAAGGATAGATGGGCAGACAAAAACATGATTGTTTCATAGATAGATAGGTAGACAGACGACAGGTGAAAGATAGATAGATAGGTACATAGATTAAAATATGATAGACATCATAGATAGATGATAGGAAGTTAGATAGATAGATACATAGATAGATACATAGATACATAGATAGACAGACAGACATTTAGATAGATAGATACAGATACATGTCGATTGACACAAAGCTATTGTTCATAACCAGGAGTTGATGGTGAATAACATAGCTAAACAACAAACAAAAAGGAAGAATGATATCCAGTTTAAAAAGTGCAGTAAGCAGCCTTAAGAAGAAAGCAAATACTACCATTTGCAATGACGTGGATGGAGCAAGACGGTAGTATGTTCAGAAAAATAGGGCAGGCGGATAAGGCAAGTACCAAGTGATTTCACTCATGTGTGGAGTATAACAACAAAGAAAAACTGAAGTAAAAAAACAGCAGCAGATTCACAGAACCCGAGAGTTGACTAAAAGTAACCAAAGGAAAAAGGACTGGGCAGGGTGAGTCTGAAGGGAGGGATAAGTGTGGGGAGAAAGAATGGGGGCATTAAGTTTAGCATGTATAATGCGCAGGGTCGGGTGTGCATGGGGAGTACTGTACAACACAGAGAAGACTAGTAGAGATCATATAGCATCTTACTACTCACTGACGGACAGTGACTGTAACGGGGACTTTTGGGGGGGACATGGTGAAGGGGTCTACAGCATCCAACTACGCTGATCGACAGTGACTGAAGAGGTTTTTCGGGGGGACTTGGTGAAGGGGGGAGCATAGTAAACATAATGTTCTTCACGTGATTGTAGATTAATGATAAAAAATATTCTTTAAGTGCAATAAGTGCACAGCTCTGAATCATCAGAATAAAAGGTCAGGCACTGAGTGCTGCAAACAAAAGACACAGGGATAAAAGAAGGGATGAAAACTCAAGACACCTACGTGCTTACTTACAGGAGACTCACTTGAGATCCAAGGACACAGACAAACTACAAGCCGAAGGTGTGTGGACAAGTACCCTACACGAGTGAAACGGAAAATCAAACAATCAAGCAAATGGATTCTGTTTGAGTCCCCAGAGACAGTCAGCAGAAAATAGCCCTATCTGGCCACCGTGAATTCTTTTTGTTTGGTTTCAACAGTTCCCAGCCATAGATTTAGTGGTGCAGCAACATACTTCTCATTTTCTCTCACCTCAACAACTGAGTTGCTGTAATAATAAGCATCTGGGCCTTTGAAATCAGTGGATTTTATGATGTTCACGAACGTGAAAATCTAATAACCACCTAAAGAGGGAAGTTTGGACACTCAAATAAACACGTCACTCCACAATACACTGTTAGCTCCCAACTGCTCCTGTCTAGAAATTGGTGTTCCTTTTTATTTGACCCTCCGTCCTATCGGCGGTGATCACGCTGATGTCCTTCAAACATGGTGGTGAGCGAAGCAACAAGTTGACTTTTCTGTCGACAACAGGCCCAGAGGAATGATACTTGAGATCTTCAGGGAGCCCTTAGTCAATGAATGTGGCTAAATACAGACAGCAAGTTAGAAGGAGATGAAAGAGGACAGAGGATAGAGACACGGGTTCAAGCCCCAGCACAACCGTTCCCTGGTTTTGTAGGTATACGCGGCCGACTCGAACTGCAAGTGTCTCGGTGAACCCAGTGCTCCCTCTGCAGCCTAGATACTTTGCAGGATTTTGGGGAGAATAGTGTAGGAAAGTGATATAGGTTATATGGTTAACTGTTCTGTACACATGGACAGATGGACAGACAAAAAGATGATTGATTGAGTGATTGATAAATAGATAGACAGACAGATAGATAGATATAGGTACATATCGATTAACACAAAGCTACTCCTCATAACAAGGAGAGCAATGGTGAAAGCACATTGCAAAACTACAAACAAAAAAGAAGAATGAAATCCAGTTTAAAAAGTGCAGTAAGCAGCCATAAGAAGAAAACGAATCCTATCATTTGCAATAACGTGGATGGAGCTAGAGGGTATTATGCTCAGTCAAACAGGCCAGGCGGAGAAATACATGTACCAAATGATTTCACTCATGTGTGGAGTATGATATCAAAGAAAAACTGAAGGAAAAGATAGCAGCAGACTCACAGAACCCGAGAGTGGACTAAGAGTTACCAAAGAGAAAGGGACTGGGTAGGGTTTGTGGGAAGGGAGTAATAAGTGCGGGGAAAAAGAATGGGGGCATTAGGATTAGCATGTATAATGTGTAGGGTGGGGTGTCTTGGGTAGGGCTGTACAACACAGAGAAGACATGTAGTGATTCTACAGCATCTTAGTACATGCTGACGGAGAGCGGCTGTAACTGGGATTTGGGGTGACTTGGTGAAGAGCGTAGACAGAATAACATAATTTTCTGCATGTGATTGTATATTAATGAGAACAAAAAGAATTTCAAAGTGCAGTAAGAGCACAGCTCTCAAATATCAGAATAAAAGTACAGCCTTTGAGTGCTCCAATCAAAAGATACAGGGTTAGAAGAACTGATGAAAACTCAAGACCACCTACGTGCTCCCTTACTGGAGACTCACTTGAGATCCAAGGACACAGACAAACTACAAGTTGAAGGGGCGGGGACAGGTAGCCTACACAAGTGAAACTGAGAAACAAAGAAAGAAATGGATTCTGTTTTGGACCCCAGATAGAGTCAGTAGAAAATAGCCCTATCTAGCCACCGTGAATTCTTTTTGTTTGGTTTCAGCAGTGCTCAGGCATAGATTTAGTGGTGCAGCAACTTCCTTCTCATTTCCTCTCACCTCAACAAATGAATTGCTGTAATAATATGCGTCTGGGCATTTATAATCATTGCTTTTTATGATGTTCACGAATGTAAAGAAGTAATAACCACCTAAAGAGGGAAGTTTGGACACTCAAATAAACACTTCACTCCACAACACACACTTTGTTCCCAACTGCTCCTGTCCAGAAATAGGTGAAAATTCATATTTGTACTTCCACTTATCAGCAGTGATCACGCCAATGTCCCTCAAACATGGTGGTGTGCAAAGGTCCAAGTACACTTTTCTGTCGACAACAGGCCCAGACGAAGGTTACTTGTGGTTTTCAGGGATCACTTACTCACTGAATTTGGCTAAATAAAGTCAACAAGCGAGCAGGAAGTATAAGAGGACAGAGGACAAAGATATGGGTTCAAGTCCTTTCACCTCCATTTCCTGGTTTTGTAAGCACACTCTGCTGACTCTAACTGAAAGCGTATCAGTGAACACAGTGCTCTCCTTATGGCTTAGTTACCCTGCAAGGTTTCTTGAAGCATAATGTAGGGAAGAGACATAGTCTATGTTGTTAACTGTTCTGTACATAAGGATAGATGGGCAGACAAAAAGATGATTGTTTCATAGATAGATAGGTAGACAGACGACAGGTGAAAGATAGATAGATAGGTACATAGATTAAAATATGATAGACATCATAGATAGATGATAGGAAGTTAGATAGATAGATACATAGATAGATACATAGATACATAGATAGACAGACAGACATTTAGATAGATAGATACAGATACATGTCGATTGACACAAAGCTATTGTTCATAACCAGGAGTTGATGGTGAATAACATAGCTAAACAACAAACAAAAAGGAAGAATGATATCCAGTTTAAAAAGTGCAGTAAGCAGCCTTAAGAAGAAAGCAAATACTACCATTTGCAATGACGTGGATGGAGCAAGACGGTAGTATGTTCAGAAAAATAGGGCAGGCGGATAAGGCAAGTACCAAGTGATTTCACTCATGTGTGGAGTATAACAACAAAGAAAAACTGAAGTAAAAAAACAGCAGCAGATTCACAGAACCCGAGAGTTGACTAAAAGTAACCAAAGGAAAAAGGACTGGGCAGGGTGAGTCTGAAGGGAGGGATAAGTGTGGGGAGAAAGAATGGGGGCATTAAGTTTAGCATGTATAATGCGCAGGGTCGGGTGTGCATGGGGAGTACTGTACAACACAGAGAAGACTAGTAGAGATCATATAGCATCTTACTACTCACTGACGGACAGTGACTGTAACGGGGACTTTTGGGGGGGACATGGTGTAGGGGTCTACAGCATCCAACTACGCTGATCGACAGTGACTGAAGAGGTTTTTCGGGGGGACTTGGTGAAGGGGGGAGCATAGTAAACATAATGTTCTTCACGTGATTGTAGATTAATGATAAAAAATATTCTTTAAGTGCAATAAGTGCACAGCTCTGAATCATCAGAATAAAAGGTCAGGCACTGAGTGCTGCAAACAAAAGACACAGGGATAAAAGAAGGGATGAAAACTCAAGACACCTACGTGCTTACTTACAGGAGACTCACTTGAGATCCAAGGACACAGACAAACTACAAGCCGAAGGTGTGTGGACAAGTACCCTACACGAGTGAAACGGAAAATCAAACAATCAAGCAAATGGATTCTGTTTGAGTCCCCAGAGACAGTCAGCAGAAAATAGCCCTATCTGGCCACCGTGAATTCTTTTTGTTTGGTTTCAACAGTTCCCAGCCATAGATTTAGTGGTGCAGCAACATACTTCTCATTTTCTCTCACCTCAACAACTGAGTTGCTGTAATAATAAGCATCTGGGCCTTTGAAATCAGTGGATTTTATGATGTTCACGAACGTGAAAATCTAATAACCACCTAAAGAGGGAAGTTTGGACACTCAAATAAACACGTCACTCCACAATACACTGTTAGCTCCCAACTGCTCCTGTCTAGAAATTGGTGTTCCTTTTTATTTGACCCTCCGTCCTATCGGCGGTGATCACGCTGATGTCCTTCAAACATGGTGGTGAGCGAAGCAACAAGTTGACTTTTCTGTCGACAACAGGCCCAGAGGAATGATACTTGAGATCTTCAGGGAGCCCTTAGTCAATGAATGTGGCTAAATACAGACAGCAAGTTAGAAGGAGATGAAAGAGGACAGAGGATAGAGACACGGGTTCAAGCCCCAGCACAACCGTTCCCTGGTTTTGTAGGTATACGCGGCCGACTCGAACTGCAAGTGTCTCGGTGAACCCAGTGCTCCCTCTGCAGCCTAGATACTTTGCAGGATTTTGGGGAGAATAGTGTAGGAAAGTGATATAGGTTATGTGGTTAACTGTTCTGTACACATGGACAGATGGACAGACAAAAAGATGATTGATTGAGTGATTGATAAATAGATAGACAGACAGATAGATAGATATAGGTACATATCGATTAACACAAAGCTACTCCTCATAACAAGGAGAGCAATAGTGAAAGCACATTGCAAAACTACAAACAAAAAAGAAGAATGAAATCCAGTTTAAAAAGTGCAGTAAGCAGCCATAAGAAGAAAACGAATCCTATCATTTGCAATAACGTGGATGGAGCTAGAGGGTATTATGCTCAGTCAAACAGGCCAGGCGGAGAAATACATGTACCAAATGATTTCACTCATGTGTGGAGTATGATATCAAAGAAAAACTGAAGGAAAAGATAGCAGCAGACTCACAGAACCCGAGAGTGGACTAAGAGTTACCAAAGAGAAAGGGACTGGGTAGGGTTTGTGGGAAGGGAGTAATAAGTGCGGGGAAAAAGAATGGGGGCATTAGGATTAGCATGTATAATGTGTAGGGTGGGGTGTCTTGGGTAGGGCTGTACAACACAGAGAAGACATGTAGTGATTCTACAGCATCTTAGTACATGCTGACGGAGAGCGGCTGTAACTGGGATTTGGGGTGACTTGGTGAAGAGCGTAGACAGAATAACATAATTTTCTGCATGTGATTGTATATTAATGAGAACAAAAAGAATTTCAAAGTGCAGTAAGAGCACAGCTCTCAAATATCAGAATAAAAGTACAGCCTTTGAGTGCTCCAATCAAAAGATACAGGGTTAGAAGAACTGATGAAAACTCAAGACCACCTACGTGCTCCCTTACTGGAGACTCACTTGAGATCCAAGGACACAGACAAACTACAAGTTGAAGGGGCGGGGACAGGTAGCCTACACAAGTGAAACTGAGAAACAAAGAAAGAAATGGATTCTGTTTTGGACCCCAGATAGAGTCAGTAGAAAATAGCCCTATCTAGCCACCGTGAATTCTTTTTGTTTGGTTTCAGCAGTGCTCAGGCATAGATTTAGTGGTGCAGCAACTTCCTTCTCATTTCCTCTCACCTCAACAAATGAATTGCTGTAATAATATGCGTCTGGGCATTTATAATCATTGCTTTTTATGATGTTCACGAATGTAAAGAAGTAATAACCACCTAAAGAGGGAAGTTTGGACACTCAAATAAACACTTCACTCCACAACACACACTTTGTTCCCAACTGCTCCTGTCCAGAAATAGGTGAAAATTCATATTTGTACTTCCACTTATCAGCAGTGATCACGCCAATGTCCCTCAAACATGGTGGTGTGCAAAGGGCCAAGTACACTTTTCTGTCGACAACAGGCCCAGACGAAGGATACTTGTGGTTTTCAGGGATCACTTACTCACTGAATTTGGCTAAATAAAGTCAACAAGCGAGCAGGAAGTATAAGAGGACAGAGGACAAAGATACGGGTTCAAGTCCTTTCACCTCCATTTACTGGTTTTGTAAGCACACTCTGCTGACTCTAACTGAAAGCGTATCAGTGAACACAGTGCTCTCCTTATGGCTTAGTTACCCTGCAAGGTTTCTTGAAGCATAATGTAGGGAAGAGACATAGTCTATGTTGTTAACTGTTCTGTACATAAGGATAGATGGGCAGACAAAAAGATGATTGTTTCATAGATAGATAGGTAGACAGACGACAGGTGAAAGATAGATAGATAGGTACATAGATTAAAATATGATAGACATCATAGATAGATGATAGGAAGTTAGATAGATAGATACATAGATAGATACATAGATACATAGATAGACAGACAGACATTTAGATAGATAGATACAGATACATGTCGATTGACACAAAGCTATTGTTCATAACCAGGAGTTGATGGTGAATAACATAGCTAAACAACAAACAAAAAGGAAGAATGATATCCAGTTTAAAAAGTGCAGTAAGCAGCCTTAAGAAGAAAACAAATACTACCATTTGCAATGACGTGGATGGAGCAAGACGGTAGTATGTTCAGAAAAATAGGGCAGGCGGATAAGGCAAGTACCAAGTGATTTCACTCATGTGTGGAGTATAACAACAAAGAAAAACTGTAGTAAAAAAACAGCAGCAGATTCACAGAACCCGAGAGTTGACTAAAAGTAACCAAAGGAAAAAGGACTGGGCAGGGTGAGTCTGAAGGGAGGGATAAGTGTGGGGAGAAAGAATGGGGGCATTAAGTTTAGCATGTATAATGCGCAGGGTCGGGTGTGCATGGGGAGTACTGTACAACACAGAGAAGACTAGTAGAGATCATATAGCATCTTACTACTCACTGACGGACAGTGACTGTAACGGGGACTTTTGGGGGGGACATGGTGAAGGGGTCTACAGCATCCAACTACGCTGATCGACAGTGACTGAAGAGGTTTTTCGGGGGGACTTGGTGAAGGGGGGAGCATAGTAAACATAATGTTCTTCACGTGATTGTAGATTAATGATAAAAAATATTCTTTAAGTGCAATAAGTGCACAGCTCTGAATCATCAGAATAAAAGGTCAGGCACTGAGTGCTGCAAACAAAAGACACAGGGATAAAAGAAGGGATGAAAACTCAAGACACCTATGTGCTTACTTACAGGAGACTCACTTGAGATCCAAGGACACAGACAAACTACAAGCCGAAGGTGTGTGGACAAGTACCCTACACGAGTGAAACGGAAAATCAAACAATCAAGCAAATGGATTCTGTTTGAGTCCCCAGAGACAGTCAGCAGAAAATAGCCCTATCTGGCCACCGTGAATTCTTTTTGTTTGGTTTCAACAGTTCCCAGCCATAGATTTAGTGGTGCAGCAACATACTTCTCATTTTCTCTCACCTCAACAACTGAGTTGCTGTAATAATAAGCATCTGGGCCTTTGAAATCAGTGGATTTTATGATGTTCACGAACGTTAAAATCTAATAACCACCTAAAGAGGGAAGTTTGGACACTCAAATAAACACGTCACTCCACAATACACTGTTAGCTCCCAACTGCTCCTGTCTAGAAATTGGTGTTCCTTTTTATTTGACCCTCCGTCCTATCGGCGGTGATCACGCTGATGTCCTTCAAACATGGTGGTGAGCGAAGCAACAAGTTGACTTTTCTGTCGACAACAGGCCCAGAGGAATGATACTTGAGATCTTCAGGGAGCCCTTAGTCAATGAATGTGGCTAAATACAGACAGCAAGTTAGAAGGAGATGAAAGAGGACAGAGGATAGAGACACGGGTTCAAGCCCCAGCACAACCATTCCCTGGTTTTGTAGGTATACGCGGCCGACTCGAACTGCAAGTGTCTCGGTGAACCAAGTGCTCCCTCTGCAGCCTAGATACTTTGCAGGATTTTGGGGAGAATAGTGTAGGAAAGTGATATAGGTTATATGGTTAACTGTTCTGTACACATGGACAGATGGACAGACAAAAAGATGATTGATTGAGTGATTGATAAATAGATAGACAGACAGATAGATAGATATAGGTACATATCGATTAACACAAAGCTACTCCTCATAACAAGGAGAGCAATGGTGAAAGCACATTGCAAAACTACAAACAAAAAAGAAGAATGAAATCCAGTTTAAAAAGTGCAGTAAGCAGCCATAAGAAGAAAACGAATCCTATCATTTGCAATAACGTGGATGGAGCTAGAGGGTATTATGCTCAGTCAAACAGGCCAGGCGGAGAAATACATGTACCAAATGATTTCACTCATGTGTGGAGTATGATATCAAAGAAAAACTGAAGGAAAAGATAGCAGCAGACTCACAGAACCCGAGAGTGGACTAAGAGTTACCAAAGAGAAAGGGACTGGGTAGGGTTTGTGGGAAGGGAGTAATAAGTGCGGGGAAAAAGAATGGGGGCATTAGGATTAGCATGTATAATGTGTAGGGTGGGGTGTCTTGGGTAGGGCTGTACAACACAGAGAAGACATGTAGTGATTCTACAGCATCTTAGTACATGCTGACGGAGAGCGGCTGTAACTGGGATTTGGGGTGACTTGGTGAAGAGCGTAGACAGAATAACATAATTTTCTGCATGTGATTGTATATTAATGAGAACAAAAAGAATTTCAAAGTGCAGTAAGAGCACAGCTCTCAAATATCAGAATAAAAGTACAGCCTTTGAGTGCTCCAATCAAAAGATACAGGGTTAGAAGAACTGATGAAAACTCAAGACCACCTACGTGCTCCCTTACTGGAGACTCACTTGAGATCCAAGGACACAGACAAACTACAAGTTGAAGGGGCGGGGACAGGTAGCCTACACAAGTGAAACTGAGAAACAAAGAAAGAAATGGATTCTGTTTTGGACCCCAGATAGAGTCAGTAGAAAATAGCCCTATCTAGCCACCGTGAATTCTTTTTGTTTGGTTTCAGCAGTGCTCAGGCATAGATTTAGTGGTGCAGCAACTTCCTTCTCATTTCCTCTCACCTCAACAAATGAATTGCTGTAATAATATGCGTCTGGGCATTTATAATCATTGCTTTTTATGATGTTCACGAATGTAAAGAAGTAATAACCACCTAAAGAGGGAAGTTTGGACACTCAAATAAACACTTCACTCCACAACACACACTTTGTTCCCAACTGCTCCTGTCCAGAAATAGGTGAAAATTCATATTTGTACTTCCACTTATCAGCAGTGATCACGCCAATGTCCCTCAAACATGGTGGTGTGCAAAGGTCCAAGTACACTTTTCTGTCGACAACAGGCCCAGACGAAGGATACTTGTGGTTTTCAGGGATCACTTACTCACTGAATTTGGCTAAATAAAGTCAACAAGCGAGCAGGAAGTATAAGAGGACAGAGGACAAAGATACGGGTTCAAGTCCTTTCACCTCCATTTACTGGTTTTGTAAGCACACTCTGCTGACTCTAACTGAAAGCGTATCAGTGAACACAGTGCTCTCCTTATGGCTTAGTTACCCTGCAAGGTTTCTTGAAGCATAATGTAGGGAAGAGACATAGTCTATGTTGTTAACTGTTCTGTACATAAGGATAGATGGGCAGACAAAAAGATGATTGTTTCATAGATAGATAGGTAGACAGACGACAGGTGAAAGATAGATAGATAGGTACATAGATTAAAATATGATAGACATCATAGATAGATGATAGGAAGTTAGATAGATAGATACATAGATAGATACATAGATACATAGATAGACAGACAGACATTTAGATAGATAGATACAGATACATGTCGATTGACACAAAGCTATTGTTCATAACCAGGAGTTGAATGGTGAATAACATAGCTAAACAACAAACAAAAAGGAAGAATGATATCCAGTTTAAAAAGTGCAGTAAGCAGCCTTAAGAAGAAAACAAATACTACCATTTGCAATGACGTGGATGGAGCAAGACGGTAGTATGTTCAGAAAAATAGGGCAGGCGGATAAGGCAAGTACCAAGTGATTTCACTCATGTGTGGAGTATAACAACAAAGAAAAACTGAAGTAAAAAAACAGCAGCAGATTCACAGAACCCGAGAGTTGACTAAAAGTAACCAAAGGAAAAAGGACTGGGCAGGGTGAGTCTGAAGGGAGGGATAAGTGTGGGGAGAAAGAATGGGGGCATTAAGTTTAGCATGTATAATGCGCAGGGTCGGGTGTGCATGGGGAGTACTGTACAACACAGAGAAGACTAGTAGAGATCATATAGCATCTTACTACTCACTGACGGACAGTGACTGTAACGGGGACTTTTGGGGGGGACATGGTGAATTGGTCTACAGCATCCAACTACGCTGATCGACAGTGACTGAAGAGGTTTTTCGGGGGGACTTGGTGAAGGGGGGAGCATAGTAAACATAATGTTCTTCACGTGATTGTAGATTAATGATAAAAAATATTCTTTAAGTGCAATAAGTGCACAGCTCTGAATCATCAGAATAAAAGGTCAGGCACTGAGTGCTGCAAACAAAAGACACAGGGATAAAAGAAGGGATGAAAACTCAAGACACCTACGTGCTTACTTACAGGAGACTCACTTGAGATCCAAGGACACAGACAAACTACAAGCCGAAGGTGTGTGGACAAGTACCCTACACGAGTGAAACGGAAAATCAAACAATCAAGCAAATGGATTCTGTTTGAGTCCCCAGAGACAGTCAGCAGAAAATAGCCCTATCTGGCCACCGTGAATTCTTTTTGTTTGGTTTCAACAGTTCCCAGCCATAGATTTAGTGGTGCAGCAACATACTTCTCATTTTCTCTCACCTCAACAACTGAGTTGCTGTAATAATAAGCATCTGGGCCTTTGAAATCAGTGGATTTTATGATGTTCACGAACGTGAAAATCTAATAACCACCTAAAGAGGGAAGTTTGGACACTCAAATAAACACGTCACTCCACAATACACTGTTAGCTCCCAACTGGTCCTGTCTAGAAATTGGTGTTCCTTTTTATTTGACCCTCCGTCCTATCGGCGGTGATCACGCTGATGTCCTGCAAACATGGTGGTGAGCGAAGCAACAAGTTGACTTTTCTGTCGACAACAGGCCCAGAGGAATGATACTTGAGATCTTCAGGGAGCCCTTAGTCAATGAATGTGGCTAAATACAGACAGCAAGTTAGAAGGAGATGAAAGAGGACAGAGGATAGAGACACGGGTTCAAGCCCCAGCACAACCATTCCCTGGTTTTGTAGGTATACGCGGCCGACTCGAACTGCAAGTGTCTCGGTGAACCAAGTGCTCCCTCTGCAGCCTAGATACTTTGCAGGATTTTGGGGAGAATAGTGTAGGAAAGTGATATAGGTTATATGGTTAACTGTTCTGTACACATGGACAGATGGACAGACAAAAAGATGATTGATTGAGTGATTGACAAATAGATAGACAGACAGATAGATAGATATAGGTACATATCGATTAACACAAAGCTACTCCTCATAACAAGGAGAGCAATGGTGAAAGCACATTGCAAAACTACAAACAAAAAAGAAGAATGAAATCCAGTTTAAAAAGTGCAGTAAGCAGCCATAAGAAGAAAACGAATCCTATCATTTGCAATAACGTGGATGGAGCTAGAGGGTATTATGCTCAGTCAAACAGGCCAGGCGGAGAAATACATGTACCAAATTATTTCACTCATGTGTGGAGTATGATATCAAAGAAAAACTGAAGGAAAAGATAGCAGCAGACTCACAGAACCCGAGAGTGGACTAAGAGTTACCAAAGAGAAAGGGACTGGGTAGGGTTTGTGGGAAGGGAGTAATAAGTGCGGGGAAAAAGAATGGGGGCATTAGGATTAGCATGTATAATGTGTAGGGTGGGGTGTCTTGGGTAGGGCTGTACAACACAGAGAAGACATGTAGTGATTCTACAGCATCTTAGTACATGCTGACGGAGAGCGGCTGTAACTGGGATTTGGGGTGACTTGGTGAAGAGCGTAGACAGAATAACATAATTTTCTGCATGTGATTGTATATTAATGAGAACAAAAAGAATTTCAAAGTGCAGTAAGAGCACAGCTCTCAAATATCAGAATAAAAGTACAGCCTTTGAGTGCTCCAATCAAAAGATACAGGGTTAGAAGAACTGATGAAAACTCAAGACCACCTACGTGCTCCCTTACTGGAGACTCACTTGAGATCCAAGGACACAGACAAACTACAAGTTGAAGGGGCGGGGACAGGTAGCCTACACAAGTGAAACTGAGAAACAAAGAAAGAAATGGATTCTGTTTTGGACCCCAGATAGAGTCAGTAGAAAATAGCCCTATCTAGCCACCGTGAATTCTTTTTGTTTGGTTTCAGCAGTGCTCAGGCATAGATTTAGTGGTGCAGCAACTTCCTTCTCATTTCCTCTCACCTCAACAAATGAATTGCTGTAATAATATGCGTCTGGGCATTTATAATCATTGCTTTTTATGATGTTCACGAATGTAAAGAAGTAATAACCACCTAAAGAGGGAAGTTTGGACACTCAAATAAACACTTCACTCCACAACACACACTTTGTTCCCAACTGCTCCTGTCCAGAAATAGGTGAAAATTCATATTTGTACTTCCACTTATCAGCAGTGATCACGCCAATGTCCCTCAAACATGGTGGTGTGCAAAGGGCCAAGTACACTTTTCTGTCGACAACAGGCCCAGACGAAGGATACTTGTGGTTTTCAGGGATCACTTACTCACTGAATTTGGCTAAATAAAGTCAACAAGCGAGCAGGAAGTATAAGAGGACAGAGGACAAAGATACGGGTTCAAGTCCTTTCACCTCCATTTCCTGGTTTTGTAAGCACACTCTGCTGACTCTAACTGAAAGCGTATCAGTGAACACAGTGCTCTCCTTATGGCTTAGTTACCCTGCAAGGTTTCTTGAAGCATAATGTAGGGAAGAGACATAGTCTATGTTGTTAACTGTTCTGTACATAAGGATAGATGGGCAGACAAAAAGATGATTGTTTCATAGATAGATAGGTAGACAGACGACAGGTGAAAGATAGATAGATAGGTACATAGATTAAAATATGATAGACATCATAGATAGATGATAGGAAGTTAGATAGATAGATACATAGATAGATACATAGATACATAGATAGACAGACAGACATTTAGATAGATAGATACAGATACATGTCGATTGACACAAAGCTATTGTTCATAACCAGGAGTTGAATGGTGAATAACATAGCTAAACAACAAACAAAAAGGAAGAATGATATCCAGTTTAAAAAGTGCAGTAAGCAGCCTTAAGAAGAAAACAAATACTACCATTTGCAATGACGTGGATGGAGCAAGACGGTAGTATGTTCAGAAAAATAGGGCAGGCGGATAAGGCAAGTACCAAGTGATTTCACTCATGTGTGGAGTATAACAACAAAGAAAAACTGAAGTAAAAAAACAGCAGCAGATTCACAGAACCCGAGAGTTGACTAAAAGTAACCAAAGGATAAAGGACTGGGCAGGGTGAGTCTGAAGGGAGGGATAAGTGTGGGGAGAAAGAATGGGGGCATTAAGTTTAGCATGTATAATGCGCAGGGTCGGGTGTGCATGGGGAGTACTGTACAACACAGAGAAGACTAGTAGAGATCATATAGCATCTTACTACTCACTGACGGACAGTGACTGTAACGGGGACTTTTGGGGGGGACATGGTGAAGGGGTCTACAGCATCCAACTACGCTGATCGACAGTGACTGAAGAGGTTTTTCGGGGGGACTTGGTGAAGGGGGGAGCATAGTAAACATAATGTTCTTCACGTGATTGTAGATTAATGATAAAAAATATTCTTTAAGTGCAATAAGTGCACAGCTCTGAATCATCAGAATAAAAGGTCAGGCACTGAGTGCTGCAAACAAAAGACACAGGGATAAAAGAAGGGATGAAAACTCAAGACACCTACGTGCTTACTTACAGGAGACTCACTTGAGATCCAAGGACACAGACAAACTACAAGCCGAAGGTGTGTGGACAAGTACCCTACACGAGTGAAACGGAAAATCAAACAATCAAGCAAATGGATTCTGTTTGAGTCCCCAGAGACAGTCAGCAGAAAATAGCCCTATCTGGCCACCGTGAATTCTTTTTGTTTGGTTTCAACAGTTCCCAGCCATAGATTTAGTGGTGCAGCAACATACTTCTCATTTTCTCTCACCTCAACAACTGAGTTGCTGTAATAATAAGCATCTGGGCCTTTGAAATCAGTGGATTTTATGATGTTCACGAACGTGAAAATCTAATAACCACCTAAAGAGGGAAGTTTGGACACTCAAATAAACACGTCACTCCACAATACACTGTTAGCTCCCAACTGCTCCTGTCTAGAAATTGGTGTTCCTTTTTATTTGACCCTCCGTCCTATCGGCGGTGATCACGCTGATGTCCTTCAAACATGGTGGTGAGCGAAGCAACAAGTTGACTTTTCTGTCGACAACAGGCCCAGAGGAATGATACTTGAGATCTTCAGGGAGCCCTTAGTCAATGAATGTGGCTAAATACAGACAGCAAGTTAGAAGGAGATGAAAGAGGACAGAGGATAGAGACACGGGTTCAAGCCCCAGCACAACCATTCCCTGGTTTTGTAGGTACACGCGGCCGATTCGAACTGCAAGTGTCTCGGTGAACCCAGTGCTCCCTCTGCAGCCTAGATACTTTGCAGGATTTTTGGGAGCATAGTGTAGGAAAGTGATATAGGTTATATGGTTAACTGTTCTGTACACATGGACAGATGGACAGACAAAAAGATGATTGATTGAGTGATTGATAAATAGATAGACAGACAGATAGATAGATATAGGTACATATCGATTAACACAAAGCTACTCCTCATAACAAGGAGAGCAATGGTGAAAGCACATTGCAAAACTACAAACAAAAAAGAAGAATGAAATCCAGTTTAAAAAGTGCAGTAAGCAGAAATAAGAAGAAAATGAATCCTATCATTTGCAATAATGTGGATGGAGCTAGAGGGTATTATGCTCAGTCAAATAGGCCAGGCGGAGAAATACATGTACCAAATGATTTCACTCATGTGTGGAGTATGATATCAAAGAAAAACTGAAGGAAAAGACAGCAGCAGACTCACAGAACCCGAGAGTGGACTAAGAGTTACCAAAGAGAAAGGGACTGGGTAGGGTTTGTGGGAAGGGAGTAATAAGTGCGGGGAAAAAGAATGGGGGCATTAGGATTAGCATGTATAATGTGTAGGGTGGGGTGTCTTGGGTAGGGCTGTACAACACAGAGAAGACATGTAGTGATTCTACAGCATCTTAGTACATGCTGACGGAGAGCGGCTGTAACTGGGATTTGGGGTGACTTGGTGAAGAGCGTAGACAGAATAACATAATTTTCTGCATGTGATTGTATATTAATGAGAACAAAAAGAATTTCAAAGTGCAGTAAGAGCACAGCTCTCAAATATCAGAATAAAAGTACAGCCTTTGAGTGCTCCAATCAAAAGATACAGGGTTAGAAGAACTGATGAAAACTCAAGACCACCTACGTGCTCCCTTACTGGAGACTCACTTGAGATCCAAGGACACAGACAAACTACAAGTTGAAGGGGCGGGGACAGGTAGCCTACACAAGTGAAACTGAGAAACAAAGAAAGAAATGGATTCTGTTTTGGACCCCAGATAGAGTCAGTAGAAAATAGCCCTATCTAGCCACCGTGAATTCTTTTTGTTTGGTTTCAGCAGTGCTCAGGCATAGATTTAGTGGTGCAGCAACTTCCTTCTCATTTCCTCTCACCTCAACAAATGAATTGCTGTAATAATATGCGTCTGGGCATTTATAATCATTGCTTTTTATGATGTTCACGAATGTAAAGAAGTAATAACCACCTAAAGAGGGAAGTTTGGACACTCAAATAAACACTTCACTCCACAACACACACTTTGTTCCCAACTGCTCCTGTCCAGAAATAGGTGAAGATTCATATTTGTACTTCCACTTATCAGCAGTGATCACGCCAATGTCCCTCAAACATGGTGGTGTGCAAAGGTCCAAGTACACTTTTCTGTCGACAACAGGCCCAGACGAAGGATACTTGTGGTTTTCAGGGATCACTTACTCACTGAATTTGGCTAAATAAAGTCAACAAGCGAGCAGGAAGTATAAGAGGACAGAGGACAAAGATACGGGTTCAAGTCCTTTCACCTCCATTTACTGGTTTTGTAAGCACACTCTGCTGACTCTAACTGAAAGTGTATCAGTGAACATAGTGCTCTCCTTATGGCTTAGTTACCCTGAAAGGTTTCTTGAAGCATAATGTAGGGAAGAGACATAGTCTATGTTGTTAACTGTTCTGTACATAAGGATAGATGGGCAGACAAAAAGATGATTGTTTCATAGATAGATAGGTAGACAGACGACAGGTGAAAGATAGATAGATAGGTACATAGATTAAAATATGATAGACATCACAGATACATGATAGGAAGTTAGATAGATAGATACATAGATAGATACATAGATACATAGATAGACAGACAGACATTTAGATAGATAGATACAGATACATGTCGATTGACGCAAAGCTATTGTTCATAACCAGGAGTTGAATGGTGAATAACATAGCTAAACAACAAACAAAAAGGAAGAATGATATCCAGTTTAAAAAGTGCAGTAAGCAGCCTTAAGAAGAAAACAAATACTACCATTTGCAATGACGTGGATGGAGCAAGACGGTAGTATGTTCAGAAAAATAGGGCAGGCGGATAAGGCAAGTACCAAGTGATTTCACTCATGTGTGGAGTATAACAACAAAGAAAAACTGAAGTAAAAAAACAGCAGCAGATTCACAGAACCCGAGAGTTGACTAAAAGTAACCAAAGGAAAAAGGACTGGGCAGGGTGAGTCTGAAGGGAGGGATAAGTGTGGGGAGAAAGAATGGGGGCATTAAGTTTAGCATGTATAATGCGCAGTGTCGGGTGTGCATGGGGAGTACTGTACAACACAGAGAAGACTAGTAGATATCATATAGCATCTTACTACTCACTGACGGACTGTGACTGTAACGGGGACTTTTGGGGGGGACATGGTGAAGGGGTCTACAGCATCCAACTACGCTGATCGACAGTGACTGAAGAGGTTTTTCGGGGGGACTTGGTGAAGGGGGGAGCATAGTAAACATAATGTTCTTCACGTGATTGTAGATTAATGATAAAAAATATTCTTTAAGTGCAATAAGTGCACAGCTCTGAATCATCAGAATAAAAGGTCAGGCACTGAGTGCTGCAAACAAAAGACACAGGGATAAAAGAAGGGATGAAAACTCAAGACACCTACGTGCTTACTTACAGGAGACTCACTTGAGATCCAAGGACACAGACAAACTACAAGCCGAAGGTGTGTGGACAAGTACCCTACACGAGTGAAACGGAAAATCAAACAATCAAGCAAATGGATTCTGTTTGAGTCCCCAGAGACAGTCAGCAGAAAATAGCCCTATCTGGCCACCGTGAATTCTTTTTGTTTGGTTTCAACAGTTCCCAGCCATAGATTTAGTGGTGCAGCAACATACTTCTCATTTTCTCTCACCTCAACAACTGAGTTGCTGTAATAATAAGCATCTGGGCCTTTGAAATCAGTGGATTTTATGATGTTCACGAACGTGAAAATCTAATAACCACCTAAAGAGGGAAGTTTGGACACTCAAATAAACACGTCACTCCACAATACACTGTTAGCTCCCAACTGCTCCTGTCTAGAAATTGGTGTTCCTTTTTATTTGACCCTCCGTCCTATCGGCGGTGATCACGCTGATGTCCTTCAAACATGGTGGTGAGCGAAGCAACAAGTTGACTTTTCTGTCGACAACAGGCCCAGAGGAATGATACTTGAGATCTTCAGGGAGCCCTTAGTCAATGAATGTGGCTAAATACAGACAGCAAGTTAGAAGGAGATGAAAGAGGACAGAGGATAGAGACACGGGTTCAAGCCCCAGCACAACCATTCCCTGGTTTTGTAGGTACACGCGGCCGATTCGAACTGCAAGTGTCTCGGTGAACCCAGTGCTCCCTCTGCAGCCTAGATACTTTGCAGGATTTTTGGGAGCATAGTGTAGGAAAGTGATATAGGTTATATGGTTAACTGTTCTGTACACATGGACAGATGGACAGACAAAAAGATGATTGATTGAGTGATTGATAAATAGATAGACAGACAGATAGATAGATATAGGTACATATCGATTAACACAAAGCTACTCCTCATAACAAGGAGAGCAATGGTGAAAGCACATTGCAAAACTACAAACAAAAAAGAAGAATGAAATCCAGTTTAAAAAGTGCAGTAAGCAGAAATAAGAAGAAAATGAATCCTATCATTTGCAATAATGTGGATGGAGCTAGAGGGTATTATGCTCAGTCAAATAGGCCAGGCGGAGAAATACATGTACCAAATGATTTCACTCATGTGTGGAGTATGATATCAAAGAAAAACTGAAGGAAAAGACAGCAGCAGACTCACAGAACCCGAGAGTGGACTAAGAGTTACCAAAGAGAAAGGGACTGGGTAGGGTTTGTGGGAAGGGAGTAATAAGTGCGGGGAAAAAGAATGGGGGCATTAGGATTAGCATGTATAATGTGTAGGGTGGGGTGTCTTGGGTAGGGCTGTACAACACAGAGAAGACATGTAGTGATTCTACAGCATCTTAGTACATGCTGACGGAGAGCGGCTGTAACTGGGATTTGGGGTGACTTGGTGAAGAGCGTAGACAGAATAACATAATTTTCTGCATGTGATTGTATATTAATGAGAACAAAAAGAATTTCAAAGTGCAGTAAGAGCACAGCTCTCAAATATCAGAATAAAAGTACAGCCTTTGAGTGCTCCAATCAAAAGATACAGGGTTAGAAGAACTGATGAAAACTCAAGACCACCTACGTGCTCCCTTACTGGAGACTCACTTGAGATCCAAGGACACAGACAAACTACAAGTTGAAGGGGCGGGGACAGGTAGCCTACACAAGTGAAACTGAGAAACAAAGAAAGAAATGGATTCTGTTTTGGACCCCAGATAGAGTCAGTAGAAAATAGCCCTATCTAGCCACCGTGAATTCTTTTTGTTTGGTTTCAGCAGTGCTCAGGCATAGATTTAGTGGTGCAGCAACTTCCTTCTCATTTCCTCTCACCTCAACAAATGAATTGCTGTAATAATATGCGTCTGGGCATTTATAATCATTGCTTTTTATGATGTTCACGAATGTAAAGAAGTAATAACCACCTAAAGAGGGAAGTTTGGACACTCAAATAAACACTTCACTCCACAACACACACTTTGTTCCCAACTGCTCCTGTCCAGAAATAGGTGAAGATTCATATTTGTACTTCCACTTATCAGCAGTGATCACGCCAATGTCCCTCAAACATGGTGGTGTGCAAAGGTCCAAGTACACTTTTCTGTCGACAACAGGCCCAGACGAAGGATACTTGTGGTTTTCAGGGATCACTTACTCACTGAATTTGGCTAAATAAAGTCAACAAGCGAGCAGGAAGTATAAGAGGACAGAGGACAAAGATACGGGTTCAAGTCCTTTCACCTCCATTTACTGGTTTTGTAAGCACACTCTGCTGACTCTAACTGAAAGTGTATCAGTGAACACAGTGCTCTCCTTATGGCTTAGTTACCCTGAAAGGTTTCTTGAAGCATAATGTAGGGAAGAGACATAGTCTATGTTGTTAACTGTTCTGTACATAAGGATAGATGGGCAGACAAAAAGATGATTGTTTCATAGATAGATAGGTAGACAGACGACAGGTGAAAGATAGATAGATAGGTACATAGATTAAAATATGATAGACATCACAGATACATGATAGGAAGTTAGATAGATAGATACATAGATAGATACATAGATACATAGATAGACAGACAGACATTTAGATAGATAGATACAGATACATGTCGATTGACGCAAAGCTATTGTTCATAACCAGGAGTTGAATGGTGAATAACATAGCTAAACAACAAACAAAAAGGAAGAATGATATCCAGTTTAAAAAGTGCAGTAAGCAGCCTTAAGAAGAAAACAAATACTACCATTTGCAATGACGTGGATGGAGCAAGACGGTAGTATGTTCAGAAAAATAGGGCAGGCGGATAAGGCAAGTACCAAGTGATTTCACTCATGTGTGGAGTATAACAACAAAGAAAAACTGAAGTAAAAAAACAGCAGCAGATTCACAGAACCCGAGAGTTGACTAAAAGTAACCAAAGGAAAAAGGACTGGGCAGGGTGAGTCTGAAGGGAGGGATAAGTGTGGGGAGAAAGAATGGGGGCATTAAGTTTAGCATGTATAATGCGCAGTGTCGGGTGTGCATGGGGAGTACTGTACAACACAGAGAAGACTAGTAGATATCATATAGCATCTTACTACTCACTGACGGACTGTGACTGTAACGGGGACTTTTGGGGGGGACATGGTGAAGGGGTCTACAGCATCCAACTACGCTGATCGACAGTGACTGAAGAGGTTTTTCGGGGGGACTTGGTGAAGGGGGGAGCATAGTAAACATAATGTTCTTCACGTGATTGTAGATTAATGATAAAAAATATTCTTTAAGTGCAATAAGTGCACAGCTCTGAATCATCAGAATAAAAGGTCAGGCACTGAGTGCTGCAAACAAAAGACACAGGGATAAAAGAAGGGATGAAAACTCAAGACACCTACGTGCTTACTTACAGGAGACTCACTTGAGATCCAAGGACACAGACAAACTACAAGCCGAAGGTGTGTGGACAAGTACCCTACACGAGTGAAACGGAAAATCAAACAATCAAGCAAATGGATTCTGTTTGAGTCCCCAGAGACAGTCAGCAGAAAATAGCCCTATCTGGCCACCGTGAATTCTTTTTGTTTGGTTTCAACAGTTCCCAGCCATAGATTTAGTGGTGCAGCAACATACTTCTCATTTTCTCTCACCTCAACAACTGAGTTGCTGTAATAATAAGCATCTGGGCCTTTGAAATCAGTGGATTTTATGATGTTCACGAACGTGAAAATCTAATAACCACCTAAAGAGGGAAGTTTGGACACTCAAATAAACACGTCACTCCACAATACACTGTTAGCTCCCAACTGCTCCTGTCTAGAAATTGGTGTTCCTTTTTATTTGACCCTCCGTCCTATCGGCGGTGATCACGCTGATGTCCTTCAAACATGGTGGTGAGCGAAGCAACAAGTTGACTTTTCTGTCGACAACAGGCCCAGAGGAATGATACTTGAGATCTTCAGGGAGCCCTTAGTCAATGAATGTGGCTAAATACAGACAGCAAGTTAGAAGGAGATGAAAGAGGACAGAGGATAGAGACACGGGTTCAAGCCCCAGCACAACCATTCCCTGGTTTTGTAGGTACACGCGGCCGATTCGAACTGCAAGTGTCTCGGTGAACCCAGTGCTCCCTCTGCAGCCTAGATACTTTGCAGGATTTTTGGGAGCATAGTGTAGGAAAGTGATATAGGTTATATGGTTAACTGTTCTGTACACATGGACAGATGGACAGACAAAAAGATGATTGATTGAGTGATTGATAAATAGATAGACAGACAGATAGATAGATATAGGTACATATCGATTAACACAAAGCTACTCCTCATAACAAGGAGAGCAATGGTGAAAGCACATTGCAAAACTACAAACAAAAAAGAAGAATGAAATCCAGTTTAAAAAGTGCAGTAAGCAGAAATAAGAAGAAAATGAATCCTATCATTTGCAATAATGTGGATGGAGCTAGAGGGTATTATGCTCAGTCAAATAGGCCAGGCGGAGAAATACATGTACCAAATGATTTCACTCATGTGTGGAGTATGATATCAAAGAAAAACTGAAGGAAAAGACAGCAGCAGACTCACAGAACCCGAGAGTGGACTAAGAGTTACCAAAGAGAAAGGGACTGGGTAGGGTTTGTGGGAAGGGAGTAATAAGTGCGGGGAAAAAGAATGGGGGCATTAGGATTAGCATGTATAATGTGTAGGGTGGGGTGTCTTGGGTAGGGCTGTACAACACAGAGAAGACATGTAGTGATTCTACAGCATCTTAGTACATGCTGACGGAGAGCGGCTGTAACTGGGATTTGGGGTGACTTGGTGAAGAGCGTAGACAGAATAACATAATTTTCTGCATGTGATTGTATATTAATGAGAACAAAAAGAATTTCAAAGTGCAGTAAGAGCACAGCTCTCAAATATCAGAATAAAAGTACAGCCTTTGAGTGCTCCAATCAAAAGATACAGGGTTAGAAGAACTGATGAAAACTCAAGACCACCTACGTGCTCCCTTACTGGAGACTCACTTGAGATCCAAGGACACAGACAAACTACAAGTTGAAGGGGCGGGGACAGGTAGCCTACACAAGTGAAACTGAGAAACAAAGAAAGAAATGGATTCTGTTTTGGACCCCAGATAGAGTCAGTAGAAAATAGCCCTATCTAGCCACCGTGAATTCTTTTTGTTTGGTTTCAGCAGTGCTCAGGCATAGATTTAGTGGTGCAGCAACTTCCTTCTCATTTCCTCTCACCTCAACAAATGAATTGCTGTAATAATATGCGTCTGGGCATTTATAATCATTGCTTTTTATGATGTTCACGAATGTAAAGAAGTAATAACCACCTAAAGAGGGAAGTTTGGACACTCAAATAAACACTTCACTCCACAACACACACTTTGTTCCCAACTGCTCCTGTCCAGAAATAGGTGAAGATTCATATTTGTACTTCCACTTATCAGCAGTGATCACGCCAATGTCCCTCAAACATGGTGGTGTGCAAAGGTCCAAGTACACTTTTCTGTCGACAACAGGCCCAGACGAAGGATACTTGTGGTTTTCAGGGATCACTTACTCACTGAATTTGGCTAAATAAAGTCAACAAGCGAGCAGGAAGTATAAGAGGACAGAGGACAAAGATACGGGTTCAAGTCCTTTCACCTCCATTTACTGGTTTTGTAAGCACACTCTGCTGACTCTAACTGAAAGTGTATCAGTGAACATAGTGCTCTCCTTATGGCTTAGTTACCCTGAAAGGTTTCTTGAAGCATAATGTAGGGAAGAGACATAGTCTATGTTGTTAACTGTTCTGTACATAAGGATAGATGGGCAGACAAAAAGATGATTGTTTCATAGATAGATAGGTAGACAGACGACAGGTGAAAGATAGATAGATAGGTACATAGATTAAAATATGATAGACATCACAGATACATGATAGGAAGTTAGATAGATAGATACATAGATAGATACATAGATACATAGATAGACAGACAGACATTTAGATAGATAGATACAGATACATGTCGATTGACGCAAAGCTATTGTTCATAACCAGGAGTTGAATGGTGAATAACATAGCTAAACAACAAACAAAAAGGAAGAATGATATCCAGTTTAAAAAGTGCAGTAAGCAGCCTTAAGAAGAAAACAAATACTACCATTTGCAATGACGTGGATGGAGCAAGACGGTAGTATGTTCAGAAAAATAGGGCAGGCGGATAAGGCAAGTACCAAGTGATTTCACTCATGTGTGGAGTATAACAACAAAGAAAAACTGAAGTAAAAAAACAGCAGCAGATTCACAGAACCCGAGAGTTGACTAAAAGTAACCAAAGGAAAAAGGACTGGGCAGGGTGAGTCTGAAGGGAGGGATAAGTGTGGGGAGAAAGAATGGGGGCATTAAGTTTAGCATGTATAATGCGCAGTGTCGGGTGTGCATGGGGAGTACTGTACAACACAGAGAAGACTAGTAGATATCATATAGCATCTTACTACTCACTGACGGACTGTGACTGTAACGGGGACTTTTGGGGGGGACATGGTGAAGGGGTCTACAGCATCCAACTACGCTGATCGACAGTGACTGAAGAGGTTTTTCGGGGGGACTTGGTGAAGGGGGGAGCATAGTAAACATAATGTTCTTCACGTGATTGTAGATTAATGATAAAAAATATTCTTTAAGTGCAATAAGTGCACAGCTCTGAATCATCAGAATAAAAGGTCAGGCACTGAGTGCTGCAAACAAAAGACACAGGGATAAAAGAAGGGATGAAAACTCAAGACACCTACGTGCTTACTTACAGGAGACTCACTTGAGATCCAAGGACACAGACAAACTACAAGCCGAAGGTGTGTGGACAAGTACCCTACACGAGTGAAACGGAAAATCAAACAATCAAGCAAATGGATTCTGTTTGAGTCCCCAGAGACAGTCAGCAGAAAATAGCCCTATCTGGCCACCGTGAATTCTTTTTGTTTGGTTTCAACAGTTCCCAGCCATAGATTTAGTGGTGCAGCAACATACTTCTCATTTTCTCTCACCTCAACAACTGAGTTGCTGTAATAATAAGCATCTGGGCCTTTGAAATCAGTGGATTTTATGATGTTCACGAACGTGAAAATCTAATAACCACCTAAAGAGGGAAGTTTGGACACTCAAATAAACACGTCACTCCACAATACACTGTTAGCTCCCAACTGCTCCTGTCTAGAAATTGGTGTTCCTTTTTATTTGACCCTCCGTCCTATCGGCGGTGATCACGCTGATGTCCTTCAAACATGGTGGTGAGCGAAGCAACAAGTTGACTTTTCTGTCGACAACAGGCCCAGAGGAATGATACTTGAGATCTTCAGGGAGCCCTTAGTCAATGAATGTGGCTAAATACAGACAGCAAGTTAGAAGGAGATGAAAGAGGACAGAGGATAGAGACACGGGTTCAAGCCCCAGCACAACCATTCCCTGGTTTTGTAGGTACACGCGGCCGATTCGAACTGCAAGTGTCTCGGTGAACCCAGTGCTCCCTCTGCAGCCTAGATACTTTGCAGGATTTTTGGGAGCATAGTGTAGGAAAGTGATATAGGTTATATGGTTAACTGTTCTGTACACATGGACAGATGGACAGACAAAAAGATGATTGATTGAGTGATTGATAAATAGATAGACAGACAGATAGATAGATATAGGTACATATCGATTAACACAAAGCTACTCCTCATAACAAGGAGAGCAATGGTGAAAGCACATTGCAAAACTACAAACAAAAAAGAAGAATGAAATCCAGTTTAAAAAGTGCAGTAAGCAGAAATAAGAAGAAAATGAATCCTATCATTTGCAATAATGTGGATGGAGCTAGAGGGTATTATGCTCAGTCAAATAGGCCAGGCGGAGAAATACATGTACCAAATGATTTCACTCATGTGTGGAGTATGATATCAAAGAAAAACTGAAGGAAAAGACAGCAGCAGACTCACAGAACCCGAGAGTGGACTAAGAGTTACCAAAGAGAAAGGGACTGGGTAGGGTTTGTGGGAAGGGAGTAATAAGTGCGGGGAAAAAGAATGGGGGCATTAGGATTAGCATGTATAATGTGTAGGGTGGGGTGTCTTGGGTAGGGCTGTACAACACAGAGAAGACATGTAGTGATTCTACAGCATCTTAGTACATGCTGACGGAGAGCGGCTGTAACTGGGATTTGGGGTGACTTGGTGAAGAGCGTAGACAGAATAACATAATTTTCTGCATGTGATTGTATATTAATGAGAACAAAAAGAATTTCAAAGTGCAGTAAGAGCACAGCTCTCAAATATCAGAATAAAAGTACAGCCTTTGAGTGCTCCAATCAAAAGATACAGGGTTAGAAGAACTGATGAAAACTCAAGACCACCTACGTGCTCCCTTACTGGAGACTCACTTGAGATCCAAGGACACAGACAAACTACAAGTTGAAGGGGCGGGGACAGGTAGCCTACACAAGTGAAACTGAGAAACAAAGAAAGAAATGGATTCTGTTTTGGACCCCAGATAGAGTCAGTAGAAAATAGCCCTATCTAGCCACCGTGAATTCTTTTTGTTTGGTTTCAGCAGTGCTCAGGCATAGATTTAGTGGTGCAGCAACTTCCTTCTCATTTCCTCTCACCTCAACAAATGAATTGCTGTAATAATATGCGTCTGGGCATTTATAATCATTGCTTTTTATGATGTTCACGAATGTAAAGAAGTAATAACCACCTAAAGAGGGAAGTTTGGACACTCAAATAAACACTTCACTCCACAACACACACTTTGTTCCCAACTGCTCCTGTCCAGAAATAGGTGAAGATTCATATTTGTACTTCCACTTATCAGCAGTGATCACGCCAATGTCCCTCAAACATGGTGGTGTGCAAAGGTCCAAGTACACTTTTCTGTCGACAACAGGCCCAGACGAAGGATACTTGTGGTTTTCAGGGATCACTTACTCACTGAATTTGGCTAAATAAAGTCAACAAGCGAGCAGGAAGTATAAGAGGACAGAGGACAAAGATACGGGTTCAAGTCCTTTCACCTCCATTTACTGGTTTTGTAAGCACACTCTGCTGACTCTAACTGAAAGTGTATCAGTGAACATAGTGCTCTCCTTATGGCTTAGTTACCCTGAAAGGTTTCTTGAAGCATAATGTAGGGAAGAGACATAGTCTATGTTGTTAACTGTTCTGTACATAAGGATAGATGGGCAGACAAAAAGATGATTGTTTCATAGATAGATAGGTAGACAGACGACAGGTGAAAGATAGATAGATAGGTACATAGATTAAAATATGATAGACATCACAGATACATGATAGGAAGTTAGATAGATAGATACATAGATAGATACATAGATACATAGATAGACAGACAGACATTTAGATAGATAGATACAGATACATGTCGATTGACGCAAAGCTATTGTTCATAACCAGGAGTTGAATGGTGAATAACATAGCTAAACAACAAACAAAAAGGAAGAATGATATCCAGTTTAAAAAGTGCAGTAAGCAGCCTTAAGAAGAAAACAAATACTACCATTTGCAATGACGTGGATGGAGCAAGACGGTAGTATGTTCAGAAAAATAGGGCAGGCGGATAAGGCAAGTACCAAGTGATTTCACTCATGTGTGGAGTATAACAACAAAGAAAAACTGAAGTAAAAAAACAGCAGCAGATTCACAGAACCCGAGAGTTGACTAAAAGTAACCAAAGGAAAAAGGACTGGGCAGGGTGAGTCTGAAGGGAGGGATAAGTGTGGGGAGAAAGAATGGGGGCATTAAGTTTAGCATGTATAATGCGCAGTGTCGGGTGTGCATGGGGAGTACTGTACAACACAGAGAAGACTAGTAGATATCATATAGCATCTTACTACTCACTGACGGACTGTGACTGTAACGGGGACTTTTGGGGGGGACATGGTGAAGGGGTCTACAGCATCCAACTACGCTGATCGACAGTGACTGAAGAGGTTTTTCGGGGGGACTTGGTGAAGGGGGGAGCATAGTAAACATAATGTTCTTCACGTGATTGTAGATTAATGATAAAAAATATTCTTTAAGTGCAATAAGTGCACAGCTCTGAATCATCAGAATAAAAGGTCAGGCACTGAGTGCTGCAAACAAAAGACACAGGGATAAAAGAAGGGATGAAAACTCAAGACACCTACGTGCTTACTTACAGGAGACTCACTTGAGATCCAAGGACACAGACAAACTACAAGCCGAAGGTGTGTGGACAAGTACCCTACACGAGTGAAACGGAAAATCAAACAATCAAGCAAATGGATTCTGTTTGAGTCCCCAGAGACAGTCAGCAGAAAATAGCCCTATCTGGCCACCGTGAATTCTTTTTGTTTGGTTTCAACAGTTCCCAGCCATAGATTTAGTGGTGCAGCAACATACTTCTCATTTTCTCTCACCTCAACAACTGAGTTGCTGTAATAATAAGCATCTGGGCCTTTGAAATCAGTGGATTTTATGATGTTCACGAACGTGAAAATCTAATAACCACCTAAAGAGGGAAGTTTGGACACTCAAATAAACACGTCACTCCACAATACACTGTTAGCTCCCAACTGCTCCTGTCTAGAAATTGGTGTTCCTTTTTATTTGACCCTCCGTCCTATCGGCGGTGATCACGCTGATGTCCTTCAAACATGGTGGTGAGCGAAGCAACAAGTTGACTTTTCTGTCGACAACAGGCCCAGAGGAATGATACTTGAGATCTTCAGGGAGCCCTTAGTCAATGAATGTGGCTAAATACAGACAGCAAGTTAGAAGGAGATGAAAGAGGACAGAGGATAGAGACACGGGTTCAAGCCCCAGCACAACCATTCCCTGGTTTTGTAGGTACACGCGGCCGATTCGAACTGCAAGTGTCTCGGTGAACCCAGTGCTCCCTCTGCAGCCTAGATACTTTGCAGGATTTTTGGGAGCATAGTGTAGGAAAGTGATATAGGTTATATGGTTAACTGTTCTGTACACATGGACAGATGGACAGACAAAAAGATGATTGATTGAGTGATTGATAAATAGATAGACAGACAGATAGATAGATATAGGTACATATCGATTAACACAAAGCTACTCCTCATAACAAGGAGAGCAATGGTGAAAGCACATTGCAAAACTACAAACAAAAAAGAAGAATGAAATCCAGTTTAAAAAGTGCAGTAAGCAGAAATAAGAAGAAAATGAATCCTATCATTTGCAATAATGTGGATGGAGCTAGAGGGTATTATGCTCAGTCAAATAGGCCAGGCGGAGAAATACATGTACCAAATGATTTCACTCATGTGTGGAGTATGATATCAAAGAAAAACTGAAGGAAAAGACAGCAGCAGACTCACAGAACCCGAGAGTGGACTAAGAGTTACCAAAGAGAAAGGGACTGGGTAGGGTTTGTGGGAAGGGAGTAATAAGTGCGGGGAAAAAGAATGGGGGCATTAGGATTAGCATGTATAATGTGTAGGGTGGGGTGTCTTGGGTAGGGCTGTACAACACAGAGAAGACATGTAGTGATTCTACAGCATCTTAGTACATGCTGACGGAGAGCGGCTGTAACTGGGATTTGGGGTGACTTGGTGAAGAGCGTAGACAGAATAACATAATTTTCTGCATGTGATTGTATATTAATGAGAACAAAAAGAATTTCAAAGTGCAGTAAGAGCACAGCTCTCAAATATCAGAATAAAAGTACAGCCTTTGAGTGCTCCAATCAAAAGATACAGGGTTAGAAGAACTGATGAAAACTCAAGACCACCTACGTGCTCCCTTACTGGAGACTCACTTGAGATCCAAGGACACAGACAAACTACAAGTTGAAGGGGCGGGGACAGGTAGCCTACACAAGTGAAACTGAGAAACAAAGAAAGAAATGGATTCTGTTTTGGACCCCAGATAGAGTCAGTAGAAAATAGCCCTATCTAGCCACCGTGAATTCTTTTTGTTTGGTTTCAGCAGTGCTCAGGCATAGATTTAGTGGTGCAGCAACTTCCTTCTCATTTCCTCTCACCTCAACAAATGAATTGCTGTAATAATATGCGTCTGGGCATTTATAATCATTGCTTTTTATGATGTTCACGAATGTAAAGAAGTAATAACCACCTAAAGAGGGAAGTTTGGACACTCAAATAAACACTTCACTCCACAACACACACTTTGTTCCCAACTGCTCCTGTCCAGAAATAGGTGAAGATTCATATTTGTACTTCCACTTATCAGCAGTGATCACGCCAATGTCCCTCAAACATGGTGGTGTGCAAAGGTCCAAGTACACTTTTCTGTCGACAACAGGCCCAGACGAAGGATACTTGTGGTTTTCAGGGATCACTTACTCACTGAATTTGGCTAAATAAAGTCAACAAGCGAGCAGGAAGTATAAGAGGACAGAGGACAAAGATACGGGTTCAAGTCCTTTCACCTCCATTTACTGGTTTTGTAAGCACACTCTGCTGACTCTAACTGAAAGTGTATCAGTGAACATAGTGCTCTCCTTATGGCTTAGTTACCCTGAAAGGTTTCTTGAAGCATAATGTAGGGAAGAGACATAGTCTATGTTGTTAACTGTTCTGTACATAAGGATAGATGGGCAGACAAAAAGATGATTGTTTCATAGATAGATAGGTAGACAGACGACAGGTGAAAGATAGATAGATAGGTACATAGATTAAAATATGATAGACATCACAGATACATGATAGGAAGTTAGATAGATAGATACATAGATAGATACATAGATACATAGATAGACAGACAGACATTTAGATAGATAGATACAGATACATGTCGATTGACGCAAAGCTATTGTTCATAACCAGGAGTTGAATGGTGAATAACATAGCTAAACAACAAACAAAAAGGAAGAATGATATCCAGTTTAAAAAGTGCAGTAAGCAGCCTTAAGAAGAAAACAAATACTACCATTTGCAATGACGTGGATGGAGCAAGACGGTAGTATGTTCAGAAAAATAGGGCAGGCGGATAAGGCAAGTACCAAGTGATTTCACTCATGTGTGGAGTATAACAACAAAGAAAAACTGAAGTAAAAAAACAGCAGCAGATTCACAGAACCCGAGAGTTGACTAAAAGTAACCAAAGGAAAAAGGACTGGGCAGGGTGAGTCTGAAGGGAGGGATAAGTGTGGGGAGAAAGAATGGGGGCATTAAGTTTAGCATGTATAATGCGCAGTGTCGGGTGTGCATGGGGAGTACTGTACAACACAGAGAAGACTAGTAGATATCATATAGCATCTTACTACTCACTGACGGACTGTGACTGTAACGGGGACTTTTGGGGGGGACATGGTGAAGGGGTCTACAGCATCCAACTACGCTGATCGACAGTGACTGAAGAGGTTTTTCGGGGGGACTTGGTGAAGGGGGGAGCATAGTAAACATAATGTTCTTCACGTGATTGTAGATTAATGATAAAAAATATTCTTTAAGTGCAATAAGTGCACAGCTCTGAATCATCAGAATAAAAGGTCAGGCACTGAGTGCTGCAAACAAAAGACACAGGGATAAAAGAAGGGATGAAAACTCAAGACACCTACGTGCTTACTTACAGGAGACTCACTTGAGATCCAAGGACACAGACAAACTACAAGCCGAAGGTGTGTGGACAAGTACCCTACACGAGTGAAATGGAAAATCAAACAATCAAGCAAATGGATTCTGTTTGAGTCCCCAGAGACAGTCAGCAGAAAATAGCCCTATCTGGCCACCGTGAATTCTTTTTGTTTGGTTTCAACAGTTCCCAGCCATAGATTTAGTGGTGCAGCAACATACTTCTCATTTTCTCTCACCTCAACAACTGAGTTGCTGTAATAATAAGCATCTGGGCCTTTGAAATCAGTGGATTTTATGATGTTCACGAACGTGAAAATCTAATAACCACCTAAAGAGGGAAGTTTGGACACTCAAATAAACACGTCACTCCACAATACACTGTTAGCTCCCAACTGCTCCTGTCTAGAAATTGGTGTTCCTTTTTATTTGACCCTCCGTCCTATCGGCGGTGATCACGCTGATGTCCTTCAAACATGGTGGTGAGCGAAGCAACAAGTTGACTTTTCTGTCGACAACAGGCCCAGAGGAATGATACTTGAGATCTTCAGGGAGCCCTTAGTCAATGAATGTGGCTAAATACAGGCAGCAAGTTAGAAGGAGATGAAAGAGGACAGAGGATAGAGACACGGGTTCAAGCCCCAGCACAACCATTCCCTGGTTTTGTAGGTACACGCGGCCGACTCGAACTGCAAGTGTCTCGGTGAACCCAGTGCTCCCTCTGCAGCCTAGATACTTTGCAGGATTTTTGGGAGCATAGTGTAGGAAAGTGATATAGGTTTTATGGTTAACTGTTCTGTACACATGGACAGATGGACAGACAAAAAGATGATTGATTGAATGATTGATAAATAGATAGACAGACAGATAGATACATATAGGTACATATCGATTAACACAAAGCTACTCCTCATAACAAGGAGAGCAATGGTGAAAGCACATTGCAAAACTACAAACAAAAAAGAAGAATGAAATCCAGTTTAAAAAGTGCAGTAAGCAGCCATAAGAAGAAAACGAATCCTATCATTTGCAATAACGTGGATGGAGCTAGAGGGTATTATGCTCAGTCAAATAGGCCAGGCGGAGAAATACATGTACCAAATGATTTCACTCATGTGTGGAGTATGATATCAAAGAAAAACTGAAGGAAAAGACAGCAGCAGACTCACAGAACCCGAGAGTGGACTAAGAGTTACCAAAGAGAAAGGGACTGGGTAGGGTTTGTGGGAAGGGAGTAATAAGTGCGGGGAAAAAGAATGGGGGCATTAGGATTAGCATGTATAATGTGTAGGGTGGGGTGTCTTGGGTAGGGCTGTACAACACAGAGAAGACATGTAGTGATTCTACAGCATCTTAGTACATGCTGACGGAGAGCGGCTGTAACTGGGATTTGGGGTGACTTGGTGAAGAGCGTAGACAGAATAACATAATTTTCTGCATGTGATTGTATATTAATGAGAACAAAAAGAATTTCAAAGTGCAGTAAGAGCACAGCTCTCAAATATCAGAATAAAAGTACAGCCTTTGAGTGCTCCAATCAAAAGATACAGGGTTAGAAGAACTGATGAAAACTCAAGACCACCTACGTGCTCCCTTACTGGAGACTCACTTGAGATCCAAGGACACAGACAAACTACAAGTTGAAGGGGCGGGGACAGGTAGCCTACACAAGTGAAACTGAGAAACAAAGAAAGAAATGGATTCTGTTTTGGACCCCAGATAGAGTCAGTAGAAAATAGCCCTATCTAGCCACCGTGAATTCTTTTTGTTTGGTTTCAGCAGTGCTCAGGCATAGATTTAGTGGTGCAGCAACTTCCTTCTCATTTCCTCTCACCTCAACAAATGAATTGCTGTAATAATATGCGTCTGGGCATTTATAATCATTGCTTTTTATGATGTTCACGAATGTAAAGAAGTAATAACCACCTAAAGAGGGAAGTTTGGACACTCAAATAAACACTTCACTCCACAACACACACTTTGTTCCCAACTGCTCCTGTCCAGAAATAGGTGAAGATTCATATTTGTACTTCCACTTATCAGCAGTGATCACGCCAATGTCCCTCAAACATGGTGGTGTGCAAAGGTCCAAGTACACTTTTCTGTCGACAACAGGCCCAGACGAAGGATACTTGTGGTTTTCAGGGATCACTTACTCACTGAATTTGGCTAAATAAAGTCAACAAGCGAGCAGGAAGTATAAGAGGACAGAGGACAAAGATACGGGTTCAAGTCCTTTCACCTCCATTTACTGGTTTTGTAAGCACACTCTGCTGACTCTAACTGAAAGTGTATCAGTGAACACAGTGCTCTCCTTATGGCTTAGTTACCCTGCAAGGTTTCTTGAAGCATAATGTAGGGAAGAGACATAGTCTATGTTGTTAACTGTTCTGTACATAAGGATAGATGGGCAGACAAAAAGATGATTGTTTCATAGATAGATAGGTAGACAGACGACAGGTGAAAGATAGATAGATAGGTACATAGATTAAAATATGATAGACATCATAGATAGATGATAGGAAGTTAGATAGATAGATACATAGATAGATACATAGATACATAGATAGACAGACAGACATTTAGATAGATAGATACAGATACATGTCGATTGACACAAAGCTATTGTTCATAACCAGGAGTTGAATGGTGAATAACATAGCTAAACAACAAACAAAAAGGAAGAATGATATCCAGTTTAAAAAGTGCAGTAAGCAGCCTTAAGAAGAAAACAAATACTACCATTTGCAATGACGTGGATGGAGCAAGACGGTAGTATGTTCAGAAAAATAGGGCAGGCGGATAAGGCAAGTACCAAGTGATTTCACTCATGTGTGGAGTATAACAACAAAGAAAAACTGAAGTAAAAAAACAGCAGCAGATTCACAGAACCCGAGAGTTGACTAAAAGTAACCAAAGGAAAAAGGACTGGGCAGGGTGAGTCTGAAGGGAGGGATAAGTGTGGGGAGAAAGAATGGGGGCATTAAGTTTAGCATGTATAATGCGCAGTGTCGGGTGTGCATGGGGAGTACTGTACAACACAGAGAAGACTAGTAGAGATCATATAGCATCTTACTACTCACTGACGGACAGTGACTGTAACGGGGACTTTTGGGGGGGACATGGTGAAGGGGTCTACAGCATCCAACTACGCTGATCGACAGTGACTGAAGAGGTTTTTCGGGGGGACTTGGTGAAGGGGGGAGCATAGTAAACATAATGTTCTTCACGTGATTGTAGATTAATGATAAAAAATATTCTTTAAGTGCAATAAGTGCACAGCTCTGAATCATCAGAATAAAAGGTCAGGCACTGAGTGCTGCAAACAAAAGACACAGGGATAAAAGAAGGGATGAAAACTCAAGACACCTACGTGCTTACTTACAGGAGACTCACTTGAGATCCAAGGACACAGACAAACTACAAGCCGAAGGTGTGTGGACAAGTACCCTACACGAGTGAAACGGAAAATCAAACAATCAAGCAAATGGATTCTGTTTGAGTCCCCAGAGACAGTCAGCAGAAAATAGCCCTATCTGGCCACCGTGAATTCTTTTTGTTTGGTTTCAACAGTTCCCAGCCATAGATTTAGTGGTGCAGCAACATACTTCTCATTTTCTCTCACCTCAACAACTGAGTTGCTGTAATAATAAGCATCTGGGCCTTTGAAATCAGTGGATTTTATGATGTTCACGAACGTGAAAATCTAATAACCACCTAAAGAGGGAAGTTTGGACACTCAAATAAACACGTCACTCCACAATACACTGTTAGCTCCCAACTGCTCCTGTCTAGAAATTGGTGTTCCTTTTTATTTGACCCTCCGTCCTATCGGCGGTGATCACGCTGATGTCCTTCAAACATGGTGGTGAGCGAAGCAACAAGTTGACTTTTCTGTCGACAACAGGCCCAGAGGAATGATACTTGAGATCTTCAGGGAGCCCTTAGTCAATGAATGTGGCTAAATACAGGCAGCAAGTTAGAAGGAGATGAAAGAGGACAGAGGATAGAGACACGGGTTCAAGCCCCAGCACAACCATTCCCTGGTTTTGTAGGTACACGCGGCCGACTCGAACTGCAAGTGTCTCGGTGAACCCAGTGCTCCCTCTGCAGCCTAGATACTTTGCAGGATTTTTGGGAGCATAGTGTAGGAAAGTGATATAGGTTTTATGGTTAACTGTTCTGTACACATGGACAGATGGACAGACAAAAAGATGATTGATTGAATGATTGATAAATAGATAGACAGACAGATAGATACATATAGGTACATATCGATTAACACAAAGCTACTCCTCATAACAAGGAGAGCAATGGTGAAAGCACATTGCAAAACTACAAACAAAAAAGAAGAATGAAATCCAGTTTAAAAAGTGCAGTAAGCAGCCATAAGAAGAAAACGAATCCTATCATTTGCAATAACGTGGATGGAGCTAGAGGGTATTATGCTCAGTCAAATAGGCCAGGCGGAGAAATACATGTACCAAATGATTTCACTCATGTGTGGAGTATGATATCAAAGAAAAACTGAAGGAAAAGACAGCAGCAGACTCACAGAACCCGAGAGTGGACTAAGAGTTACCAAAGAGAAAGGGACTGGGTAGGGTTTGTGGGAAGGGAGTAATAAGTGCGGGGAAAAAGAATGGGGGCATTAGGATTAGCATGTATAATGTGTAGGGTGGGGTGTCTTGGGTAGGGCTGTACAACACAGAGAAGACATGTAGTGATTCTACAGCATCTTAGTACATGCTGACGGAGAGCGGCTGTAACTGGGATTTGGGGTGACTTGGTGAAGAGCGTAGACAGAATAACATAATTTTCTGCATGTGATTGTATATTAATGAGAACAAAAAGAATTTCAAAGTGCAGTAAGAGCACAGCTCTCAAATATCAGAATAAAAGTACAGCCTTTGAGTGCTCCAATCAAAAGATACAGGGTTAGAAGAACTGATGAAAACTCAAGACCACCTACGTGCTCCCTTACTGGAGACTCACTTGAGATCCAAGGACACAGACAAACTACAAGTTGAAGGGGCGGGGACAGGTAGCCTACACAAGTGAAACTGAGAAACAAAGAAAGAAATGGATTCTGTTTTGGACCCCAGATAGAGTCAGTAGAAAATAGCCCTATCTAGCCACCGTGAATTCTTTTTGTTTGGTTTCAGCAGTGCTCAGGCATAGATTTAGTGGTGCAGCAACTTCCTTCTCATTTCCTCTCACCTCAACAAATGAATTGCTGTAATAATATGCGTCTGGGCATTTATAATCATTGCTTTTTATGATGTTCACGAATGTAAAGAAGTAATAACCACCTAAAGAGGGAAGTTTGGACACTCAAATAAACACTTCACTCCACAACACACACTTTGTTCCCAACTGCTCCTGTCCAGAAATAGGTGAAGATTCATATTTGTACTTCCACTTATCAGCAGTGATCACGCCAATGTCCCTCAAACATGGTGGTGTGCAAAGGTCCAAGTACACTTTTCTGTCGACAACAGGCCCAGACGAAGGATACTTGTGGTTTTCAGGGATCACTTACTCACTGAATTTGGCTAAATAAAGTCAACAAGCGAGCAGGAAGTATAAGAGGACAGAGGAAAAAGATACGGGTTCAAGTCCTTTCACCTCCATTTACTGGTTTTGTAAGCACACTCTGCTGACTCTAACTGAAAGTGTATCAGTGAACACAGTGCTCTCCTTATGGCTTAGTTACCCTGCAAGGTTTCTTGAAGCATAATGTAGGGAAGAGACATAGTCTATGTTGTTAACTGTTCTGTACATAAGGATAGATGGGCAGACAAAAAGATGATTGTTTCATAGATAGATAGGTAGACAGACGACAGGTGAAAGATAGATAGATAGGTACATAGATTAAAATATGATAGACATCATAGATAGATGATAGGAAGTTAGATAGATAGATACATAGATAGATACATAGATACATAGATAGACAGACAGACATTTAGATAGATAGATACAGATACATGTCGATTGACACAAAGCTATTGTTCATAACCAGGAGTTGAATGGTGAATAACATAGCTAAACAACAAACAAAAAGGAAGAATGATATCCAGTTTAAAAAGTGCAGTAAGCAGCCTTAAGAAGAAAACAAATACTACCATTTGCAATGACGTGGATGGAGCAAGACGGTAGTATGTTCAGAAAAATAGGGCAGGCGGATAAGGCAAGTACCAAGTGATTTCACTCATGTGTGGAGTATAACAACAAAGAAAAACTGAAGTAAAAAAACAGCAGCAGATTCACAGAACCCGAGAGTTGACTAAAAGTAACCAAAGGAAAAAGGACTGGGCAGGGTGAGTCTGAAGGGAGGGATAAGTGTGGGGAGAAAGAATGGGGGCATTAAGTTTAGCATGTATAATGCGCGGGGTCGGGTGTGCATGGGGAGTACTGTACAACACAGAGAAGACTAGTAGAGATCATATAGCATCTTACTACTCACTGACGGACAGTGACTGTAACGGGGACTTTTGGGGGGGACATGGTGAAGGGGTCTACAGCATCCAACTACGCTGATCGACAGTGACTGAAGAGGTTTTTCGGGGGGACTTGGTGAAGGGGGGAGCATAGTAAACATAATGTTCTTCACGTGATTGTAGATTAATGATAAAAAATATTCTTTAAGTGCAATAAGTGCACAGCTCTGAATCATCAGAATAAAAGGTCAGGCACTGAGTGCTGCAAACAAAAGACACAGGGATAAAAGAAGGGATGAAAACTCAAGACACCTACGTGCTTACTTACAGGAGACTCACTTGAGATCCAAGGACACAGACAAACTACAAGCCGAAGGTGTGTGGACAAGTACCCTACACGAGTGAAACGGAAAATCAAACAATCAAGCAAATGGATTCTGTTTGAGTCCCCAGAGACAGTCAGCAGAAAATAGCCCTATCTGGCCACCGTGAATTCTTTTTGTTTGGTTTCAACAGTTCCCAGCCATAGATTTAGTGGTGCAGCAACATACTTCTCATTTTCTCTCACCTCAACAACTGAGTTGCTGTAATAATAAGCATCTGGGCCTTTGAAATCAGTGGATTTTATGATGTTCACGAACGTGAAAATCTAATAACCACCTAAAGAGGGAAGTTTGGACACTCAAATAAACACGTCACTCCACAATACACTGTTAGCTCCCAACTGCTCCTGTCTAGAAATTGGTGTTCCTTTTCATTTGACCCTCCGTCCTATCGGCGGTGATCACGCTGATGTCCTTCAAACATGGTGGTGAGCGAAGCAACAAGTTGACTTTTCTGTCGACAACAGGCCCAGAGGAATGATACTTGAGATCTTCAGGGAGCCCTTAGTCAATGAATGTGGCTAAATACAGACAGCAAGTTAGAAGGAGATGAAAGAGGACAGAGGATAGAGACACGGGTTCAAGCCCCAGCACAACCATTCCCTGGTTTTGTAGGTACACGCGGCCGACTCGAACTGCAAGTGTCTCGGTGAACCCAGTGCTCCCTCTGCAGCCTAGATACTTTGCAGGATTTTTGGGAGCATAGTGTAGGAAAGTGATATAGGTTTTATGGTTAACTGTTCTGTACACATGGACAGATGGACAGACAAAAAGATGATTGATTGAATGATTGATAAATAGATAGACAGACAGATAGATACATATAGGTACATATCGATTAACACAAAGCTACTCCTCATAACAAGGAGAGCAATGGTGAAAGCACATTGCAAAACTACAAACAAAAAAGAAGAATGAAATCCAGTTTAAAAAGTGCAGTAAGCAGCCATAAGAAGAAAACGAATCCTATCATTTGCAATAACGTGGATGGAGCTAGAGGGTATTATGCTCAGTCAAATAGGCCAGGCGGAGAAATACATGTACCAAATGATTTCACTCATGTGTGGAGTATGATATCAAAGAAAAACTGAAGGAAAAGACAGCAGCAGACTCACAGAACCCGAGAGTGGACTAAGAGTTACCAAAGAGAAAGGGACTGGGTAGGGTTTGTGGGAAGGGAGTAATAAGTGCGGGGAAAAAGAATGGGGGCATTAGGATTAGCATGTATAATGTGTAGGGTGGGGTGTCTTGGGTAGGGCTGTACAACACAGAGAAGACATGTAGTGATTCTACAGCATCTTAGTACATGCTGACGGAGAGCGGCTGTAACTGGGATTTGGGGTGACTTGGTGAAGAGCGTAGACAGAATAACATAATTTTCTGCATGTGATTGTATATTAATGAGAACAAAAAGAATTTCAAAGTGCAGTAAGAGCACAGCTCTCAAATATCAGAATAAAAGTACAGCCTTTGAGTGCTCCAATCAAAAGATACAGGGTTAGAAGAACTGATGAAAACTCAAGACCACCTACGTGCTCCCTTACTGGAGACTCACTTGAGATCCAAGGACACAGACAAACTACAAGTTGAAGGGGCGGGGACAGGTAGCCTACACAAGTGAAACTGAGAAACAAAGAAAGAAATGGATTCTGTTTTGGACCCCAGATAGAGTCAGTAGAAAATAGCCCTATCTAGCCACCGTGAATTCTTTTTGTTTGGTTTCAGCAGTGCTCAGGCATAGATTTAGTGGTGCAGCAACTTCCTTCTCATTTCCTCTCACCTCAACAAATGAATTGCTGTAATAATATGCGTCTGGGCATTTATAATCATTGCTTTTTATGATGTTCACGAATGTAAAGAAGTAATAACCACCTAAAGAGGGAAGTTTGGACACTCAAATAAACACTTCACTCCACAACACACACTTTGTTCCCAACTGCTCCTGTCCAGAAATAGGTGAAGATTCATATTTGTACTTCCACTTATCAGCAGTGATCACGCCAATGTCCCTCAAACATGGTGGTGTGCAAAGGTCCAAGTACACTTTTCTGTCGACAACAGGCCCAGACGAAGGATACTTGTGGTTTTCAGGGATCACTTACTCACTGAATTTGGCTAAATAAAGTCAACAAGCGAGCAGGAAGTATAAGAGGACAGAGGAAAAAGATACGGGTTCAAGTCCTTTCACCTCCATTTACTGGTTTTGTAAGCACACTCTGCTGACTCTAACTGAAAGTGTATCAGTGAACACAGTGCTCTCCTTATGGCTTAGTTACCCTGCAAGGTTTCTTGAAGCATAATGTAGGGAAGAGACATAGTCTATGTTGTTAACTGTTCTGTACATAAGGATAGATGGGCAGACAAAAAGATGATTGTTTCATAGATAGATAGGTAGACAGACGACAGGTGAAAGATAGATAGATAGGTACATAGATTAAAATATGATAGACATCATAGATAGATGATAGGAAGTTAGATAGATAGATACATAGATAGATACATAGATACATAGATAGACAGACAGACATTTAGATAGATAGATACAGATACATGTCGATTGACACAAAGCTATTGTTCATAACCAGGAGTTGAATGGTGAATAACATAGCTAAACAACAAACAAAAAGGAAGAATGATATCCAGTTTAAAAAGTGCAGTAAGCAGCCTTAAGAAGAAAACAAATACTACCATTTGCAATGACGTGGATGGAGCAAGACGGTAGTATGTTCAGAAAAATAGGGCAGGCGGATAAGGCAAGTACCAAGTGATTTCACTCATGTGTGGAGTATAACAACAAAGAAAAACTGAAGTAAAAAAACAGCAGCAGATTCACAGAACCCGAGAGTTGACTAAAAGTAACCAAAGGAAAAAGGACTGGGCAGGGTGAGTCTGAAGGGAGGGATAAGTGTGGGGAGAAAGAATGGGGGCATTAAGTTTAGCATGTATAATGCGCAGTGTCGGGTGTGCATGGGGAGTACTGTACAACACAGAGAAGACTAGTAGAGATCATATAGCATCTTACTACTCACTGACGGACAGTGACTGTAACGGGGACTTTTGGGGGGGACATGGTGAAGGGGTCTACAGCATCCAACTACGCTGATCGACAGTGACTGAAGAGGTTTTTCGGGGGGACTTGGTGAAGGGGGGAGCATAGTAAACATAATGTTCTTCACGTGATTGTAGATTAATGATAAAAAATATTCTTTAAGTGCAATAAGTGCACAGCTCTGAATCATCAGAATAAAAGGTCAGGCACTGAGTGCTGCAAACAAAAGACACAGGGATAAAAGAAGGGATGAAAACTCAAGACACCTACGTGCTTACTTACAGGAGACTCACTTGAGATCCAAGGACACAGACAAACTACAAGCCGAAGGTGTGTGGACAAGTACCCTACACGAGTGAAACGGAAAATCAAACAATCAAGCAAATGGATTCTGTTTGAGTCCCCAGAGACAGTCAGCAGAAAATAGCCCTATCTGGCCACCGTGAATTCTTTTTGTTTGGTTTCAACAGTTCCCAGCCATAGATTTAGTGGTGCAGCAACATACTTCTCATTTTCTCTCACCTCAACAACTGAGTTGCTGTAATAATAAGCATCTGGGCCTTTGAAATCAGTGGATTTTATGATGTTCACGAACGTGAAAATCTAATAACCACCTAAAGAGGGAAGTTTGGACACTCAAATAAACACGTCACTCCACAATACACTGTTAGCTCCCAACTGCTCCTGTCTAGAAATTGGTGTTCCTTTTCATTTGACCCTCCGTCCTATCGGCGGTGATCACGCTGATGTCCTTCAAACATGGTGGTGAGCGAAGCAACAAGTTGACTTTTCTGTCGACAACAGGCCCAGAGGAATGATACTTGAGATCTTCAGGGAGCCCTTAGTCAATGAATGTGGCTAAATACAGACAGCAAGTTAGAAGGAGATGAAAGAGGACAGAGGATAGAGACACGGGTTCAAGCCCCAGCACAACCATTCCCTGGTTTTGTAGGTACACGCGGCCGACTCGAACTGCAAGTGTCTCGGTGAACCCAGTGCTCCCTCTGCAGCCTAGATACTTTGCAGGATTTTTGGGAGCATAGTGTAGGAAAGTGATATAGGTTTTATGGTTAACTGTTCTGTACACATGGACAGATGGACAGACAAAAACATGATTGATTGAATGATTGATAAATAGATAGACAGACAGATAGATACATATAGGTACATATCGATTAACACAAAGCTACTCCTCATAACAAGGAGAGCAATGGTGAAAGCACATTGCAAAACTACAAACAAAAAAGAAGAATGAAATCCAGTTTAAAAAGTGCAGTAAGCAGCCATAAGAAGAAAACGAATCCTATCATTTGCAATAACGTGGATGGAGCTAGAGGGTATTATGCTCAGTCAAATAGGCCAGGCGGAGAAATACATGTACCAAATGATTTCACTCATGTGTGGAGTATGATATCAAAGAAAAACTGAAGGAAAAGACAGCAGCAGACTCACAGAACCCGAGAGTGGACTAAGAGTTACCAAAGAGAAAGGGACTGGGTAGGGTTTGTGGGAAGGGAGTAATAAGTGCGGGGAAAAAGAATGGGGGCATTAGGATTAGCATGTATAATGTGTAGGGTGGGGTGTCTTGGGTAGGGCTGTACAACACAGAGAAGACATGTAGTGATTCTACAGCATCTTAGTACATGCTGACGGAGAGCGGCTGTAACTGGGATTTGGGGTGACTTGGTGAAGAGCGTAGACAGAATAACATAATTTTCTGCATGTGATTGTATATTAATGAGAACAAAAAGAATTTCAAAGTGCAGTAAGAGCACAGCTCTCAAATATCAGAATAAAAGTACAGCCTTTGAGTGCTCCAATCAAAAGATACAGGGTTAGAAGAACTGATGAAAACTCAAGACCACCTACGTGCTCCCTTACTGGAGACTCACTTGAGATCCAAGGACACAGACAAACTACAAGTTGAAGGGGCGGGGACAGGTAGCCTACACAAGTGAAACTGAGAAACAAAGAAAGAAATGGATTCTGTTTTGGACCCCAGATAGAGTCAGTAGAAAATAGCCCTATCTAGCCACCGTGAATTCTTTTTGTTTGGTTTCAGCAGTGCTCAGGCATAGATTTAGTGGTGCAGCAACTTCCTTCTCATTTCCTCTCACCTCAACAAATGAATTGCTGTAATAATATGCGTCTGGGCATTTATAATCATTGCTTTTTATGATGTTCACGAATGTAAAGAAGTAATAACCACCTAAAGAGGGAAGTTTGGACACTCAAATAAACACTTCACTCCACAACACACACTTTGTTCCCAACTGCTCCTGTCCAGAAATAGGTGAAGATTCATATTTGTACTTCCACTTATCAGCAGTGATCACGCCAATGTCCCTCAAACATGGTGGTGTGCAAAGGTCCAAGTACACTTTTCTGTCGACAACAGGCCCAGACGAAGGATACTTGTGGTTTTCAGGGATCACTTACTCACTGAATTTGGCTAAATAAAGTCAACAAGCGAGCAGGAAGTATAAGAGGACAGAGGAAAAAGATACGGGTTCAAGTCCTTTCACCTCCATTTACTGGTTTTGTAAGCACACTCTGCTGACTCTAACTGAAAGTGTATCAGTGAACACAGTGCTCTCCTTATGGCTTAGTTACCCTGCAAGGTTTCTTGAAGCATAATGTAGGGAAGAGACATAGTCTATGTTGTTAACTGTTCTGTACATAAGGATAGATGGGCAGACAAAAAGATGATTGTTTCATAGATAGATAGGTAGACAGACGACAGGTGAAAGATAGATAGATAGGTACATAGATTAAAATATGATAGACATCATAGATAGATGATAGGAAGTTAGATAGATAGATACATAGATAGATACATAGATACATAGATAGACAGACAGACATTTAGATAGATAGATACAGATACATGTCGATTGACACAAAGCTATTGTTCATAACCAGGAGTTGAATGGTGAATAACATAGCTAAACAACAAACAAAAAGGAAGAATGATATCCAGTTTAAAAAGTGCAGTAAGCAGCCTTAAGAAGAAAACAAATACTACCATTTGCAATGACGTGGATGGAGCAAGACGGTAGTATGTTCAGAAAAATAGGGCAGGCGGATAAGGCAAGTACCAAGTGATTTCACTCATGTGTGGAGTATAACAACAAAGAAAAACTGAAGTAAAAAAACAGCAGCAGATTCACAGAACCCGAGAGTTGACTAAAAGTAACCAAAGGAAAAAGGACTGGGCAGGGTGAGTCTGAAGGGAGGGATAAGTGTGGGGAGAAAGAATGGGGGCATTAAGTTTAGCATGTATAATGCGCAGTGTCGGGTGTGCATGGGGAGTACTGTACAACACAGAGAAGACTAGTAGAGATCATATAGCATCTTACTACTCACTGACGGACAGTGACTGTAACGGGGACTTTTGGGGGGGACATGGTGAAGGGGTCTACAGCATCCAACTACGCTGATCGACAGTGACTGAAGAGGTTTTTCGGGGGGACTTGGTGAAGGGGGGAGCATAGTAAACATAATGTTCTTCACGTGATTGTAGATTAATGATAAAAAATATTCTTTAAGTGCAATAAGTGCACAGCTCTGAATCATCAGAATAAAAGGTCAGGCACTGAGTGCTGCAAACAAAAGACACAGGGATAAAAGAAGGGATGAAAACTCAAGACACCTACGTGCTTACTTACAGGAGACTCACTTGAGATCCAAGGACACAGACAAACTACAAGCCGAAGGTGTGTGGACAAGTACCCTACACGAGTGAAACGGAAAATCAAACAATCAAGCAAATGGATTCTGTTTGAGTCCCCAGAGACAGTCAGCAGAAAATAGCCCTATCTGGCCACCGTGAATTCTTTTTGTTTGGTTTCAACAGTTCCCAGCCATAGATTTAGTGGTGCAGCAACATACTTCTCATTTTCTCTCACCTCAACAACTGAGTTGCTGTAATAATAAGCATCTGGGCCTTTGAAATCAGTGGATTTTATGATGTTCACGAACGTGAAAATCTAATAACCACCTAAAGAGGGAAGTTTGGACACTCAAATAAACACGTCACTCCACAATACACTGTTAGCTCCCAACTGCTCCTGTCTAGAAATTGGTGTTCCTTTTCATTTGACCCTCCGTCCTATCGGCGGTGATCACGCTGATGTCCTTCAAACATGGTGGTGAGCGAAGCAACAAGTTGACTTTTCTGTCGACAACAGGCCCAGAGGAATGATACTTGAGATCTTCAGGGAGCCCTTAGTCAATGAATGTGGCTAAATACAGACAGCAAGTTAGAAGGAGATGAAAGAGGACAGAGGATAGAGACACGGGTTCAAGCCCCAGCACAACCATTCCCTGGTTTTGTAGGTACACGCGGCCGACTCGAACTGCAAGGGTCTCGGTGAACCCAGTGCTCCCTCTGCAGCCTAGATACTTTGCAGGATTTTTGGGAGCATAGTGTAGGAAAGTGATATAGGTTTTATGGTTAACTGTTCTGTACACATGGACAGATGGACAGACAAAAAGATGATTGATTGAATGATTGATAAATAGATAGACAGACAGATAGATACATATAGGTACATATCGATTAACACAAAGCTACTCCTCATAACAAGGAGAGCAATGGTGAAAGCACATTGCAAAACTACAAACAAAAAAGAAGAATGAAATCCAGTTTAAAAAGTGCAGTAAGCAGCCATAAGAAGAAAACGAATCCTATCATTTGCAATAACGTGGATGGAGCTAGAGGGTATTATGCTCAGTCAAATAGGCCAGGCGGAGAAATACATGTACCAAATGATTTCACTCATGTGTGGAGTATGATATCAAAGAAAAACTGAAGGAAAAGACAGCAGCAGACTCACAGAACCCGAGAGTGGACTAAGAGTTACCAAAGAGAAAGGGACTGGGTAGGGTTTGTGGGAAGGGAGTAATAAGTGCGGGGAAAAAGAATGGGGGCATTAGGATTAGCATGTATAATGTGTAGGGTGGGGTGTCTTGGGTAGGGCTGTACAACACAGAGAAGACATGTAGTGATTCTACAGCATCTTAGTACATGCTGACGGAGAGCGGCTGTAACTGGGATTTGGGGTGACTTGGTGAAGAGCGTAGACAGAATAACATAATTTTCTGCATGTGATTGTATATTAATGAGAACAAAAAGAATTTCAAAGTGCAGTAAGAGCACAGCTCTCAAATATCAGAATAAAAGTACAGCCTTTGAGTGCTCCAATCAAAAGATACAGGGTTAGAAGAACTGATGAAAACTCAAGACCACCTACGTGCTCCCTTACTGGAGACTCACTTGAGATCCAAGGACACAGACAAACTACAAGTTGAAGGGGCGGGGACAGGTAGCCTACACAAGTGAAACTGAGAAACAAAGAAAGAAATGGATTCTGTTTTGGACCCCAGATAGAGTCAGTAGAAAATAGCCCTATCTAGCCACCGTGAATTCTTTTTGTTTGGTTTCAGCAGTGCTCAGGCATAGATTTAGTGGTGCAGCAACTTCCTTCTCATTTCCTCTCACCTCAACAAATGAATTGCTGTAATAATATGCGTCTGGGCATTTATAATCATTGCTTTTTATGATGTTCACGAATGTAAAGAAGTAATAACCACCTAAAGAGGGAAGTTTGGACACTCAAATAAACACTTCACTCCACAACACACACTTTGTTCCCAACTGCTCCTGTCCAGAAATAGGTGAAGATTCATATTTGTACTTCCACTTATCAGCAGTGATCACGCCAATGTCCCTCAAACATGGTGGTGTGCAAAGGTCCAAGTACACTTTTCTGTCGACAACAGGCCCAGACGAAGGATACTTGTGGTTTTCAGGGATCACTTACTCACTGAATTTGGCTAAATAAAGTCAACAAGCGAGCAGGAAGTATAAGAGGACAGAGGAAAAAGATACGGGTTCAAGTCCTTTCACCTCCATTTACTGGTTTTGTAAGCACACTCTGCTGACTCTAACTGAAAGTGTATCAGTGAACACAGTGCTCTCCTTATGGCTTAGTTACCCTGCAAGGTTTCTTGAAGCATAATGTAGGGAAGAGACATAGTCTATGTTGTTAACTGTTCTGTACATAAGGATAGATGGGCAGACAAAAAGATGATTGTTTCATAGATAGATAGGTAGACAGACGACAGGTGAAAGATAGATAGATAGGTACATAGATTAAAATATGATAGACATCATAGATAGATGATAGGAAGTTAGATAGATAGATACATAGATAGATACATAGATACATAGATAGACAGACAGACATTTAGATAGATAGATACA